>NC_067248.2:134839874-135142904 GCF_019359855.2 Lolium perenne
CCAGAAGGGGGGGCACGAGGCGCCAACCCCATAAGGCGGCGCGGTGAGCCCCTGGGCCGCGCCGCCCTATGGTGGCGACGCCTCGGGCAGCCCCAGGTGCCCCCCTCTGGACTACTTAAGGGCTTCGACCTAAAAACGCACGGGGGTTAGACGAAATCTCCAAAAGACATCCAGAACACCACCGCCGTCGCGAAACTCCGTCTCGGGACCAGAAACTCCGTTCTGGCACTCCGCCGGGACGGGGAATTGGAGGAGATCATCGCCATCATCACCACCGACGCCTCTCCATCGACCAGCCATGTTTTCCCCATCCATGTGTGAGTAATTCCCCCGCTGTAGGCTGAAGGGGATGGTAGGGATTGGATGAGATTAGTCATGTAATAGCATAAGATTGTTAGGGCATAGTGCCTAGTATCCGTAGATGGTACTTTTATGATATTGTTGCAACTTGTTATGCTTAATGCTTGTCACTAGGGCCCGAGTGCCATGATCTCAGATCTGAATATGTTATTGTTTCATGATGATATTCATTGTTTTATGATCTTACCTGCAAGTTGTATACACATATTGCTGTCCGGAACCCGAGGCCCCAAAGTGACAGAAATTGGGACAACCGGAGGGGAAGGCGGTGATGTGAGGATCACATTTGTTCACGGAGTGTTAATGCTTTGCTCCGGTGCTCTATTAAAAGGAGTACCTTAATTTCTAGTAGATTCCCTAGAGGCTCGGCTGCCACCGGCTGGTAGGACAAAAGATGTTGTGCAAGTTTCTCATTGCGAGCACGTACGACTAAATATGGAACACATGCCTATGGATTGTTTAGTACTTGGATATTGTTTTATTACTATCTGCAAATGCCCTACCTTGATTGTTACATGATTTCTCTCATCCATGCAGCGTCCGTTCATCCATCCCTGTGCCTACAGTATTTTAATCCTGCTATTTACTATAATCACTACTGCTGTCTTTGTTACACTACTGCTGATATTTCACTACTGCTACTGCTATAAAACTATTGCTACTCATAAACTCTTGCGAGCAAGTCTGTTTCCAGGTGCAGCTGAGTTGACAACTCCGCTGTTAAGGCTTACAAATATTCTTTGGCTCCCCTTGTGTCGAATCAATAAATTGGGTTTTACTTCCCGCGAAGACTGTTGCGATCCCCTATACTTGTGGGTCATCAAGACTATTTTCTGGCGCCGTTGCCGGGGAGCATAGCTTTATTTGCAAGTTCACTTGGATTGATACTGTTCGCTACAAATTCTCCATCATGGGTAAACCTCGCGATACTAAAGTCGCCATATTACCATCCACTACAAGAAAAGGTACAACTCTGAGTACCTCTACTGCTCTTGATTCACCATCTGTGATAAGTCAACTTGTTTCACCACCACAAGCTTCAAATGTTGGTACTTCTGCTGAATCTGAAAATTCTTATAATTTTAATGATGCTTCTGATGTGCTTGATGATAGTGGTTCGTTAGGATCTTTTCTAGATGCTACAATTGCTAGGTCTAGACAAACTGAAAATACTGAAACTCCTAATGAAAATATCCTTACACCTGTTAATTCACCTGAGTCTGAATACTCTAGTGATGATCTTGATGAAGATTATGTGGAACTTGATGATGATTTTATTGTTAAATGCAATGCACCACTGGTACAAGTAATATTAAAAAGCTTCTTGCACAACATACTGTTAGATATAAACTGTCTCCTGATCCTAAATTTGTCACATCTCCTATAAACATTAAGGATAAGGATTATGACTTTTCTCTTGATTTATCTCATATATCTATTATTGAGAAAACACCCTTTTGTGGTACTGAAAAAGAAAGTGTTGTAGAACACATGAATGAGCTTTCTACTTTGAGTAGCTTGTTTTCTGATGATATCAAGAAGCGTACTTATTTTGTTGCTAAATTTTTTCCTTTCTCATTGAAGGATGATGCTAAAACTTGGTATAATAGTTTGCCTCCGGATTCTATTGATAGTCCAAGTGGTTTTCTTGATGTTTTCTTTCGGAAATACTTTCCTGCTAGTGCTCAACATATTGCTTTTACAGAAAATTTATAGTTTTGACCAGGAAGATGGAGAGAAATTGCCTGAAGCTTGGGAAAGGTTTTGCTCTCTTATCAGAGCTCGGCCTGGACATGATCTGGAAAAGCATGATTTACTTGATATATTTTATAGTGGACTAACCATTGAGTCTAGGGCATACCTGGATAGTTGTGCTAGTTGTGTTTCCAGGAAAAGAACTCCAGACGAAGCTGAAGAATTATTGGCTAGAATAGGCCGAAACCATGATGATTGGACTACACCTGAACCAACCCCAACGCCAATATTGAAGAAGAGGGGTTTGATTAAATTAAATGATGAAGATATGAGGGAAGCCAAGAAATCTCTTAAGGAGAAAGGTACTAAATCTGAAGATGTGAAGAATTTACCTCCCATAGAAGATTTATGCAAGATAACTCCCCCTTCATCCATGAGTGAGGCACATTCTCTTCAACGCTTTACTAGGGAAGATATTCCTTATTCAAACCCTCCTTCTCAATGCTTAGATGAGTTTGATAATTATATTGTTAAGCAAGATAATTTTAATATGAGAGTAGAGAATCATTTAATGGAAAATTCTCAAGCTATTAGTAAATTGCATGATATTGTGGAGAGAACCTCCAATGATGTTAAGATGCTTGTTAAACATTTTCATATGGTTCAAACTCAAATTGATCAACTCACTAAAGTGCAAAATGACTTGTTAAAAAATAGTTCTAAAGAAAAACATGCTTATGAAGTAACAACTAGAGGCGGTGTTTCTACTCAGGATCCTCTATATCCTGAGGGGCATCCCAAAAAAGTTGAACAAGATTCTCAACGAACTGAAACTAGTGCTCCTTCTAAGAAAAAGAAGAAACATAAAACTGTTGTAAAATCCTCTGAGCCTATTAATGATCCTAATAGTATTTCTATTTCTGATGCTGAAACTGAAAGTGGTAATGAACATGATAAAGATAATGATAAGAATGATGCTTCTGATAAAGAAGAGGTTGAAGAGGAACCTGAAAAGCATGCTATAAATAAAAAGTATACTAAATAAGATTTTATTGCTAAGAAACATGGTAATGAAATAGAACCTTGGGTTCAAAAGCAAATGCCTTTTCCTGCTAAGAAACTAAAATCAAAGGAAGAAGAACACTATAATAAATTTTGTGATTGGATGAAACCTTTATTCCTGCAAATCCCTTTGACTAATGCTATTAAATTGCCTCCTTATTCAAAGTATATGAAATATATTGTCTCTAACAAAAGGAAAATTCCTAATGAGGAGATTTCCACTATGCTTGCTAATTACTCTTTCAATGGTAAAGTTCCAAAGAAGCTGGGCGACCCAGGTATACCGACTATTCCTTGTTCCATCAAGAATAATTATGTTAGAACTGCTCTATGTGATTTGGGAGCAGGTGTTAGTGTTATGCTTTTTTCTCTTTACAAGAGACTTTATTTAGATAAGTTGATACCAACTGATATATCTTTGAAAATGGCTGATAAATCTACTGCTATTCCTATTGGTATATGTGAGGATGTTCCTGTTCAAGTTACTAATAACTGCTTGATATTAACTGATTTTGTTGTGTTGGAAATGCCTGAAGATGATAATATGTCTATTATTCTTGGAAGACCTTTTCTTAACACTGCAGGGGCTGTTATTGATTGCAATAAAGGAAAAGTTACTTTCAATGTTGATGACAAGGAGCATACTGTTTATTTTCCCAAGAGGATTGATAAAGTATGTGGAGTTAATACAATTTCTAATGTGAGAACTATCAAAGTGGGAGTTATTGATTGTCCTATATATGAGCCTAAAGAGGGATATCAAAATATTATGATTGGATCCATATCAATACAATACAAGGTAACATGATTGATTTGAGGTTTATTTCATCTTATGCCATGTAAAATTTATTTGGTGGCAAGACTTGATCAACCTTGTTAACAAATACATTTTATATGCATAGAGGAGCTAAACAACATTTCTTTCTTCCTCCACTTGTTTTACTTGCTGTAGCAATAATTGTTTTGCAAGGTTCTTTAATTGTTAAGAGGTTTGAAAATCTTTTTTCTGCCAAGTAATAATAATTTTAACACCCAGAAATGTGTATTTTTCAAAGTTTTCGAAAATTTACAAAAATTATACCGTTGGTCTTATTTTTCGAAGAGCTACCTGGGAGCACCTGGGGCTGACCAGTGGGGCACCCCAGGGCTGCCCCCCATGTGCCGGCGCGGCCAAGGAGGGGGGCGCGCCACCCTGTGGTGTGGGCCCCTCCTTGCCCCACTAAGTCATCTCTTCCTCCCATTCTACTCTCTCCCCCGAAAAACTCGTACCAACTTTCTCTCACTCGCGTTTTTGCTCAAGAGCTCAGGATTTCTCGATCTCTTTGCTCAGCCCAGATTTCTGTCTGAAATTTGGCACATTTGCTCTCCGGTATGTGACTCCTCCGATTATCCAAATAGAATTTTGTTTGGTTGAGTATATCTTGAATATTTTGCTGCTGTAGGTAACATGTTAAGTGAGCTTGCATGCTTGTTCTAAGTTGTAAAAATTAGTTTTGATGCATGTTTAGTACTCTACCAAGTTTCTATAGTAGTTTCCCTCAATTATATGTCTCCAAATCAGCTTTTATAATGTTTGTTGAAAAAATTTAGAAAATGGAGTGGAATAGGCACCAACTAAACCAACAAGAATTGGAGGTGCAAGAAGTTATGAGAGTTCACCACGAAGAGGGAGTATACCCCTCCTACTACCATGCACAGATTTTATGAGGAGCGCAGGAATCTTGCAAGATGTTCAAAATCTGATTTCCAATGCAGGGTTGGAAAGTTTTGTTGTTGGTGAACCTTACCAATATGCAAAACTGACCATGTCAGTGGTGCAGGATTTTGAATTCAATTGGTCCCAACCTAACCCCATGGTTTGATACAAAATTTATAATAAAACTATCAACTTGCCCTTTGATGATTTTTGTGCAGCAATTAGAGTGCCACAATGGGATCATGTGAGAAGGTTAGGGGACTGCCGCAGGAGCTCTTGAATCTATACAAGATGGTCTGTCAAGGGAGAAGCCTCTCAGATGAGAGTGGTAAAATCCGTAGTATTCAACTCCCAGCTATTCGCTACTTTGCTTATTTCATCACCAAGTGCGTTCTCGCTAGAAAGAATGCAAATAAGTTATCTATCCAGGATTTGGCTTTCCTAGCTGCTGCATTGCAATGTGATAGGACTTATAATTTGGGTGCTTTGATAGCCTTTAGACTTGCTACTAACCGTGAGAAAGGAGGAATTTGTGGAGGTCTCATCGCCTCTCGTTTGCTAGCTATGCATGGTGTAGAACCTCATCCTCTTGATGTTCAGCTCTCCATAGAGAGACTTGATATTGTTTCCATGGTAAAACATGATTTTGTTTCTGAGTGGTCTAATTTGAGTAACCTGTCTTATAAGATAACCTTTTACAAGAAAAATTGGAGAACAACTAAGAAAACTGAAAGGCTAGTAGGATTGCCTGCACCTGTTTTGTTTAACCTTGATTCCAGGAAAAATTGGTCGGTCACAGAAGATGAACTAGATGCATACACAGAGGGAGATAGCCATCATGCAGGGGACGGCACGGAGGAGGCCGAGGAACCCCTCGACTTGTCATCTGATGTAGCGAGCTCTTCGCATCAACATTTTGGGCATGTGGAGCCTTCACCCTTTTCTTCTGCACAAGGACCTTATTATGACCACACCATGTATGATCCACCGGCGTGGAACCCTGACCCTCGATGGGGTTGATCTCCACTTAGGCCAAAAGCCTAAGCTTGGGGGGAGGTATACCGACATCACTCATTCATTGCATATTACAATTGCTGGATACTTGTACATACTTGTTTAGCTTCTTAAGGTGGTTTCTAATAAGAGGGAGATGATATTTGGGGAAGTGCTGTTTGAAAACAGATTCTGAACTGATACCAAAAAAATTCCCAAAAACAGCCAGAACGTTATTTTGCGAAGCCAATTTTTGTGCATGTTTCCCAGGTTATTATCTAACTTTCATTAGTTGAACACTTTTCGAGTTGAGCAGCGGAAGATTTTCTTAAAATTCGATTACTGTACTGCTGTCAAGTTTGACGAATTTCTGCTGCTTTGTGTTTATGTGACTCTTTTAGCTTTCATTTTTTTTGTTTTTTGCTTTGTTTCTTTCCTAAAACACAAAAAGACCAAAAATATTTCTGTTGTTTCTCTTTACCATTTGTTTATTTTGGTTTCTTGCTCTTATTTTGCTTTATTTGCTATCGTTGGTTTGCTATAAGAAAATCCAAAAAGATTTTGCTTTGTTTGCTTGTTTCCTTTTGTTCTTGTTTCCAATTCGAAAACACCAAAAATATTTGTTGTTCTTCTTTGGTTTTGTAAAGTTCATTATGGAGTTCAGCGGTCTTCGGTGGCTGGAGCTTGGTTTTCATTCCATATTATTCAAGCTACACAAGTGGAAGGCAATAATGACGATCTACGACAATTCGACTGTGGTGAGAGGATGGTATGAACTCTATTTGTTTTCATTTTTATACATATACTCATCCATGTGAGCATGCTTAGTTGGTTCATGTGAGGTATATGTCATTTAAGAAAGTCTAGTAGTTCATGATCTCTCATGTTTAGCTCCAGTTTATTAATATGAGTAGCATGTCATAGATATTTGCTTGCATTGTTTTATTCATAAATATGTATGACATTGTGGTATCCTCCTCTGAATAATTCACTTGAATCGACTTGGCACATGCTCACGCATGCATATGACTGAACAAAAGTCAATTAAGCCTCGATGATTTACTTTGCCTCAGAGTTCTTGTATCACTTTTATGTCTCCGTTAATTTATTTTGCCGCAAGCATGATTATGACAGTTACTGCTCTCTTGATTGTCGCTTCCCAGTCTATTGCTAGCCTTCACTTGTACTGAGCGGGAACGCTGCTCGTGCTTCCAAACCCCTGAAAACCAAGTTATTCCAGAGTGTCCACCATAAATACCTATGCATGGCATTTCAAACCATTCCAAGTAAATTCTCATGTGCTACCTTTAAACCTTCAAAATACTTCTCAATTTGTGTTGATGTTTTATAGCTCATGAGGAAGTATGTGGTGTTTATCTTTCAACCTTGTCATTTACTTCTGACAGACTTTCATCAATGGACTAGTGGCACATCCGCTTATCCAATAATTTTGCAAAAAGAGCTGGCAACGGGGTTCCCAGCCCCAATTAATTAACTTTCATCAATAATTCTCTTCACATGTTTTGCCCTGATTTATCTGTAAGCAACTTAATTTGCAAATAGACACTCCTCCATGGTATGTGAATGTTGGCAGGCACCCGAGGATTCGGTTAGCCATGGCTTGTGTAAGCAAAGGTTGGGGGGAGTGTCATCCATAATGAAACTAAAATACGTGTGTAAACAAAAGAGAAGAGGGATGATTTACCTTGCTGGTAAAGATAACGTCCTTCATGGGAGCCGCTCTTGAAAGTCTGGTTGACGAGGTAGTTGGAGTGCCCACTACCATTCGTTGACAACAACAAGCACCTCTCAAAATAATTTTACTCCTGTTTTAAAAATGAAAAGCTCTAGCGCATGTTAATCCCTGCTTCCCCCTGCGAAGGGTCAATCTTTTACTTTTATGTTGAGTCACCATCCTTTCTTTGAGCACTTTCTTGAGAGCACAACTGTCATTCTTAGTATAATATGCTTGTCCCAAAATGTGATTAACTGTGGTATAACTTTGATGCTTTTATCTTTGACAATCTCTACTTCCAGTCTTTCCATGAACTTCAAAGGTGCCCGAACATTTATGTTTTGCTGTACAAATACGGGCAAGCGAGATACCACTTTATCATATCCTTTTATGAACATTGCAATCTTGCTGATAGACATGATTCATGATGCTTATTATTAATTTGTTGGTACCTTTTCCATGATTGACATAGCTATTAGATGACTTTATTTGCATGTATCTTATTATGAATTGCCTAAGTACTTGTCCATATCATGAGAATATTTACATCATATGAACAAATGTGTTCGTGAAAGTTCTTTTATCGCACTCAGTTGTTAACTGAATTGCTTGAGGACAAGCAATAAGCTAAGCTTGGGGGGAGTTGATACGTCCAAAACGTATCTACTTTCCCGAACACTTTTGCTATTGTTTTGCCTCTAATTTGTGTATTTTGGATACAACTAACACGGACTAACGCTGTTTTCAGCAGAATTGCCCTGGTGTCTCATTTTTGTGCAGAAACTCAACTTTCAGGAAAATCCCCGGGATTAATTCCAATGGGCCTATTTTCATAGAAGAGGGACGGAGCCAGAAGACCAGAAGGAGGGGGGCCACGAGGCGCCAACCCCATAAGGCGGCGCGGTGGCCCCCTGGGCCGCGCCGCCCTATGGTGGCGACGCCTCGGGCAGCCCCAGGTGCCCCCCTCTGGACTACTTAAGGGCTTCGACCTAAAAACGCACGGGGGTTAGACGAAATCGCCAGAAGACATCCAGAACACCGCCGCCATCGCGAAACTCCGTCTCGGGACCAGAAACTCCGTTCTGGCACTCCGCCGGGACGGGGAATTGGAGGAGAACATCGCCATCATCACCACCAACGCCTCTCCATCGACCAGCCATGTTTTCCCCATCTATGTGTGAGTAATTCCCCCGCTGTAGGCTGAAGGGGATGGTAGGGATTGGATGAGATTGGTCATGTAATAGCATAAGATTGTTAGAGTATCCGTAGATGGTACTTTTATGATATTGTTGCAACTTGTTATGCTCAATGCTTGTCACTAGGGCCCGAGTGCCATGATCTCAGATCTGAACATGTTATTGTTTCATGATGATATTCATTTTTTTATGATCTTACCTGCAAGTTGTATACACATATTGCTGTCCGGAACCCGAGGCCCCAAAGTGACAGAAATTGGGACAACCGGAGGGGAAGGCGATGATGTGAGGATCACACGTGTTCACGGAGTGTTAATGCTTTGCTCCGGTGCTCTATTAAAAGGAGTACCTTAATTTTCAGTAGATTCCCTAGAGGCCCGGCTGCCACCGGCTGGTAGGACAAAAGATGTTGTGCAAGTTTCTCATTGCGAGCACGTACGACTAAATATGGAACACATGCCTATGGATTGTTTAGTACTTGGATACTGTTTTATTATTATCTGCAAATGCCCTACCTTGATTGTTACATGATTTCTCTCATCCATGCAGCGCCCGTTCATCCATCCCTGTGCCTACAGTATTTTAATCCCGCTGTTTACTATAATCACTACTTCTGTCTTTGTTACACTGCTGCTGATATTTCACTACTGCTACTGCTATAAAACTGTTGCTACTTATAAACTCTTGCGAGCAAGTCTGTTTCCAGGTGTAGCTGAATTGACAACTCCGCTGTTAAGGCTTACAAATATTCTTTGGCTCCCCTTATGTCGAATCAATAAATTGGGTTTTACTTCCCGCGAAGACTGTTGCGATCCCCTATACTTGTGGGTCATCAGCCGCGTGGGCGGTGCTTCCGGGCACGCTTGTATCCTGCTTCCGGGTCGCCCTTTAGGTCATTGACCCACTTGCAGTTGCGGTTAGTATGCAAGGACTTGCCAGTAGGCGGATCCATGTGGGCCAGGCACAACATGTCCCTATACTCTTCGTAAGTTTGGGGAGCGCGGAACCCCGCAGCTGTGACCTCGTCAGTGCGCTGATGGCCCCTGCCGGCTCCGCCTCGACATCCGCGGCCTCTTCCGCGTCCTTTACCTCCGCGTTGGAACGCCATGGCAACCATGCCGGATCTGCCAATCTTCTGGTCATCGGGGGGATTCTTCCGCTTGTTGATGTTGCTGCCGCCATAATATCACGGTTCTTATTTTGCTGGTGCAGGGGTATGGTTGTGGCAGTAAGTTCTCCACCTGCGTCGTCATCGGCGGCGGTGTGAGTACTTGCAATGCCGATCATGTCGTCCAAAGTAAGATTGTTTTCATTGATCAGGCGAGTAAGCTTGTGCCGGAGCAGTCCTCCCCTCTGCAGGCCACCTATGAAGGCGTGCATAGATGTGCGGGTATCCACATTCTCGCACTCGTTCCTGGTTGTTATCCATCGGGTGAGGAAATTCCGTGAAGTTTCACCTTTTCTCCGGATACACGCTTGTAGGTCGCTTGTTGTGGCAGGTCTTTTGTAGGTGCCCCTGAAGTGTTTTTCGAAGGCGATCTTCAGGTCAAACGAGCAAAAGATGGAGTTTTCTGGGAGGTCGCTGAGCCAGGTACGAGCTGGACCAATAAGGTACAACTGAAGCATGCGGCAAGCTATTTTCTGGTTCCCTCCGGCGAAGCTGGCTGCATTGAAGTAGTCTTCGATCTAGGTATCTGGTCTTTCGCTGCCATCATAGTGCTTCAGATTTCCGGGTAGCTTAAGGTTCAAGCCTTTTGGATTTGGCTCCTCTCGGATCATCCTGCCAAAGCATTTTGGGCCAATGTATTCAGATATGTATTTGTTGAGACGTTCCCTTGCATCGCGTGGGCTGTTGCGGGGAGATTGTGAACGGGAGCGAGATCTCCGGCCTCAGCCTCCGCCTCCACCTCCCCCACTGGGTGGTGGGGAGGGAGATCTGCGAGGGGGCCTGTGGGAACTTTTGCTTCCACCTTCAGATTCGCCGTGCCCTTCTCGCTGCTGACCCCGGCTTCAGTGGCTACCTTCTCCGTGATGGCGGTCGTCTCCCTCATTTCGGCTTCTGCGGGGCTCAGGCTCACGTTCTTCGTTCGGAGTCCGACGAGGTTCCTGCGTACGCTCCGTGTTCCGATTCCTCTGAGGAGCCACGTTGTCGCGGATATTGATTCCACCAAGCCCATGGGGTCTGGTGTTTCCGACTGGACTACGGCGGCGAGGAGGCGGAGGAGGATGCGGGTTCTGCAGCGGAGGTGACAGGTTCCGGTACTTGTCCCTACCAGTGTACATCGGATCCTTTCCCTTCCTTGGGTCCGCCGGAGGTGTTTTCGAGGGTACGGGGATCGGATTTGGATGTTCTCTGGTTTTCCTTCTGCGCTCCGTGGATCTGGTGCGCGATTCATCGTCACAATGTTGTCTTCCGGAGGCGTCCTTCTGCGCGGTGGATACACATAGATCCGGGCTGGATTCCAATCTGCACGAAGTGTCTGCTTTGCTCTGTTGCTTCATTGCTGAATCCACAAGCGTGCGGAGGTGAGCGATGTCGATTCCTCATCTTTTTTGGCCAGGATCTTCGCAGCTTTCTTCATATTGTCCTTTGGAGTTGCGAGCGGTTGCTGGTTTGTGGGGGTTGCAAATTTGATCTTGCGGGGGCCGATGGCTTCCCGACGGATCCTGTCTGCCTCTTTGCCAGCATCCTCTATGATGGTTTCCCATCGTGCTCAGAGTTTCTTGGCTTCTTCCAAGTATTCTACAACTTCACGCGCTCTTTTGAGGAAACTTTCCATCACTTCTTCTGCCTCTTGCCTTTCCTCCAGCATTGCTGCTGCAATGTTGGCAAATACTTTGGCAGTGGACAGCATTTCCTTTCTTTTTTGCTTCTAGAGCTTCAGGATCTGCGGCGTCATCAGGAGTTATTGGTTTGTTGAGGATTTCCGAGTGCACAATAGCGTCCCGGCCTGCCTGTTCGACGAGCTCTTCTGCGGACATGTTTTCCTTGTGCCCGGAGATATGTCCTTCTCCGGAATCCGGCACAAGGGCGGAGTCTCCGAGTTGGATGGGCCTAGGAGTCCTACGTCGGTCGGAGTTGCTTCTTCGTCAGTTTCTTGCTCCAGCCCAGTTATGGTTGCGACGACCTGCTTAGGCGGAGCGGATTCTGCTTTAGCTTCCTCGTCACCTTCCAGCTCCTTCGTGAGGCGATTGTACTCTTCCGTGTCTAAGGTGGTAGCATCGTCTGAGGTTGGGCTTAGGTTGCCCAAGATTGATTCCTCTTTATCTCCAGCATTCTCTTGCTGATCCGAAACGTCGCTGTCTCCGGCAGCCTCTTGCTGATCCGGGGCATCGCTGTCTCCGGTAGCCTCAACCTGCATGGGTCCTGCTCCTTCCTGAGGAGGGGCGGTCCCTGCGGTATGTGCGAGGAAGTGCACAAAGTGGCACCTTTGCTTCTCTAACACCTGGGAGACCCAGGCGGATCTGCATTGGTCTTCCACCATAATTTCCTGCTCAGGGGCGGATTGGGTGGGTTTTGAAATTTCCAGATCTAAGACGAAATCTTCCTTAGGAAGTTCCTGCGTCTCAGATCGGATCTTCGCGACTGCGTCTAGCTCAGCGGTGGTCGCGTCAGCGTGACTTACCAGGGTGTTTCCGTTGGAATCGACGGTCTCACCGATGAAGATGTGAATGCCGCCGATTGGGACGATGGAGAGCTTGATGGGGTCGGTCTTAGCCGGAATCCAGCACTCGTCCTGAGGGACGATCGGAAAATTCCCAGCGTAAAGGACACGCCCCACAGCGATGGATTCATCGTAGCTTCCCATGGCGGAACCCTCCCGGTTCCGGCCTCCAGACGCCGCTGGCCCCACGGTGGGCGCCAACTATCGTTGCCTATTCGACGGTACTCCAGAGGAGGGATCCTCATGGAGGGAAGAAGAAGTAGGGGCCATCGGGCGGAGTGTCCTCGGGACGGTGGTACGCGATTTACCTAGATTCGGAACACCTGCACGATGACAGGGCCTACTGCTGCTTGTCTGGAATTATCTGAGAGTTTTCGCGTTGTTACAATGAGTTGGGGTTGTGCCTCTAGGGCTCCCGGGATCCGGCTTATAAAGGCGCACAGATCTAGGGTTTACAAGGAGAGTCCTAGCCGGAATACAAGTTGCCTAACTACGGAATAGTACATTGCCGTGTACGTCAAGGATCCACCTCCCCTTATGCGTCGTATTGGATCCAGATACTTCATGGGCCGTCACAGATCCAACTTCCTTCAAGATCGGTTGAGATCCGGCTCCTGTTTCTGGGCTGGACTTCTTCCATCTTCTATCAACAACAACTGGACCGCCCGATGGGCTATATGCCACCATCACCATCTGTGGACCACCCGGGCTTGCCGGATCTAGACCACTTCGTTGATATACCATAAAGTATACCCACAACATTGTGTGTGGTCGACAAGGTCTAGAAGAAATGGCTCACTACTGACAAACCAATTGGCCACAAATATTCTAAATTACTCGTTCTCAATATATTTCCAACGGACATTTTAAACACTTCATTTCGAATGTTGGTCTCTATGCAAAGACACATAATTGGTCGTTATAGATGGTTCCATGGCATTATATTGCTTTGTAACCCTCGAGAAAACCCACACTCGGCGGTGTACTCATGGGGATGTAGATATCTCTCTCACCTCTTGTTCTGGCGTGAGAGAGCGTGTCTGTCGTGCTAGGGCACGAAAAACGCTTCCTTGTTCTCCTCCCCTCTTGGGCAGTGTGACCAAAATGTCATATCGGTGACAACATATATTAGATTACTTTTGGTGGCATCACACACAAAAATCTGTAGTAAAGCACCTTTCTAGCGGCAAGAAATGTTGTCAAGACTCTCATGATGGAGCTAAAGAAACAATATCTAATTGTCAATACGTTGGTCGGCTGCTCATGTTCCTCCACCCGACCACCTCTAGTCCTAGGTGCATTATTTGTTCACTTTTTCTAAATTCAGTTTGTGTATAATTAAGCATACCTATTTACTATTGTGAATTTTTGGTTGACGATAGGGTCGAGAGGATTCGTGGTGTTGGATGTTCGAGTATATCATCTCCCTCAATGTCGATATCGTTCCCTCAGGAAGCTGAGTTGAGACAAGATTGAATGGGAGGGGAATCGTCAAAAGGGGGTATCGGGAAAACATCGTCAATTCTTTCCACCCTTTTGCTAAGGTGATGCGACATTTTCTTTGAATTATAGAGTTTAGAGTAGGTTTAATGAGATACTATTGTTATCCGACATGACGCTATCTAGTTGATGACAATATAATATAAATTAAATCCATCTTATGAATTAAATGATGACATTGGTCTATGTTATCAATAAAATATGCTGTAGATTTTAGTTCTTGTGTTGCGAATATATGAACCATATGTTAAATAATTGTATTTGAAGAAGGAAAAATGCACATTGTAAACGATGTAACCTAGAAAATTGTTACCAATGAGAAAATACTGCCGACTATGACATATCGATTTGAATGTCTGTTGTTAAAAGAGGGCCCATCCGAAACATGTGTCTACTCCCGATGAGCCCTTCACATTACTGATAGGGCTGGGGTAGACAACTCCAATCTTCGTTCCTGGAGAAGGTTCTCATGTCCATAGCATCACTCTATACTTGTGAGGGTGTGGGATAGTTTGGGGGCCTAGCTATAATAAAAGATTTACCACCCTTCGAAATCAATATCCAACTCTATGCCATACGCCCATCACAAATGCGATACTATTGCTAATGTCATGAAAATTTTCCCGCCTAATGTAACATTTAGATGAGAAATAGTCGGGCATCGGCTTGTGACACGGAATGCCCTTCAAGGATTGTTGACGTTTGTCTAATTATCGCAAGGAAATGACTTGTTCCGTTGGAAACATGAGAATGACAATTGTAAGCGAATTAAATGTATGAAGCATGTGTACATTTAGATGTGGCCGGATAATAACAACAAAAAATTGGAAAAGAAAGGTACATCTCGGAATTGAAATATGTATGTGGTACCTTTGCAAATGTATCATACTCACCAAGATGACTAAAAACAACCCTATGATTTTTTTATTGTATAAACATGCAAACTTTGGTGTAAATCTAAAGCCCACAAGATTAAATTTGGCATGACACCATAAAACGATAGTTTTCATATTCTTACTTTTTTTTACATTTTTAGATTCCTAAAGTCAAAGTGTCTCTTACCAAAATTCAAACAATATATGATGTTTAAGGCCGCCCAACTTTAAAGATTAGCTCGGCATCATCACCAGTATTACCAACTCGAGCCAACAAGCCGGCCTGACGGGTTGGTCACCCTTTCCTTTTATTTCCAGCTAATCCTTAAATCGATTACCTTGATCAAGATGCTATTGGGATGGAACTTACTCCAATGCTATTACAAAACAAATTTGGTTTCAACAAAGGAGTACCACCACCAAAAGCTTGGACATAGCAGAGAAAATGATTGGCAGAGAAGAGATAACGATGGTACGAGCTTCCTCACAACATTTGTTTGATGCTTTGCCATTTTCCTCACACCTAGTTCATTTCCTTCCTCATGTATCCCTTGTCACCTTCACGAAAACAAAGCCACGGCGGTTCAATCGAGGAGAATCTATCAATAAAAACCCTGAGATTAGCACGAATTACTTTTTTTGGCTCGCAAAAATGTGCTCGCTCGGTGGCTTATAAATAGAGGGCTGGCAGATCTCGTCGCACTGGACAAGGTTGTTGCGACTTGCAGAAAAAAAATAAAAAATAAAAAAAGGGCTGCAGAGCGGAAGGAAAAAAACCGAACACTCACACAGAACAACACGCCCTCCACCCGGCGACACCGCCACCGCGCCCACCCCGAATCTCAGATCGGAGCGCCGGGAGATCTGCCATTTCCGGCGGCGGGATCGGCCTCCGCGCCGCTCCAGTAAGGATTCTGCCCTCCCCCTCTCCCTTTCTGCTGCGTTTTTTGTTTGTTGCCGGCGCGATCTGGTGCGGGTTTAGGCGCGAGCAACTGCGATTTGGGAGTTGGGATTCGCGGGCGGGTTGATGGATTTGGGTGTGTGGAGTTGCGGTTTTTGGAGTAGTTCGTGGTTGGGTTCCATGGAGGAGCACCGCGGACTACGACTACGAGCACGGTTGTTTTTTAGCAGAGCGTTCCGGAGCAGTAGGGTTCTCGCGTCACCAAGTGTTAACAGTATCTAGCAGAGGGATTTGGGGGTAGAGCTGCGTTTCTGGTTGGGATCCCGTGGAGGAAGAGCATTCGGTTCTCATGAGTAGCTGCGTATGAACATGAGCAGGCTTGTTTCCAGCGGGGCTGGAAGAAACAGTAGGGTTCGCGTATCATACTATACTGCTATTTGCGTTCACAAGCAGTAGGGTTCTGGTAAATGGTAGTAGTGCATGCTGTTTTTATAACATTCCTGCTTAACCGGGGAACTGCTCTTGATACATTTGATGCATGCTTTGGCCACTGTCTAACCATCTGAAACTGCTTCAGTTCCTGCAGTTAAATCTTGGACTCCCGGTGGATGGCGTTGTTGCTCCAAAGACTGTAGCTCCCCGAGTATCGAGTTGAACTTGTGGAAGTGCAGGGATGGGTTCGCCAAGGAAATCCGACAAGAAGGCTGTCCTGGACTTGGCAGCATGGAGTTTCAATATCACCTCATCTGTTGGGATCATCATGGTCAACAAAGCACTAATGGCTACACATGGATTCAGTTTCGGTACGTTTGTGCTTTACTGAAGAATTCTGTGGTCAAATACGTACATCCCTGCTTCATGTTTGTGACATATTCTCCTTTAGTTTGTGGGCAGTGAGTATTATTACGTCATTAGGCATTTTGATCTGTATCGTTTCATTTCTGGCAGGCCTCAAGTTGACTATAATAGGCTTATTATTTCTTGTTCTGAAATGTGCATCAGTATTACTCTCTTGATTCTAGTGTACATTAGGATAGCTTATCTTATTTAAACTTTTAGAATTTCCAGAATTCTACTGCAAATTCCATCGATGTGAATTTTAGATGCTCTTTTGTTAATAAATGTTTAATCATAAGAGCATGTCAATATTTCACCAACTCATACCAAAACTATTTCACTTGATTTACTTCTATAGTGGTCTGAAAGAGTTAGTACAATGTGTAAGGATTTTGCTCTTAGGCAATCAAAATGTCCGCTGAAGCTGAAATCCACCCCATTCTACCTGTTATACTGACCTGCTCAGCATAAGCTTGAGATGTGCCTGTTTAACATGAGAAGCATGCTAATCTAATACTCCATATGTTCCCTTTTATAAGAAATTTTGGCAAGCCAATTAAGCCTGCCAAAATGATTTATTATTATACTGCCAAACTGCACATATGTTAGAACTCTGATATATTTCCTGCTGTGTCACTGATTATGATTTACCTCGTGCAGCCACAACATTAACTGGCCTTCATTTTGTGACAACCACCTTGATGACTATCGTATTCCGCTGGTTAGGCCTGAGCCAGCCCTCTCACTTACCACTTCCAGATCTGATTAAGTTTGTCATCTTCTCAAACTTGTCGATCGTTGGCATGAATGTGAGCTTGATGTGGAACTCTGTGGGGTTTTATCAGGTTAGTGAAGTTTCAATTAGCTAAGTTATGTGGCTTTAAATTTTTAACTCTTAAGAGCTTTAAATTGTTAACTCTTAAGTAATCCTTTTCTCTTGTTCAGATAGCAAAGCTGTGCATGATACCTGCGTCATGTCTTCTGGAGGTTGTCTTTGATCGTGTACATTATTCAAGGGACACAAAGCTGAGCATAATGGTTGTACTCGTAGGCGTTGCAGTTTGCACAGTTACTGATGTCAGTGTGAATGCAAAGGGCATGCTTGCAGCTGTCATAGCTGTTTGGAGCACAGCTTTCCAACAATATGTAAGTTGAAATACCTATGTTGTATGGTTATTTATATATATTCTGGACTTCTGGTAGTAAATAAGAATCCTGCTGTAATTTTCGGGTATCCACAAACCTTTTCTTGAAACACAATTGTTATTACATGGTGCACAAAGTAGCTACTGGTCATTCCCTGTACCTGCAAGGTTATGAATAATTGGCATTACACAAGGGCTCCCCCCTCCCCTTTGTTGAACATGGAAAGAAATCATGATGCCGGTTTTACATGTTTATCTATTAGAGGACTTGCACAATGATCGAATAAGAAGCGAACAATCTCTATGCAATGCATTTTTTTGTTTATAGACATTGTTGCTCCAATTTCCAAGTATGCAATGTGTTCTGTTCTTTAATCTCATGGCTACATCTGTTATTTGATCGCGATTGCTGCCCTTCTGTTATTACCTGTACCTGTGGACTGTGGTCCTGTCATCATATATTAGGAAGGGTTCACAATTTTAACTATATAATTTTCTTTTCATTTGTTGCAGTATGTTCATTACCTCCAACGGAAGTACTCTCTGAACTCATTCAATCTCCTGGGCCATACTGCTCCAGCCCAAGCAGGTTCTCTCCTGTTAGTGGGGCCCTTTGTGGATTATTTGCTGACTGGCAAAAGGGTGGATCACTTCAATTTCACATCGCTTTCTCTGGTAAGAAGTCAGTCTTACGGTAGTTTTTCATGTCCCTGATCGTGCTGTGATCTGTGTAGCAACTTCTCGATAAGCAATTGACCTAGCTTGTTTTGTTTGCTTAGAGATAAAGTGGTGATTAGCCAGCTTTTTAGCAGATTGACATTTTGCAGTACTGTGCATGATATTGGATCACTTTATGGAGCATTTATATTGTGGAGAACTTTTTTAAGCTGCTTCATTGTATTGCATATTTGAGAAAAAAAACGGAATTTAATTTCCACTCCTGACTAGCCTCTGTTAGCAGTAAATTTAGACAACTGCAGCTTCCCTTTATGTGTGTGATCTGTGGCCCGTTAATGCTGCATAGTTTTGTTCTGCTTGGCTATAATTTTGGGTTTTACTGTTTTCCTTAGCTCATCATGATTCAACTTAGTTTATTTTGTCATCCATCTTACCATTGTTTTTTTTGTCACTCTGCAGTTCTTCCTCGTACTCTCATGCTTCATTGCCATCGGCGTCAATCTGAGCCAATTCATCTGCATCGGCCGGTTCTCTGCTGTATCTTTTCAAGTCCTAGGCCACATGAAGACTGTGCTGGTCTTGTTCCTCGGGTTTCTCTTCTTTGGCAAGGAGGGCCTTAACCTTCATGTTGTCCTCGGGATGCTTCTTGCTGTTCTTGGAATGATGTGGTATGGAAACGCATCGGCGAAACCTGGGGGCAAGGAGCGTCGGAGCGTTCTCCCAGTGAGGTCTGAGAGGCACAATGGAGCTTCGGAAGAGAAGGATGGTAGTGAGAAATGATTTTTGCGATCTGCAACTGCAGGGCGCGCATATATTTTTCCCCTTGAGGTTTCTGGTGACACAAATACAACGGAAGAAGAAACTCTGGCATTGTTCTTGATAGAGGTTACTACAACAGCTGAACCTTACCCCACCTAAGAACTCGACAATCGGCATTGTTCTTATAGGTTACACACATTATCGTCATATTTTTCGGTCTCTGATACGTTTGTAGTCAGTAGATGTTTTACAAGGTTTGGGTATAGTATAATCATCCTTTAGAAGTCAGTCAGTATGTGAAGTTGTGGAATTGTGGTGAAGTTGTTTTGGCCTTAGAAGTATTCTGGACTACACATTAGAATCGTTTCAGAAACATCAGTGTTGAATGAAATTTTCATCAGGTTTTTACAGGCCGTACTGTCACTTGTCTTGTTAATCTGAAAACTGTAAAAATTATTTGCTAATAGTGGAAGTATTTACAAGGTATGATGAAGAGTATACACTGAGGGTAGGCAACACAGGCACTGATAGCTCCTATTTTCTATCCTAAAGGAGAGAAGAAAATCTCTCTTGAAGAGAACTGATTAACAATCTATGCTAGGGCTTGCAGTTGCAGTGTTGAAATTTTTGGCACTTTGCTTCCAGATGTATACACACTGTCGCTTGATTCAGAAACGCATGTTTGAACATCAACTTTGATTCATGGACATTGAGATCTACTACCTCGAGTCTGATTAATTCATGGACATTGAGATCTACTACCTCAAGTCTGATTTAATCGATGCACGATTTAGAGCATTTCCAGCCGTTGGGTCTCCCAGGCCGAAATCCAAATAGTGCCGGATGGATGTATTTTTTTTTTTTTGGACCTGGGGAGGTCCATTTTCCTATGGATGAAAAGTTTTGACAAAAAATGACGAATTCAGACAAAATAAGGTGAAATTCGTTCAAACATAAGCGAAATTTAAAGATATTTAATATATATAGGCGAGTTTGTACATATATAAGCTGAATTCGTACATATATTTGAATTCGGCTAGATAGAAACATAAACTAAAATGAATAACGACCTTCTACATGCTGAAATGGCGGTAGATGGTCGTGTAGTTGCCGCCATCGTCGTCGTCGCTCGAGTTGCCGGCGTTCTCGGGTGGCGGCGCCTGGCGGTGTTGGCCGGTAGAGCTCGTCGTCGCTGCTCTCCTCGAGCTTGATCAGCGGCACGGGCCTGGCCGCGACGTTCGTTGCGGCGGCGCGGACGACGCGTTGCCGCGCGGCAGCCAGGTCCAGCAGGCGACGCTGCTGCTCCGCCTCCTGCCGCTCCTAGTCCCGCCTAGACCAATTGAGCGCGGCGTCGATGGGGAGCGCGTTATCGGCAGGGACCAGTTTGTTGAGCGACCTGGCGATTGCCTCTGCCACCGCGGCGTCCTCGGCACGCTTGGCCTCCTCCTCGGCGAGCTGGTTCGCGGTGGCAGCCTCCTTCTTCGACGACTTCCTCTTGCGGTCGCGCGAGGGAGAGGAAGGATGGTCGCGGATGACGAGGGTGCCACTGCTGCGCACTTTGGTCGGCGGTGGAGACGCCGGCTCCTTCTTGACGAAGGCGGGTGTCGACGGCGGAGGAGCCGATCCGCCGGACCTGGACGCCGACCTCGACCCAGACGAGGAGGACAGCGCCATCCTCCTCGGCGTCCAGGAGCTACCGTGTCGGCGTGACACGGTAGCCGCCACCGGCAGCGGCATCCCCAGAACGGGGGAGTTTCCACCCTTGATGTGCGCGAGCACATTCTCGAGGGTATGGCCAGGCGCGCTCCACCAGCGGCGGTGACCGGCAGCGTTGTTCGTAGCGGGAGGAGGAGGAGGCCCGTTGTACTGGGCGAGCTCGCGTTCGTACCTCTGCCGGAAGAAGTGTGTCCACGCCTCGTAATTGTCGGGGAAGAAGCGCTCCTCCGCGCGCTGCTCGTCACTCAGTGACGAGCACCGCATCGATCTCCGCCTCCAGGGCGGCGCGACCCATCGGCGGAGGCGGGATTGGGACAGCGCCAGCGCTGAGTCACCATCCTCCGGGCGCGCGGAAGTCCGGCGGCGCAGGGTAGCCCGCCACGTGCAGGAGCCATCCCTCACATTGGTGGAGAGAGCGGCAGCCGAATCCATTGTTCGCTGCGCCGTCGTTCGCCATTGATGATCGCCGCGCTCTCGCTCGATGAGATTGGGGAAGATTGGGGTGTGAGAACACGGAGACAACGTGGTGAATGCGCCAGACGTGGTACTTCGGCGATAAATAGAGGGCGACACACGTGAATCCGAGACGACGACATTAACTCGCCGCGTGGAAGCTACGCGTCTGGCGAAGACTGACCGGCGGCAGGCTTTTACAACGCGCGGAAGACGATGCGATTAGGACGACGATCGAACTTTCTGGCCGACAAGTCGGGGCCACCAGCTGCGCGGGAAGTTTCTCGCCGTTTCCCGCGCTTTCGTTTCGTCCAGAGTCCCCGGGGTGCGGGGATGACCTGGGCTCCCCGGATGAATGAAAGCCCAAATCCGAACGAAAACGAGGATCCGAGGGTGTGACTGAGCCATTTTCGTCCATCCAAATGAAAAAAGGCGTCCCGAGCCCTTCTCGGGTGACTACTGGAGATGCTCTTACCTAGTAGCGTTGAGGTAAAAGTAGTGGAAGCGAAGGAGAAGAGAGATGATTGCATGTTTCCGTCTCAACTGCGGTGCACGCAAATATAGTATAGTCTTTTTTTTACAGTGAATATAGTATATAGTCTGGTTCCTCGTTGATCCGAATGTTGCGCCTTAGCAGCATCTCCATAGTGTTGAGCCTACCGTTAAGGAGCCAGGGAAACACCTGCTCAGTTTAGAGGTGCATTTTGATTTCCAAATACAGGAAGCGCAAGCAGGGCCTGAAGGTGACGGAAGGAGGTTTTAATGGAACTTGCTTGCAGAAATCTCTAGCCCAGGAATTGGCTGGAGGTATCATTCCGTGAATGTTACAGAATTTATATTTATGAACAATTCAAATGGACTAGTTTATCTTTAGTCACATGTGTTTACAACACGCCAATTTTATCAGAAACCTTCTAATTCCCACAGGTAGGGAATCATATGGTCTTGGCAACAGGGCCTAACAAGGCGAAATGTACGATCATCTTGCTTTATACAGCCTTTTTTTACTACTCGTCTAACCCAAATTAATTGGTGCAACCATACAAGTGTACTCCTGAGCTGTCTCAGGCCGGATGGAGTACTGTTCTTTTGGCTAATCTCAGACCAGCTTTAACATAGGAATTCAGGTATTCTTTATTGGATCAATTGCCGTTAGCACAGAGATACATCATATGGACTAACGACAACCGAATTGTATAATTTCATTACACTACCTTGTCGGATACATCAAGTCTCAAGGTGCCTATGATATTGCAGCACCAGAAGAAACCAGTCGGTATAATACTTTTGTAAAAAAAAGAAAAAGAAAAAAACATATGAAAAAGGTGCTACCTGCACACAAGAAGTGTAACCAACAGACAAGGGCAGTCTTCATCATGTCACTCAGAATGCCATATATCAACAGTGCATATGGAAACATTGGTTCCTTCAACCTCACAGATGTCTGAGAGGGAGCACCAATTGAATGAATGCTCGGATTACTAAAATGTTCATCACAGGAACAGATGGAAAATTAAGGTTACAGAAGTGGAGAACAAGGATGTTACAATCAACTTAATATGATCTCTGGTTTGTTAAAGATTAGCAACATCCTAGGAAAACCACCATAGAGTACTAATGATATACAGGAATATGAGAGATTAAACTCAACAACAATGAAGAAAATAATGAGAAGAGTTATGACAAAGAAATACTGTTGTACCCAGCAAAACTCAATTTGAACCATTACTTATTTTTCTGCTCGGTAAATAGCTTATTCTTCATTGTAATCTTGGCAGAGAGACAAGTAAATTACAACTTCAAACAAATAAGACATACTAATTTTCGAAAGGAAATCAGAATAAGAGTGCTAAAAGAGAAGGCGAGCAACAAAAAGAAGGCCAGTTTCCACCATGTCCCTCAGAATGCCATATCTCAACAGTGCACCTCGAAACATTGGTTCCTTCAACCTCAAAGCAGAGTACTAAAGAGGGAGCACCAATTGAATGAGTGCTTAGATTACTAAAATGTTCATCACAGGGACGGATGGATATTACATGAACAAATAATGGAAAAAAAGAGAAGACAGTACCATCTTGCGAATATGTCACAATGTTATTTCTAATTTGATCAAAAGAGGCAGAATGTTGCAAAAAAACTTTACAAAGCATTACGGCTAAGCAAATATAGGAGATGAAATTTGGTGGCTTTGAAGAAAATAATGAAAAAACTATGACAGAAATAATGCTCTATCTCAAAAAACATGTTTCTAACCATTACGAGTTATTTTTTGTTCACTAACTTCTGAACGTGCACTTATTTTTACAAGACAAATCAGTACAAGGAAGTTTAAATATCAGTTGGTTGATTTCACAAGCAACATCAACTAGTTGGCTATTCCATACAACCAGTTATTGTCCATCACCTGATGCTGATGCTCTATCTTGGAGAAACATCTGTCTGTCCAATTTCATCTTATTCACGATCTCAAGTACCTTGGGGTTATAGAAACGGTCCTTAACATACTTCTTTTCCTCTGCCTGTATTTCCTTGATAGCACTTGGATATGGATTTGGAGGTGGAGCCTTTCCTTCCCTTCGTGCAATTTGTTTCAGTTCCTTGTATGCTTGCTTCTTTGCTTTCTTCTCTGCTCCATATTCCATCTGCAAAAAACATGATGGTCATGCAAAGAGTTGCAACTATACACCATGAAAGTTGGACAGAGCAGAACCAAGAAATGGATTGCCGAAAGGGTATTCCATATGAGAAACAAAGGATATATATTAGAGAGGAGACTTACATCTGCTACAGCCATTGCATCTTCTTCATTGACTCCCTGCTCTTTCAACTCTAAGACACGCCAAGCAAAAACTCTTGCTGGTGGTGGAGCAAACCCGCTTATCCTGAAAGAATTCGGCTAGCTCTTGAATTTTGTGTATGATATGACAGAAATCAAATTATGTTATAATGAAAAGACAGGGACAAAAATGTATTTGGGAGTGAAACAGAGGGAAATGTTTACACTGTCATCAGTGAGGAAAAAGAGTTGCTAGACTGTACATGTACAACTGTATCTCCTTCAAATAAAAGCTTTCATTCACTAGTGCCTCCATTAAGCAATTGTAGTAATCAGTTCAAAGGCAAAATAAGGGGGGCAGAATCGAGTCTGAGACAACCATGTCAAATGTGAAAGGATTCTCCATTAGCCTCGCAAAAAGATTTTTTTAAAGGGAAAAAAGACAAACACATGCACATCCTCTAATCTGGAGTCCTACAAAACTTGAATACTGTACAGCCATTTGTGCAGATATTTATAAGAGAACAAAAGAAAATTACTTGACTGCATCATGGTAGAGTGAATCTGGATGCTTTCTGAAGAACTTCTTCACATAAACGTCCTCTGGCAATTCTATCTTCTTGATCTCCCCATCAGTGCGAGGGAATACGACTGGAGGTGCCCTAATCAGAAAGAAACATATGTTTCAAGCTAGCAAGGAACATGAATAAAGCACGAGGGAATGTGATTAAAGGTATCCTAATATGACAGCAAGACTTGTTTCAAGAAGTCAGCAAGCAACATGAGTAAAACAGAAAGATAATTAATAGATAGAAGTATAGGGCCAACACCCTCAGTTCATAAATATTCAAATTACAGCCAAGAGCAACTGAACCCAATGAGGCAAAATTGATACAAGAAACCTTTAGCCACATGTACATTTGCCTTCCTCGGATGATACGGTTGCCATGACGTAAGAAAACGAGCAAATCAAGGAAATCTGTTCACGTAACTATTGAACTGAGCTCATCGATAAATATCACATATCGTGCGGCATAGTTTAGTCAGTCCACAAATATGCCAGGTGAAAAGGTTTATTCTGTTTCCAACAAGAAACTCACACCTGATGATTAACGTGCAAAATGCGGGATATTCATGTCGAGCATAACTGAAGTAAGAATTAACAGTTTTAACATTGGTGTGAAATTTGAAGCTTCACTATAAACTGTAAGCAAATCTGTCACACACAGTGAAAAGGAACTGTGGGCAACATACTCGTCTGATTGAAAAGACAACATAAAGCAGGACGCGAATTTTTGGCTCCTGGGTGCGCTAGCACCCGCTTTTAGCAATAAAACCGAAAAAATACTAAAATTGATTCAAAAAATTCGGCATAAATCATGTGTTTGGAGCACATATGTAGGTATGTGCATGTCAAATTTCAACCTAAAATATGAAAGTATGTAGCCTACACAAAAATAACAAACTGTACTGTTCATAGTATAATGACTATACGTATACTATTCACAGTATAACAAAACTTCATTTTCACTTTTTTGTATGAGTCACGTACAGCCGTATTTTTTTCTGAAAATTTTCCCCGATAAGTATTGAGATGAGATGTATGCGAGGTAATTATTTCAAATTTTTTTTGAAACATTTAAATAATATTTTTCAAATCTATTGAAATCAGGTGCGCTGGTACCTAGGTTCTCCACCATATTTTCGACATAAAGCATAGCTACTAAAGAAATGGTGCTACCACTGATCGCAATGAGTCTACCCCTTCATATGATTAACCATGAGAAATCAAATGCTAAAGGAAATGTCATATGGATCGTAAGGGGGTAAATCAGCACGCCCAGCCGCCCACAGATCATGTTATGGTCAATACCAAATCAACTACCGACCCTAGATGCTATTTTAAAGTTTAGCAGCTAATCAACAGTATACGAATAAAAAAAAGCCTCCATCACCTAGCTTGGATCTCTCATTTCTACAGAATTCACCAAACCAACACCAAACCGCTGCAGCAAGAACACACACGCACGTACGGAACAATCGGGAAATGGCGTAAGTAGAGAGGCGGGGGGGGAGGGAGTACTGACTGCTCCATGGCCTTGAGCCAGGCCGGGGCGGGCTTGGCCAGCCCCTTCACCAGCTTCCGCGTCTTGGTCAGCAGGTCGCCTCGCATGTACGACATCTCCGCCTCCACAACCGGTCGCCGCCGCCGCCGCCGCCGCTGAGAGGGAAAGCCGGCGAGACGGTGGCAGGTCGGCAGGATCTGTTCTGCTCCTTCTCGCCCACATTGCTTTCTAGGTCAAGCAGACATGTAAATGGGCCGGCCGCCAACAAATGGGCCCAAATTCCCCCCAACAACCTAAACGGGCCCAAATGAGCCCACGATTTGTTTCCTTCACTGCTGTGCCATGGAATTTTCTAGAACCCTAGCGCGATTCCCAAAACCCGAAGCTCCTCCTCATCCTCTTCCATGGCGATGGCGTCCGCGCTCCCGCTCCTCCTCGCCCCCCGCCCCGTCGCCTCCCCGCGGCCCGCCCCGACGGGCCGCTTCCTCTCCCTCGCCGCCGCTCCCGTCCCGGCAGCCGTCGAAACGCGGAAGGGCGGTGACCGCCTCGCACGGCTCCAGCCGCTCCACGCGGCATCCCCCTGCAACTATGTCGTCGCGGCAGCGACCGGGGGAGCGGAGGCGGCCAGAGCCAAGTGCTTGCAGTTCGTGGCCTGGTGAGCCGCTTCTCCATTTCCTCCCCGTGCTGGTTCTTATGCGTCGGTAACATGCTTATGCTGGTTTGTTGGAATCGCTGCGATGTGGTGTGTAGGTATCTTCTGTCTCTCGACAAGCATCCGGTGGCCACTAAGGCGGTCACTTCTGCTCTGCTTAATATGGCCGGGGACCTCATCTGCCAGGTTCGACTTGTATTATTCACACTGATATTGTGCAATGTAGCATGGGTTGTATGATAAGTTGGTCGATTGACGAACCATGGTTCCAAGACCTGACATCTTGTTCAGTTCTGCTTGGATCTCCATATCTGTTATGCCCTCACTAATGAATGTTTACCCCGCCATTGCCAATTCTCCAGGAACTCGATCACTCAATGCAAATTTTGTAAAGGAAAAAAGAGTTTGAATATTAATGGATTGACTTACAGGAAAAATTACACAGACAAAATAAGGGAGAAAGAGTACATTTATGTAGTTAGAGTAGTGTTGTAATAGCAAGCCGGGGCTATTATTCATTCAAGAATGGACTCCCTAAGGGCATGTACACTGCACGACGCCTGCAAAAGCGCTAAAAAAGTCAAACTCAGACTTTGCATAAGCGTCAGGCGCTAGGAGAAGTATTTTACGTTTGTTTTCCAAGCGCTGGACTCTTATTTTTGAGTCGATGCTGAAAAACCGTCTGGAAACTGCATGGGAAAAGGCAAAACGGCCAGGATTTTTTTCCTAGCGCCCCTAAATAAGCGCCCCATTGTAGTTGCCCTAAGCAAGTATCGTGATTTTGCTGCGATCTTTGCTGCATCTCCAGCCATTTTGTCTTGTGTTGTAAATTATCTTCATGCATGCCTTAATGCGAGCAAATGCGAAAAACGAACGAATGGCCGCTATGACATATATTTGTGCTACTGAATTGCTTGATGTGGTGAATCGTCCACCTTGTAGTTAAGTGAAGGGTAAGGTAGAGAGGAAACCCAAACTTTGTGAGTATGATGCATGTCTGTGTGATTCTGGTCATCAACAAGCACCGTCCCGTCTTTAGTTTTGATGTGAAATTCAGAATGCGCAGACATCTCATTGACAATCCTTTATCTACTTTTGGTTTTATTCCAGCTTGTAATCGATAAAGCGCCAAAGCTGGACTTGAAGAGAACATTTCTGTTCACGTTATTGGGACTTGTCCTGGTTGGGCCAACCTTGCATATCTGGTAATCATGTCTTGTTTATTCTACAGAATAGTGGTCAACAGTAGTTAGTGTAGCCAGTGTATTCTGCCAGTATTGTTTGATTGATGATTAGTCTCTATATTCAGGTACTTGTATTTGAGTAAATTAGTAACTGTCAGTGGGGCTTCAGGTGCCATTTCTCGCCTGTTACTTGACCAGGTTTTCACCCTTTCCTTCTCACTTCCATGTAAAGGATAATAGTGAATGTAATATATACATCCTTGAGATCCTCTTTTGACTTGTTGAGCGGTTCCATGTTTATTGTATCTTTTTTACATGTTTTTGAATCTGTATTCCCTATGCAGTTCATCTTTTCTCCAGTTTTTATTGGAGTCTTCATGAGCTTACTGGTAACCTTAGAGGGAAGGCCATCTCTTGTAGTGCCAAAGCTTAAGCAGGTAAAAAGGATATCAACTCTCAACATCATTCTATGATATTATGTATGTGTCTTGTACTGATGCAAAATATTTACAAAATGTACAGGAGTGGTTCTCTTCGTTGATCGCAAATTGGCAATTGTGGATACCCTTTCAGTTCCTGAATTTCTACTTTGTCCCACAGAAGCTACAGGTTTTTAAGAAGTTGCATGTTTTGACAGTCATTGACTATAAGTGTTCAGTACATGGAAAATGAATTAGCTTGGCTATTTTCTATCTCTTTATATAGTTTTATGATGCTTTGAGTATTGTTCTTACCAAATTCACTGATCACTTTTTTGCAGGTTCTCGCTGCTAATTTTGTAGCCCTTGCATGGAATGTTATTTTGTCGTATAAGGCCCATAAGGAGGTTATCGCGGAATAGCCAAATAGGTAATTTTCAACTCTATATCTGCACATAAGTAAAGCCTGCCTACAGTGTCTCAAATCTCTAAATTAGTGTTCCAGTGGCCAATCCCATGGATGTTGTTAACCAAGATCACATGGATGTTGTTATCAATCATCTCCTGTTGATGATGTTTAATAGTATCATATGGGGATGATCCTGAAATCACCACACTGTAACAAAAGTACAGTTTGTGCACTTAGTATATCCTAGCATATAACATTTTTTATCGAGAACTGTGTACCAACTACCAAGCACATATTTTCTGAAACAAAGTACGATGACAAAAGTCACTAGCCATGTCAGATATGAAATTATATGCTACTTTTTACGTGAGACATTTTTCCAAGAACGTCTTATCTGTGAGAGTGTCTTTCCTTCCTGATTAGTGTTTAGGGGTGACACTGCAATTCAAGGCTCTTTCAATTTGAGGCGGCCATCTGTTATGACCTTCTAAGACATTGATTGCTTTATTTGTGAGCTTGCCGAGAATTTATTGCATGTGAATTTCAAAGACTCTAGTCTGGCGACGTTTTCTTTTAGGTTAATCTGCTGGGGAATTTCACACGACGATGCCTCATCCAGATGTGGTTGATGCAGTTGTATCAGCGGTGTTTTATCGTCTGAGTTTCTATTTTCCGACTCTTTCCTTTGGACGGGTAGTGTATTGTGCAGCAGTTAGTATCTTAGACTTAATTTCTGCCACCCCTGAAAGGTACCTTGTGGACTAGTTCTGAAATGACTGCGACTTGACCTCCACAAAGTCAGACCTTTCAGTTTCATAAAACTTTTGCTATTTAAAATGATACTGACTGGTGCTAAAGGCGCTTTTTGTTCTTTTGTACCTTGTGGCTGAGCTTAGAGGCAAAGTACAAGTGGGTAGATGCAAAAGAGGATTTGGTCAAAACATTTGTTCTTTTGACTTGTAGTTTGGCATACGGCTATGACTGGCATTTAACGTTTGTAGCGTTAGTGTATGGTAATGAAGTTCTTGTGCAGGATTTAGACATTCAAGCTTTTGGTGCTCTCTTGCCTCTACGGTGTTGATTAACTCGTGTTTTGTTAGTTGATCTTCTAATCCCTTGCTTCTTTCTGTTTCAGGTTTCGGTCAGGTAGCGACGATGCGAGGTATTGTTGTTTAGAGAGTAGGCTGTAGGCCAGGGTATGTACTGTTTAGGTTGTGACGTGTACTTGTGTAGGGCCAGATCATCTGTATATTGGGATGGAAGGCCGAAAACAAAACGTGTTAATTATCCTCCTGGCATGGCTGTGTTGCCCGACCAATGTTTTACTTGTTTGCTATGGTATGGCCTGCGTTTCCGTATCTTGTCTGTGAAGTGCAAAGCCGGCCAACCCTTCGTGATGTTGAGGTTGTTCTTGGTTTCCACTGAACTTTAAACCGTTTCATGTGAAATTTCCTGTGTTCCTGCCAAACCCAGTCACCATCTTATCGATACGTTGGGTCCAGGTAATGGACGGCTTGCCGGCGGCCGACGCAGGATGGCTGACAAAAATTCATTGGTTGGGTGTTCGGACGGCGCAGGTAGCTTCACGGTGCTTTGTCATTGCTCTACTGAGCCATCCATCGGTCGACTACGCTATTCGTTCTCTTGATTGTTGCCCTGTCCGTAAGAACTCCGACCAAGGTTCATGTGGCTGTGAATCACAGATGGATAGACTCTGCAGACTGGAGCAGCTATCTTTGACTCTGAACTTTTCTGAATTACCCGTCAATAGACCACGGCCAGTTACCACTTTCAGCATTTCACCGTCTATTCGTTCTGCCTATCGATGATTTAATTATGTACAATGTGAAACCTAAAATACCAACGGTAGTTTTCAAGTGCCATCTCTATTCGACTCCCATGCTTATTCTTGAACGCTTGAAGGGGAAGTCTGGGCTAGGTCAGCTAAAGGCGGCTATGTGATCCATGGCATGGTCTTAGATTCAAATCTGGTGAGTCATCTGGTTGTGTTACTCTAGTTTAGCTTTATCACATAGAAATGCAAATTGCCTGCCTTGGGTACAAAAGAAGGAAGCATTCATGCAGGCTTAAGGCTAAAGGGACTCTAATTATGCCTGGCTGACGTTCTCAAGTGGATCACTTTAATATCGTCCGAGTCATTGTCATCTGAGAAAGACGTGCCAGCATCCGTAGGAGAATTTACTTCGGATAGACGTGATCGAAACCTCGGAAAAGGTTCATTGCCCCCACGAAGTAGTTTTCTGGCTTTAGTGGGCAAAAGAAGTTTTGTCCATGAAAGAAGATTTTCCGCATCCCACGATTCTTAAAGTAGCCTAGAACATGTACGGGGAACGTCCCAATCGGCCGTTACTAGCAATCCATCCTCTAAGCGTGATCGGTGGAGCAACGCGGCGCTGGGCTCGTGCGAGCGAGCGATGGTTGGAGCTTGTCCGTGTGACCGTGATCACGAAAAACTGATATGACAAATTGGGTCACCTCCTTCCAATTTGCACCGTCTATTTACCCCTTCCGCCCCATCACGAAATCCGGCTCCATCATTTTCCCCAATTTGAGCTCTTCGTCCAGGGAAGCTTCTTCACAGACGAGCGGGTAAGCGGTGCCATCTACATCAGCTAGTGTAGCTCTACCACGGCAAGTCTTCTTCCTCCACTTCTCCGAGATGCCCTCTTGTCATCCAATGGTCGGAGCGTTGCGAGTAACATCTAACCCTAGCACTCATAGCTTAGATTTGTTAGCATGTGGTCCCTCTTAGTAGATATGAAGTTTGTATGGTAGATTTTGTAACTCTTGCTTCATGATGAGGTTGGTGCCAGATTGGTACTGCAGAGTTCGTAAGAAAAACATCATGCCATGACCACTTGCTATGTCCACCTTCGCGTCAACAAGGTGTGTCAAGGTGTGTCAGCTCATCAAGAAGGGGTATGTATTGGTCGGCTCTTCACACAGAAAGACCTTGAAGCTTTTACATATGACATTTTCAGGTTTTGTGGCCAGTCGAGTTTCCGCGGGTCAGATCTACAACCATATAAGGCATATGAGATGTAGGTGGGTTCAAACCCTCAAGCTCAGAAGGATCGGGGATGTGTGCTGGTAGTAGGAGACAATAACAATTTTGATGCATGACGAGGTGTACTTTTTCCACGTCAAGGTTGGATAAATTTGCAAGGGTTTTAAGTACATTCACTTATTCTTATGCTCACATATGATCAAGAACTAACTAATTAATTGTGTTCTCACTTAGAATCACTCGAAGGATGTGGAGTATATCACGGACCCATTGAGAACTATGCTCAGATGAAGCTTGTGTATGGTGATCGTAGTTAGTTCTTAATTATATAAGACATTTGAGATCTAGGTGGGTTCAGATCCTCAAGCTCGGAAGGCTTGGGGATGTCAACAACAATTATGATAGATGACGAGCTGTACTTTTCCCAACATCAAGGTTGGATAAATTTGCATGGGTTATAAGTACATTCACTTATTGTACTCTCACATATGATCAAGAACTAACTAACCAATTGTGTTCTCACTTAGAATCACTCGTGGCAACTAAACTGGTGGCCCAACATGAATTAGAGGGTCCGCCCAGCTTGGCCAGAGACCCAAAATCGGCACAATCACCAAACTTTTAGAAAGGGTAGTTTTGGAAAACAGGTTTCTTCTAAGTGTATTATTTGAAGAAAATGATAACTTTGCAAAACACGAGACCATTCCCTCTCACGGAAATATGCAACGCAAGGCACGGTACTATCTGTAGTTAAGCTGCTGTCTGCTGACGCTACAGATGCGTGATGCTGGCGTCAGTGGCAAGTGGGGCCGAACAGAACCCGGGCGGCGGCCGGCAGGTCGCCCGTGAGGAAGCACGCGTGAGGCCGGGCGACGAAAGTCCGAAGAAAATCGTTTCCAGTCTTCGGATTCAACTGTAGAACGACTGTATCTACTATTGTACGTACTCCGTATGGGACGATGAAATTCCAATGGCAGCCGCAGCAGAGTCAACCAAGTTGCCGGGCCGGCAGGCGGCCACTGCCAGCGCAATGTTCAACTGCGACCAGCGCCGATGAATTCCTCTCTGTGTCGAGCATGCACGCACTCTATCTATACGACTATACCCTCACCAGCAGAGCCGCGCGCTAGTTCATGACTTGTCTGAATATTTTTCTTATCTTTGAATCACGTACTAACTTCCCAATCTCCCATTGCACCCATTCTGAATTTCACTGGAAACTGAACATGCCCTCTCTCTTTTTTTTTTTTTTCTTTTCCTTCTGTGTTTGCGCATAGATTCGGCCATTCATGGTAGGGATGGCAAGGGGCGGTGACATGAAATGATCAAAGTGGCTGATCGATTGGGCATCAGCCAAGTCCACTCTGGTTTAGTTCAGAGACTAACTAGGAATATCAAAGCGCATCTCACGAAATCTGGAGTGATGCACGTACGTCCCTGTCGGATTTGGCGTCGTCTTGACGTATCGTAGGGTCTAAGTTGCATTACATGCTACAGACCCCTGCTTTGTAATTAAATACTCCTGTAATGGCTGCTTTGTTGGAGTGATCACTCAACTGACGGCACCAAATACCCCAAAAAGGACAGTTGATCCTGACTGGAATTGAACATGGTTGGTGAAGAACTGATGGGTTCGGAGATAGACAGAGGTATTCATGCCCGGCCGTAATCTGCTCCAGAACTCGCGAGCATGATGAAACCTGTCCAGAGAAACGTGGAGTGATCGATTCACAAATATGGATGACGAACTCTCGTGCAACTGTTAATTAGCGAAAGCGAAGTAATTGATCTCGGATTAACAGCACTAGAGTCTACAAGCAGAGATGCTTGCCACTTGCCAATAATTAAGATATTACGAGTTGCAAACTCTTGCAGCCAGAGCCCAGAGCGAGAAGCATCACGGATGTGCTCAGAACAGAGCAGAGAGGAGGGACCGGGATTCAGAGAAGATCCCACGACTCCAAGGTCGGGAACCCACAGTGGCTGGTGCCGCCAGTGTTGTTGTCCAGCGCGATCGAGCCGGCGTCGCACGGCGGCAGCGCATCCGTCCGCGCCTCGGCCGGCCGATCCATGCGGCCGCCGAGCAGGAACGCCGACGTGTCCAGCGTCGGCAGCATCATCGCGCGGTCGGCTCCCCCGGCGGCCAAGCGGCCGGCGAGCGCGTGCAGGAGGAGGGGCTCCGCCGCCATCTGCTGCTGCTGGTGCTGTGGCGGTGGCGGGGCCTCGTCGGCGCCCGTGACCTGGTGCACCATGCGGCGGAACTCTGCCGGGTCGGCGCTGATGTAGGTCGTGGGCAGCCGCCGCGACGGGCGCGGGCGGCGCTTTGCGATGCGGCGTGCCGCCCGGTGCCCTGGCTGCAGCTGGTGCGCCGTGGTGGGGGCGGAGGACGGCAGGTGGCCGCGCTGTGCCGGGAGGAGCTGCTGCCATGGTGAGGCTGACGAGGGGGACGCGTAGGCGGAGGAGTCCATGTGCTGCATGGCGGAGAGCATCATGGGTGGGTGGGTGGGTGGGTGAGCTTGCTGCTTGCTTGCTTGCTTGCTTGCTTGGTGTGGCCGTGTGTTGAGCTTGAGGTGGGAGAGGAAGATGGGGATTGATATAAGCAGGCAGGACGGGTGACGTGGGTGTGGACGGGCAGGGGCAGGGCGGTCGGAGACGAAGGCGACAGATGGATGGCTGGAGCTGGACAAGGCCGGTCACAACGCACGAGCCAGGGCTTGTCAGCGGAACCTCCCTTGTTTTTCTTCCAAATTTCTACTACTGCTACCTCTATCAAAGAACCCAAGTGCTAAAAAGTGCTCGTCGAGCCCTCGTTTTGTGGCCGTCAGATGGGTTGATCAGGCTGCCTCGCGAAACCTTTTCAGACAGCTTATGTCCTGGAGCACCATCTCGGCGTCGAGCCATGGAGCAGCGCGCGCGTGTTGGCCACGTGCAACGGTGCAGCGGCACCGACAAGGAGGCCGACCGCCTTCACCCGCCCAGGCATCTCTCTGGTTGATGCAAGCTGCTGCTCGCGCGTGGAGGTCCAGCAGGCCAACGTTGATGTGCGGGCACATGCGATGCGAGGACGGCCATGCCCACACCTCCCACCGGACCGGAGCTGCCGGTTTTTCTCTGCTCCTGCTGTTGATACTGGCCGTGGCCGAGTCATGCTGTTGATACTATCGATTTGGATTGTGGCTTCAGTTTCCACTAGTTGAACCATTCAAATATGGAAATGAGACAATTCTGCAAACTTTCACAAGCAGTATTGATGATTTAAGTTGTTGCGTGGCTTTAGTTTTCCACCATTTTCCAGTTTTGCTTTTTTTTTTGACTCCCCTGGTTTATGTGTCGAGCATCTTGCATATATTAGCTCAATGACTCCTGTTCTATTCCTTTTACGTGGACCGGTTCTGCTGCTACCACGTGCTGGCGGCATCCATGGTGCCAAGAGCGAGCGCAAGCTGGTCGTGGCTCCTACATAGATTAGGTTGCTTTTGCAACATAGCTAAGTTGTTGTTTCATGCTATTAAGTTTTCTTTTGCAAGGAGTGGATTAAGTTTCACTCCAGGTTAATTTGCTTTTGCAACATAACTAAGTTGTTTCTTTGAACAACGGTAAGTTGCTACTACATCCTATTAAGTTTACTTTTCAGTTAATTATAAGTTTCACAACATATATTAAGTTGCTTTTGCAACATAGCTAAGTTGTTTATGACAACATAACTAAGTTGCTACTCAATGCTATTAAGTTTTATTTTACAACAGTAAATTGAGTTTCACAACATATATCAAGGGAGAGCATACGCACCCGGAAGCCGAATTGAATTTCCGTTGCTTTTAAAACATAGTTAAGTTGTTTGTTTCTGTCAACATAACTAAGTTGCTTACATAATGAGGGACTAGCTTGCAACAGTTCGCCCACCTTCTCGCCCTCTCCATCTTTCTAGACCTTTGACCCACCACCGTTCGGACTAGCTCCGTGGAGGGCTAAGCACCATCGGTATCAAAGCGATATTCCCTTTGGCTTCTTGCAACTTGTGTAGCATCACGTGTCTTGGCTCGTGGGATCGGGCACATTGGTGTTGAACGAGATGAGTTGTACCTCGCGGCGGCTGCAGCAACGAAGACAACAAATTTGTTTCTTCACACATGTGCTAAGTTGCATTTTTATAAGGGGTATTGTTGGTTCTACATATGAGCTAAGTTGTATCTTGCACACAATAAATTTTTCACTCACAAATCTGCTATGTAGTGTTTTTTTTTGAAACGAGGCAAAATCTTTGCCTTTCATTGATATAGGAGAAAAGAGTTAACCCGTTTATGAGAAAAATTGGCCGAAAAACCGTTACAACACAACACCACACGCTAGCCCCGAGGTTGCTCTCCACACGGGTCGATGACCAACCAGGTCGATAGCACACCTCAACGCAACAGGCGGAGGCAAAAGACCGGAGACACCGCTCCAACTACCACACCGGCCCAAAGGCCGCGCCCCGCCTGGCCGAAGACGAACCTGCCTTGGCCGAACCACCAAAACACTGCACAAGTCCCTCTGTTCGGTGGACGTCCAAAGCGAGGCCCCAAGAGGCAAAGTGACACAAAAGCGCCGCCCACGCCTGATCCCGCGAAGGATCTAGGGTTTCCCCCGGAGAGCCCGGGCGGAGATCAAGAAACACCCACTTCGACGACGCCTTCAAGAAGGATGCGACGCCCACGGATGTCACCGTCGTCGGTCCTGGCTGGCCGCCAAGACAGAGCTTTCGCCCAACGAAGAGTCCCAGAAACTCGTGCCCGCCCAACAAGGACCGGCACAAACCACCACCTGCAACCGCCACAACGCGACCCCCGGAGAGCCGCCGCACGCACCCCGCCCCGCAACCTCAAACGCTCGTCTTCTTGCAGCATCTTCATGGCCAACCTCGAGTCGCTGCCGCGCTGCATAGCCTGAAGCTAACGGAGCACTGCCGAAGAGCACCGTGGGTGCTGCCGGAATGCCACATAGAGGGGGCGCCGACCAACACCGACACATGGCTCGAGGATGAACGCCGAAGACCGCAGACCAGAGCCGCTAGCACACCCGCAAGGCCACCGCCCCGCCATCCAGCACCGCGCCCTCTAGCGGCATCGTCGGAGAAGACCGGGAAGTTGGGCCTCGCCACAACCCCGGCAACTACGGGCGGAGCCAGCGCGAAACAAGGTGAACCCGAGCTAGCCCACCGGAGCCCATCTGGGCCCGAGCGCGCGCCACCATGCCCCACCCTACCTGCGCCACCGCACCACCGCCGCTCCCCGCCCGCGCGCCAACACCTTCGCCAGCGCCCAGCCGCCGACCCCAGCGCCCGCCGCCCTGCCCCGTGCCCGACGAGCTCCCTCTCGCCAGGGGACGCGGGAGGGAAAGGAGAACCACCCCACCTTCTCCGGGGAACGCGCGGCCTTGCCGGCCCCCTCCGGTAGCAGCGAAGCAGGGAGGAGAGGTGGATGGGGCTACTGGCGGTGGCTAGGGTTTCCCCCTGGTCGCCAGAGGAGGGCGACGCGAGGGGTGAGAGACGTGTGTTTTCTTTCCTGGTTAGTGACCACCAATATGTAATGTCTCTAGTGCTTCTCCTAAGTAGTGTTTGTAGACGGTAAAATAGTGATTATACATGTGCTAAGTTGCATACCCACTATTTCTAAATTGTATACCTAGTAATATTAAGTTGTATACTCAGTGTTGCTAAGTTGTATACCTACTAATATTAAGTTGTATACCCATTGTTGTTAAGGTGTATACCTACTAATATTAAGTTGTATACCCACTATTGTTAAGTTGTATGCTCACTATGATTAAGTTGCATTAATTATCCAATATATTTCACCATGTCTAAGTTGTATATCACCGCCCCTAAGTTGGCTAAAACAATTATGGTAAAGTTGCACACCAGTGTCATAAACTTGAATGTCCCTGCGTCTAAGTTGCCTACAGTTAGTACTAAGTTGGCTACCATGATTTGTTGTGAAGTAGCGCACCATTGTTGTGAAATTGTCTACCGTTCCGTCTAAGTTGCACGCTATTTGGCATATGGGTTGGTAGTAAGTTGGCTACCTCGAAAATCAAGTTGCCAACATTAATAGTGGTATGGTGAAATTGTAAATACTCCCTCCATCTTAGTTTACTAGTCTTCCACATATCTCTAGGTCATCAATTTGACTTATATAATTTAAATTTTATAATACAAAAATTATATCATTAGAAAATAGAACATCTAAGCTTCTAATGATATTATTTTTATAACATAACTAATGCTAACTTGATCAAATTTGCGACCTGGGGATAGCGCACGTCTAATAAACTGAGAGAGAAGGAGTAGTGAACTTGCCTATCACTATGCCTAAGTTGTATACTAGTAGCACTAAGTCAACTAGCAACTATGATGTTGCAAGTCTAGTTACTCATGGCACTAGAAACTATGATGGACAACTAGTAGTGCAATGTTGCAAGTCTCATTACTATGAAGTTGTTAGTTATTGTTGCTAAGTAACTACTCCCTCCGTCCAGGATAACTAGGCTTCTAAGGAAAAACAGCGCGCCCAAGGCAGCAGCTTAGTGGTTTGTTTCCTGGAGCCAAAATTAGCAGTTCAACCAATCAGCGACAGTTTCTATATTTTCTCCATAAAAGCCCAATAATTACGGCCATGCAAACCGTCTCAGCGATGCAGGAAAAAACCCGAAGGAAATTGTTCACACGGAGAGAATTAAGGGAGAGAGAGGGAGGAAGGTGCGGTGGAGAAAATTTAGCCATAATTAGGCCCTATGATCTAGGAACAATAAATTCTTACGGGCCTTGCGGGGGTTTAGTTTCTGGACAAATAGTTTTTCGTTAGAAGCCTTGTTATCCTGGACGGAGGGAGTACCTTAGAAAATAAACTGGCTATAAAGTATACAAAAATATAGGGTAAGCAACTTTTGTACAAAGTTGTTTTTCTACAACAGTAAAGTTGATTTATCACGGTAATATAGTTGCTTTTCGAATATTCTTTTTGTCGGAACATGTACAAATGGGATCCAGTTTTGAAGATCTCACCGCGAGAGGCCTAACGGTGAAAACGGATTGCAATTCCGATACACGGTTTACAAGTTATGACATTTTGAATTTTCTTCTTATGAAATTAAATGCACACGTAGAGTATTTTTGGATGATTCAGCTAGCTGTCCTCAACTTTCTATTTTTGGATACTGAAGACTTTCCTCTTATGGGTGAGTGCTTAGATGAGCAAACTGTTATGGGTGAGTGCTTAGATGAGCAAACTGGCACCCGGATGCTGCCTAGTTACGTCCTTACTTTTAGAGGCACTTTGAAAAGTGCCCCGGATACTTGTGTCCCTAAATGAAATAGAGGCACTTTGAACAAAGTGCCCCAAAGCCATTTTAGGGCACTTTGAGATGTGCCCCAAAAAAAAATTAGAGGCACATTGAAAACCGCCCAAAAATATATTTAAGGGCACTTTGAGAACTGCCCCAAAATATATTTAGGGGCACTTTGAGAACTGCCCCAAAAAAGTATTTAGAGGCACTTTGGGAACTGCCCCAAAAAGTATTTAGGGGCACTTTGAAAACTACCCCAAAATGTATTTAGGGGCATTTTGAGAACTGCCCCAAAATGTATTTAGGGGCATTTTGAGAACTGCCACAAAAGATTATTAGGGGCATTTCTCAAAGTGTCCAAAACACAATTAGAGGCAACTCTAAGAACTTCCCAAAATGAAAATCTAAGAAATGCCCATAAACACAGGCACATGTACTAGGGAAGATGAAAAGAAAAAATGCAGTACACATCTCTCAATAGCCATTCTCAGTTTTGGCACACAAAGAACTCAGTAACAGTACATGGATCTCTCACTCTTCTATCAGGTTGAATATATATGATCAGCTGAATAAATTTATAATACAGTAGCAACAGTAGATCCAAACACAAATTCATCAATACTCATAACATACACTTTGCACAAGCAAAGCAAACCATACAAAGAAGAAGCCTTGGTTTGGCTCCCAGTGCCTCCCATTTACTGGACCTCCAGCTCGATCAGTACATGCAAAAAAAGGCCCGTCCATTCACATATATAGATGCTCCTGCGATAGATAGTGAACAAAGAAAGAATGTTCGCAAAGTGACGATTATTTAGACCAGCAAAAATCGGTCGGCATTACGTTTGCTAAGACTATATCAAATAAACTTGGTCAGCAAGTGACTATCTGATCTAGAAGCTAAGCAACTCATCCTTTTGCAATTAAAAATCAATAAATGACATGTATAGTGAGTCATACAGAGTACACTATGCATGGCATGATCTAGAAAAGACATGTATAATTCCAGAAACTAAGAAATCCAGCAGAGCAAGGATAACATATGAGAGAGGAGGCACGTAGAACTCACCAGAAAGGAGCACGCAGCTAGTAGAGAGACATAGGCACCAGGATCAGAAGCTAGGGTAGGAGCATGTGTAGCCACACAAACATCTCAGGCACATGTTGGTGCATCAGGAGCAGAGGCCACAACCCCCACACCGGCCGCCACTGCAGCAATGTCACAACCCTTCCAGCGCTACACAGGAGTAGCCCCTGAAACAACAAGTAGGAATGGTAACTAAAAAATGGGCTAGACAGACAGAGAATGAGAATGTAGAAAAAATATATGTAGAGTGTAGGGAAATATATGTAATGAAAAAAGCAGATAATTTAAGTTTGAAGAGAATATGGCGAATAGTATTTGTCCAGAGCTAGCAGCCTGTTGCAGATCATAAAAAGTGATCTTCTTATAGACGAACAATTAGTTGACAGAGGGAAGCAAGGAAAACACACAAGTCTGTTTGTTGAACACACATTAAACAAGACTGTCACAATACAGAACATATTAAGATCGGCTTATAGGACTGTCACTGCCCACTGACCAGTGTAGCCATCCACATCCCACTGACAGTTTGCTACAAAGCGAGCCATCCACTACATATTCATTTGGTGCATTATTGACAATGGAGTACAGATATACAATAGAATCAACTAAGATATATGAGATTCATATGGATGCTGATGATCTCGTCCTTTCCTAATATGGCAGAAACTCCTAACAGATTAGACTCCTTCAGATCAGTCCTAGATTTTCTAATACACAAATATTACCAAAAGGACTCATAATCTCCCTCTGTGACTCCCTCCTCCTAGTTCACTACAGGTGTTTTCCATAGCAAGAGCAAGAGTACTTCGAATAAAATCAGGGCTGTGTCACTTGTAGCACTCAAGTAGCTGAGGCATTGTGCTGGCCAATGGACAATGGGCAAATTGTTATTTATAACTTATTATTAATGGATGCATGGAGGCATGGATTATGAATTACCGCGACTAGTCTATGAGTCCTAACTTGACTGTCGACTAGCTTTCTCGACTCGACTAGTTCATAGAGTCGAGCAGTCGAGCGACTAGTCATGGACTAGTCTAGACTAGTCGTGGTAATTCGACTGGAACGACTCAATTTGGGCATGAACAACTGTCTAGAGGTACCGGTGGATAACTGTCTAGGTTATAGTATTATTATGTTACATAACTTGTGTTGAACTTATGTTGATTTTTAGTTACTAAATCCCCCATCTGGTTGCTACATACGATAGTATTTTGTACTACATGTCGACTAGTCGAGCACTAATATAGACTAGTCACGATTAGTCTATGAGTCGGTACCCCAACGACTCGGCTGGACTCTTCGACTCGTAATCCTTGCATGGAGAACAAGAACACCAACTTTTGTTGAGACAAATTATATATGAGACTGTGACAGTTGCAATGTTAACAGAAGTATATAAGTGATTTATTCTAAAGTAAAAGAAGAAAATGCATTCAAATAGCATGAATAGAGGCTCTAGGCAGAGAAACTGAAATAAAGTTATTGAGTGCAAAGTGCCTAGGCAGAGAAAATGCATCCAAAATGCATCCAAGTATATTGAGTGCAAAGTTCATGACAGGGTAGGAGAGTGCCACAACACCATAATTCTATTGCCCACCAAGTTGCCAATTAAATGGAAAAATAACACTATGAAATAAAGCACTATGTAACTGTTCATAGTTGGAACTGAACCTGTGATAAGGAAGAAATGGAGATATCATATAAATCTTGGTCATATTTAATGGATAAAAGACACATGCATGCATTTGCACCAGTAAACTGAACCTATGATGAATAGAGTATGATACACTAGATCCATGGTTATTCCAAATCTGAGAAGTTTCATATGGATTGTAACAAGGAATCAATTCATAGTACAAAATCGAAAAGATATTTTTCCAGAGAAAATTATGCTTTCATTCAGTTCAAGAAATACAATGGTAGGCTTTGCTTAGATGGATAACAATAATGATATCGCGGTGAATTAAAATGGACCTCATCACCAAGTGCAAGAGGCTTGTCATATTCAAATGGCTTGCTTGGACACAGTGAGTTAGTGTCATACTGAAGGAGACTTGACGTAAGTAATTGCATGGCAGAAGCTTATGTTTGTTGCACTCTCAGATGAGGATAGGGAAGTGTGGTAGATGATAAATATAAGAAAACTGTGCCTTCAGGCTTCCAGTGATGGAAAAGAATACACAGCGGGGTTCTCTAAAGAGGAGAATGGTCGTGTTCATTCCAGAATTTTACTTAAGGAATGCATACACACTTATAGCTTGCAAACAAGTAGTCAACAATAATAGTGAGTTGGTTATTGAACCATTGCCTTTTGACATAACAATGCAGTTTTAATGACTGAGTACCTTCTTACTGAGTAGAGTAACTTCTTCAGTTTATTCACGTGTGTTTCTTTCTCGGTTGATGAAGTAAATTAAACTCTGATATAATCTTCTCATTTGCATTAAAAGAACTCTCAAGTATATCATTCAGATCCATGCAATCACTGCAAAATAATTACATAATTCAAACCACAAGTTAATACTGAGCTCTAGATAATTGTAAAAGGCTAAAAGCTTAAATTAAAGTTTAGATGATAGTTAAACAATTATTTTCTTAGTTGCTACTATTTTCCATACCTATCTTTCAGGGCTTCAAGAGTTTTCTGACTATCTTCTGTCTAGCATAGCTGTTTCATTTCAACCATCTCGCTCACTTTTTCTTCCATCTAAAATCATAGAAATAATGAGAAAGTAAAAAAGGATCTGGAATCTGAGAAACAGGAGGCATATTACTTATAACTATGTGGAATAAGACATCAACAATGTTTTTCGATACACGTTGCCAGGACAAGAATAGTTCTCACCCTACATAAACTGGGAAAAATGTTTCAACTGCCAGTTCAATGCCACTTAGATTATTTATAAAATATTTTGATGTAATCTCGTCAATGTTGAGAGATTGGCCGGCTTGCAAGCCTGTCTGAATGAATGTACTAGTTTATATGTTTCACAGAATGCAACTGTCTGTGCAACATCTAGGAGTGAATGCACTAGTAGTAGTTTATTTTGCATAGATTGTAAATGCCGTGGAACATGCAGGAACCAATCTCGAAAGTTGTGAACAGAAATGTATAGTCCAATTTTTAGTATGCTGTCATACAAACTTCAGGAGATTAGGAAATTCTTCAGTTCAATGTTTCTGCATTCAAACTTCAGAGTAAGGTGCCGTCTTAGTGGCAGGCCGCCTCTTGAAGGAATTGCCTTTCCAAGGGTAGATTCGATTCAAAGTTTTCAGCCGGCGTTGATCCCTGTAATAAATACTGTATACACCTACTGCTACGCTCCTAGCTTCGATTATGGGTGAATAAATTAGCCAACATGTTGTATTTGCCTTGAGAGAAGGACGGATTCTAGCTTCCCCTCCTATAGGCAAAATCGCTGCTTCCCGCTCCAATTGAGCAACCACCACAACGAGACCCCCCAATTCCCCTCAAGCAGTCCCCAAAAATCGATCGCCCGCTCCAATCGAGCAACCACGAAATAGGATGGGAACGATGATTCATACCTTTGGGAGAGGCTTCCGCCCGGTCCGCGGGGGCGGCGTGGCTTCGGGGCGACAAAGGGGACCACCAGGAGGCGCGGCGGCGCGGGAACCGCGGCGGCGACCGAGCCCACAGCTAGGGTTAGCCGCAGCGTCGTGCCCAGGGGCGGAACAGCGGGGCGCGGGTGGGGATCCGGGTGTTGGGGCAAGGCACAGCTTTCTTAGGGCGTGGCTGCGGAGGATGTGGCCGGCGTTGGCCGGCACGGGGGCGAGCGGCGGTGGCGCATCGGGGAACCGAGGGAGGCGCGAGAGAGGGAGGGAGGGAGGGAGGCGCGGTCGTGCCGGGGAGGAGAGAGGAGATGAGAGAGAGAGATAGTTGAGTTCGGTAGGTTCGATTTTTGGCATTTAGGCCCTTCAATTGGGTCGTACGTCGCAGTATAGTTTTCATTTTTGCCCCTTAGATTCTGAGATATTAACCCGCACTCCGTATGCCCAATTGAGGCGAACTACCGCATCGCCCTCGCCCCTGTTCCAACGCCGCCCGCTCCGTCCCCCACGTCCGAGTCGCCGCCGTCCCCAAACCCGGCGAGGAGTAGGGCGCTAGCGAGGATGAGTTGCCTCCACGCTGCACCGACAACCATCGCGTGTCCCGCATCGACGAGGGCTTCTGAGCTCCCGGCTCGAAGATGCAGAGCGTCGGCCGACGACGAGTTCTCCTACAACTGCCAGACCACATCTTCGACTACCTCGTCAACAAGGATTCAGCGAGTTCTCCGCCCGCTCCCATTCGATCCTTGCTTCATTCGTTGTGGATTTGATTAGACATCTGTTGATCTGGTATGGTTTGTGCTCGATTTTTGCAGGCTGGGTGCAGATCTGTTTGCACAGTCTGGGTGCAGATCTATTCCCAGGCTTTCTTTGGTCTGGAGAATGTAGCCCAGGCTGTGGATGAGGTAGCTGCCACTGCTAGTAGCTATTCGGATTTTCTTTGTGCATTTTGTGTTCCCATCGAATCAAGATCACCGTGCTGTTCGTCTAATGAACCGTGTCCTGATGTGAGTTGTTCATCTATTCTAGATATGTGCAGACATACGTTTTCAAGAGATATTTTTATTAGAAGAAATATTGGTTCTAAGGCTTCATTCGTAGGATACTGGCTTGCTTGGGTCATAAGATATTATGATTAAACCAAAAAAGGTTACATTGATGATTTAGATTGTTTCTTTTATGTATAAACTTTAAAGTATCTATGATTTCTAGCATTCTAAAGTGCTCATATGTGTCTCTAGATGCCATGTACTTGTTGCGTTTTTTAAGATCTAAATTACGGAAATTCTGTTTTGAATGTTATGTTGTTACCTATTTCTGTTACGCTCCCATGCTATGCAAAACTAAAAACTAATTCTGTTATGATATTTGCAGCTTGAGATTAAAAAAGAAGGATCGAGTACACATGTAGTTCTGAATAGTTTTCGATAAACTGAAACTTGGTTGGTTTGTGTATCCGATCTCTAAAAAAATGGTTTGGAGGGATAGTAGCTCACTGGTGAAACTACTAAAATCTTTCTCTTGGATATTTTGAGCATAAGTTGGCACAAAGTGGTGAGTTCTGACTTCCCAGCTTGCACACGTTCTGTAGTAAATCATGTTGCCACAGTATATATGAGTAGTATAAAGATCTGGTTGTAAGGTTTAATGTTAGGAATGGAAAATGTTCCCGTTGATTGTTGTTTCAAATTGACACTCGATCATTAGTATTTAAATATTACTTATCTTCTTAATTTTTATTTATGTATTTATGGATGTTATTTGTTGCATTCAGTATCTAGGCATGTAAAACGTAATACTCTGAAATGAGGAGCTGTATGGTTCAGTAAATACTCCTTCTGGTGAGTGTCCTTGCCGTTCATCCTTATCCAGGTGAATCTTTTTTTTCCCAGTTATTCTTCTGTCCATAATCTCAGGCCAAATGAAAGTATATGTTCTTGTCTTCCAGCATTTCATTGCATACCATAGATGATTGTCTTGTCTCTTTCTTGGTTCACATTGACAACTGCTTGTTGCTTTGTTGCAAAGTACATATTTATCTCAAAGTTATATTTTAAATATCAGCTAGAACTTGTGTTTTCAAGAAAGGATAAACATGTTTTGGAAATTGTTAATTCCGTGTACCTTGTTTTTGTATAAAAAATGTCAGCATAATTGCAAAGATGACACAGTTCCGTGACATGGAATTGAAAGCTGATATTTGTTTTTCCAAACTCCAGTATGATGAGTGTTTTATGGATTCTGATGTCGTTGTTGAGAGGGAATGGAGCTTTCACAGGGAGCTGGCTAGATGAATTGTATTCTGTAGCTACACAGGGAGCTTTTATATATTGGCCAATGCATTCTTTTAGCAGATTAATATCGTATTCTAGAGTTCGTAGCCAACAAGCATGAACATCTGTAGAAAACATCGATATCTTTTCTTTCTGCAAAACATCAGTAGAAAACATGTGTTAAGACATAAGCATGTCTTAACATATGGGATATTGATTTGGTTCCGTTATCTTACTTGCAGCTTTTATTTTCAAGTTTCGACCATAACATGCTATACTAAGCAGCAACCATCTTCTGAGCAACTTTTACTTGAAGTCTTGGACCATAATGTTGTACTCATCAGAATCATGGGCAGGTCGACATCAACCTATTTTTGATGCTGCTTGCTTACTCAACATGTAGTATATTAGTAGCTTATGTAATGTTAAAATAATTATTATAGATGCAGTAACATGTATTAGTGCATATACCATTTACTTGTACACTGCTCCTGATGCAGAGCTTTGCAAATAATTTTCACGGCTGTGCATAAATACTCTCCAATTCTGTTATCCTGAATCGTGGTGTAACATCCCAAATTTCAGTAAAAAGAAAGTTAGAAGAATTCCAGAGAGCAAAATTTCAAACCGACAAAAACTTTTTAAATTGCATATAGTGCCCTGCATAGGACTTGTGCATTTGAGTGATATGCCATGATGATTGTTATTGTGTGTATGTGCCATAATCTAAAACCCTAATGTGATCATGAGGAGATCACTAACCAAATAAATCAAAAAGAGAAAGAAAATCAAATAAAAGAAAAACCCTAAAACCCTCAAATATGGCCTATGCCATTTTTATAAATTTTGACCCTAGACCAATTTGGTCTTCACCATTAGTTGAACAATGTTACTAAACACTTATTACAACTTTTGGAATCAAAGAAACACAAATCAAATGAATTTTAAATTCAATTTTGGCTCACATATGATAATGGTCAAATCTGCCAATTATAGTCTGATCACTACTTTGAGCCCCTGCAATTCAAATTTTTCAAACTAAACCTTGCTAACTCTTTGCACCTCATCCAAGACAACATCAAGGTGAACACTTTTTGTAAAGATCACCATGCCAAATTCTTTCTAGATCAAATGCTATGCTCATCCAAAGGTGCAACATTTTATTAAGTGGAACAATCTCACACTTAGCCAAATTTGCAATTCTTTGAATTTAACAATTCCACCACCACCTCTCATCATCTATGGTCATTTATAACTCAACTAAACCCACACAATTCAAATCTTGCAACCTTTGAACTCAATTGAATTTGGACAAAATTCACCAATTTGCAAATATGGAACTATGCAACACTATTTGAAATAGTGATCTACCTCAAACCCTACTGCCCTCTCTCACTCTAACTTGTCACCTGGCTCCCTCTCTCACCAACACAAGCATAGTGACCCTAAGAAGAACCCTAGGGAGACCACCACATGGCCATTACACCACCATGCCGGCCATGTCGAGCTCCCCCTCTCCTCCTTCACTCACCACCTTGGCCCTGGTGTCAAACGTCGCCACCGTGCTCCTCTACCTCAACTAGCACCGACCACCTCGCCGTAGACGACGTAGCCTCGCCGGAGATCGCGCGCCACGGTCGCCGCCAGATGCCGCTCGCGTCGCGCGTGGACACGCAGTGGACACGCGCCGTTCCACTCGCTCGCACTCGCCCTGGCCCCGCTTGCTAGACGTTGAGCACCGCCGTGACACCACGACGCCACCAGACATGCTCACGACCAGACCCTGGACCGCCGCCGCCGGAGACGGAGAAGAAAATCCCGTAAGCGCCGCTCGACGACACGGAAGCAATGCGTCGCCGCCAGATGCCGCTCGCGTCGCGCGTGGACACGCAGTGGACACGCGCCGTTCCACTCGCTCGCACTCGCCCTGGCCCCGCTTGCTAGACGTTGAGCACCGCCGTGACACCACGACGCCACCAGACATGCTCACGACCAGACCCTGGACCGCCGCCGCCGGAGACGGAGAAGAAAATCCCGTAAGCGCCGCCCGACGACACGGAAGCAATGCGTCGCCCACAGACGCCGCCCGACCGTGCCGTTGCTACCTACAGCTTCGCCTGGACGAGGAGAACGCAGCCGCACCGTTGCCTAGCCCAACACCTCGCCGGAATCGCCGCGCCCATGTCGACCACCACACTGCCCCGCACCACCTGCTCGCCTCTATAAATAGAGCGTTCCCTGGAAGCAATGGAGCACACCATCTCGTTCCCCATCCTCCACTTCCTCTCCTCAACCCCTTAGCCACCTCGATCGTCGCCGGAGCAAGGCCAATCGCAAGCTCGGAGCCGCGGAAGCCCTGGAGCAATCGCCGTTGATCCAGGCCACCTCGAGCTCTGCCACTGCTGCCAGCCGCTTCGCCGTCGTCCACATCTACCTCGAGCACACTGCCAAACCTTGCTGGAGCCTCGGTGAGCCCTCCGACCCCCTAGGCTCGCCGCGCCAGTGGCTCGATCTCGTCGGAGAAGACGACGACGGTGAGCCGTTGGATCGCCTTCTAATCCAACGCGCCGCGTCGCTCGTACCGATTCGGTGTTTATAAGTCGCTGACGAGTGGCCCCCACTCTGTCAGGCGGCCCACTCGCACGAGTTGCGTTGCTGGGCCGTTTTTCCCTTTTTCAAACCGTTTCGGCCCAACTCCGTTTCCCGCCAGCCCATTTATTCAAATCCAGTTTAATTCAAATCCATTTAAATTCAATACTGGCTCCAACTTTGAAAATCCATAGAATCTGTTTGGCTTGGCCAAATTTAACAAATTTTATATTATTGGAAAGCTACTAAAAAGATCTACAATATGCCATTGGTCCCATCTCAAAATTTGTTGTAGAATTAATCTGACAAAAAGATGAAGGCATGGACTTTTCCTTATTCAAATAATTATTAAAAATCAACCAAAATAGATATTAAGTTAATTCCAACTCCAATAGCTCACATTTGACTTACAATAATTGTTTATGGAAGAAAATGGTGTGGTCACTTTGCATGATCATGCCCTAGTTTAATTAATGGATAATATGGCTAGTTTATCTAAGTGATATTGTCCAAAACTATTATGCAAATCATATGAAGTATTTTACTTCATTTAAATCTTGTCTCAAATGAATTCATGTGATGTTTGGACCCCTGGCCAAACTCTCTTATATGAATTACTTGGAGATTTAAATCATTAGTAGAAGTATTAAATGGTATGAGGTGGTTTACCTCATTTAAATCATTTTCTCAAATGATGATAATGAATGTTTGACTTAGGTCAATATAAGTCCATGTATGAGTGTTTAAGAAATTAAATCTTAAGAAGATTTCAATGAGAGAAAATTATTTCTCAAGAACCCTATGGAAACTATCATTTACATATTAAATAAAAGGAAGTTATTTCTCCTCAAGCAACACAACCAATGCACCCTAATTAGATTAATTGTGTGCTTAGAATAGTTTGTGTGATTATATGTGATGTATGGAATAACCATTGAATTAGTTGAGTGATTATACTCGTATTTAAATTTAGACGCTAGCACCGGAGAATACCCGGAAGAAGAAGGTTGCTACCAAGAGGAGGAGGAGGAGAACTTTGAGAACTACCAAGGCAAGCTAATAATCTTGCAAAGTGCAAAGCCCCTTTGGGGCAAGGCACCATTATTCTTATCTTTTCTTACCATAAGCCTATCCCAAGTTTCTACCTTATAAGTTTTACTTGTTGTTCTCCAAGAGTTACTTTTATAGTTAACTTTGGTCTAAGTTAAAGATGGTTACTAGAGTAGTAAAGTTAGTCTCAATCTAGCAAAGCAAGATAGCACCCCTCATGATTTAGAGCTAGTGCTAATGAATTAAAACTTGACTACTCTAGATGGGAACAATGTGACTTGAACTGAATTTGAAACCTTGGAATGATGAAGCATTCCATTGAATGATTTTTGAAGGTGAATATGACCAAGAGAGGATGGTGATTTTTGATAAAAATGGTATTGGTTTGAATGTGATACCTTTCCAATATTGAGTAACCCCACAATACCTGATTATGGGTAGGGCTTAACTGGAAGTTTATGCATCTTAGTATGGGTTCCCTCTGAACACACATCATAGGGGTTATGCTTGAGGCTGCCTTCGTTGTTGAGAAATGATGTGAATTGAGGTGAATTGTACGGCCAAGCCCTGTGCAGTTCCCAGGTTGACAGTTGGTCTTCACTGGGAGGCCAAGCTCATGGGGAGAGGTGCTCATACTAGGATTTGTAAGTGAAAGGTTATGGTTGATGATCCGCGTACTGTGTTACGATGATTCGGGGTAATCCCGACGGATGAAATCAAATGTTGTGGCACAAGTGTGCAACCTCTGCAGAGTGTCAATCTATTCGAATAGCCGCGTCCACGATTACGGACGGTTGGAAAGGCCATATAGTTTCCGATGTCAAATTCTTGAAAATGATGTGGAAGCGAAATGGGTGAAATGAAATGACTTGTGGTTAATTGAATTGAAATCACCACTTGAATAGTGGGAATGACACTAATGTTCCCACTTGAGTTGGTTAGCACTTGAATAAGCTTTTCTCAAATACTTGTGAACTAAAATTGGCTTTATGCAAATAAACTAGAGCTTAGCAAACCCTACTAGAAATGTCTAGCACTTACATTAGTATTAGTTTGCGAGTACTTGAAGTACTCACGGCTTTGTCCCTGGCTATTCAAATGGCCAGAGTATGAAGATGAACAAGGAGATGACCAGCAGGACGCTTACGACAACTAGGAGTTTTCCGACGTCAAGCGTTGGCCTGTGGACTAGAGAGTCCTTGTATCTTACGCTCCCGCTATGAACTTGTGTTTGTTCGTTGATCAATAGATCAACTATTCGTGTAATATGGATCATGTGATTCCAATTTGTAAGACATTATGGTTTGTAATAAATGATGACTGTGATACTTAACTATTATGCCTCGCAACAACAATATTCCTGGGATTGCGATGTATGACATAATAGGCATCCGGACTTAAAAATCCGTGTGTTGACAAGTTGGTATCAGAGCCATTGTTTGACCTTAGAAGACCTTAGTTAGAATGGGCGTTCTGAAAAACTTAACTTTGAGATCAAATGAAGAGAATATTTGTGAAAATTTACTTACACTCTTGTCTTTGAGACTTTTTCAAAATTTGATGAATCATGTTCTATCTTATGTGAATCTACTTAAAATTTTGCCACACTTTGCACTCTCTAACTTACTCATCCAATTCTCTTTCAGATGGAGCCGAATGAACCCATCAACACCAAGTTTTACCAACTTGGGAATGGGGGGAGTCTGATCTTCGAGCACGACCTCAACGCCCTTTCGGACTTCCTCGAGCGCCCGCACCCTGAGTTCCACGGGATTCAGGTGGACGACACTCCTAGAGGAGAGTTGCAGTGGATCATCACCGCTGACTTGAGGGGCAAGATGGAGCCTCCCACCTCGGAGAGGATCCTCTTCTCCTTCCGCGAGAGCAACTGGCTCGACGGACTCGCACGTGGCCTTCAGGAGGCACTTGCACGTCTCTGTGGACAGAACGTGGTGCGCATCCTCGCTTCGCGCTTCGCGCATCTCGTGAGGCGTGATGCCATGGGAGTTCCCATGGAGCTGCAGCCGCACCCGCAGTTGAGGCACCATGCTGAGCACCTGGACTTCATGCTCTACCAGACTCAGAAGGACCTCGACGCCACTCGCGCTTACGCGAACCAGACCCATGCTCACATCATCGAGCAGGGTGAGGCGATCAAGCTACTCAACAACGACCGCAAGAGCCTTCGCCAGTAGCGTGCCAAGAAGGACGCTATGATTGTGCGCCTTCGCGCCAAGATCGCAGCACTTGAGGCCACTGTCAAGGCCCAGGAGGATCAGCTTAGAGAGATGGAGGACGACGACGGAGGTATCGACCTTCAGGGAGGAGGAGCCTTCCTGAGCGACGACGACGACTTTGAGGAGGACGAGTTCACCGAGGAGGAGGACTACGAGTTCCTGGAGGCAGGACCTGACGACTACGTCCCGATCGACGTCGAGGATGAGGAGTAGTTGCACTAGTTTCACTTATGTAGGTGTGAGTTGTATCCCGTCCTTTGTATCGTAGCATGAGAATGGTTCTTAAAACCATGGAAGTATGTATGTGTTAGTTTGTAATGTGTGTTGAATGAATGAATGAATGTTATGTTTGTCATGAAAAGATTACAAGTTTCAAATGTTTTCGAACTTACCCAAAATAAAACATAGAAATTTCCCTCTTATCTTATGATCTTCTCTATCTTCAGATGGCCCCTCCCAATCGCACCAACGATGCGATGATGCAACTGCTGCAAACCCTGCTTGCCGACATGGAGACAGAAAGAGCTGAATGCCAAGCCAACATCGCAGCCTTGCAGAACATTGCCAATCAAGGCCCTGGAAATCATGACCACCCCGGATCCAAGCTCAAGAACTTTCAGAACACCAACCCTCCGGTGTTTAGCAAGACGGAGGAACCCCTCAACGCCGACGACTGGCTCCAGACTATGGAGAACAACTTGGAAGTAGCCGGAGTGGAAGCAAACGAGAAGGTGCTGTTTGCAACCCACTATCTCGCCGGACCAGCCCGCGCTTGGTGGACAAGCACCCGTGCCATGAACGGAGGTCAGTTCATGACTTGGGAGGATTTCAAGCTCAAGTTCAGCAAGTACCATGTACCCCCGGGTCTTATCAAAAAGATGAGGGATGAGTTCCGTGAACTGAAGCAAGGTCGCATGACGGTGGTAGAATACCGCGAAAAGTTCCTTACACTGTCAAGGTACGCCCCTGATGAGACCGACACCGTCGAGAAGAGGAAGGAGAGATTCCTGAACGGACTGCATGATGAGATGCAGACTGTCCTCGTCAACATCCCCTTCGCCGACCTTGAAGCCCTTGTTGACTCCGCCATCCAGATGGAGGGCAAGCTGAACCAAGCCAATGAGAACCGCAAGCGCCGCATGATGCACCAAAGTGGGTCTAGCAATGCCCAGAAGTATCGCCCCAGATCAAGCGGAGGTTTCACTCCGAGAAACAACAACAAGCCCCCGATGCAGAACTCGCGCCCCGGTTATCAGAACCGGAGTGGAGGAAACTCCAAGCCAGGAGGCTACAACAACAACAACAACAACTACAACAACAACAACAACAACTACAACCGCGCTCCGCCCAGAGCCCCCAACAACAACAACAACTGCAACACCAACACCGCTCCCAGAACCGGAAGCAACGCCATCCCCGTTGCGACCAAGGACAAGGCCACCATCACTTGTTATGAGTGTGGTGTAGTGGGGCACTATTCCAACGAGTGTCCCAAGAGGCTCGCCAAGCTCGCAGGCAACACCGCTGCACCAGCTCAGCAGCAACGCCGTGTCTCCACCAGCAAGAAGTTCGCCCCAACAACCCCAATAACCGCAACGGCCGTCTCTACCACCTGAACGCCGAAGAAGCCTAGGAAGCACCAGATGTTGTACTGGGTATGTTTTCTGTCAACCACATCCCTGCCAGAGTGTTGTTTGATTCCGGAGCATCTCATTCATTTGTCACTTAAGACTTTGCATCAACAAGTAAAATTCAACCCCTCAGTTTGAAGCATGTTATGATAGTTCAAATTCCCGGATCAACCACCAAAGCCAGAAAATTTTGCAAAAATGTACCCATCAAAATCCATGATGTAGATTTCTATGCCAATCTAATCATTCTGGGTACCAAAGGTTTGGAAGTCGTACTAGGAATGGACTGGATGTCAAAACACAATGGATTGATAGACTGTGCCAAGAAAGCCATCACCATGACTAGTAGCACCGGTATCATAGTAGAGCATGTCTCTGAAAGACTACCCAGAAAATTCACCTGCAACCAAAGTGTATCCAAGCCAACTCTGGATCAAATCAGGGTCGTTTGTCGCTACCCTGATGTGTTTCCGGATGATCTACCCGGTATGCCCCCGGACCGGGATATCGAGTTCATCATCGAGTTAATCCCCGGAACTGGACCTATAGCCCAGAGAGCCTACAGCATGAACGCAACAGAGCTTGTGGAGCTGAAGAAACAGATAGATGATATGTTAGCCAAGGGTCTGATTAGACCTAGTGCATCCCCCTGGAGATCCCCGGTTTTGTTTGTGGACAAGAAGGATGGTGCAAATTGTTTATGTACGGACTATCGTAAGCTTAACGATGTCACCATCAAAAACAAATACCCCCTACCCAAGATAGAAGACTTGTTTGATCAACTAACCGGAGCCAAAGTTTTCTCCAAGATCGACCTTAGAACTGGATATCATCAGCTGAAGATCCGAGCCACCGATATTCCAAAGACTGCCTTTGATGACCCACAAGTATAGGGGATCGCAGCAGTCTTCGCGGGTAGTAAAACCCAATTTATTGATTCGACACAAGGGGAGACAAAGAATACTTAGAAGCCTTAACAGCGGAGTTGTCAATTCAGCTGCACCTGGAAACAGACTTGCTCGCAAGAGTTTATCAGTAGTAACAGTTTTATAGCAGTAGCAGATGTGAAATAACAACAGCAGAGTAACACAAATAGCAGTAGTGATTATAGTAAACAGCAGGATTAAAATACTGTAGGCACGGGGACGGATAACGGGCGTTGCATGGATGAGAGAAACTCATGTAACAATCAAAGCAGGGCATTTGCAGATAATAATAAAACGGTGTCCAAGTACAAAGCAATCAATAGGCATGTGTTCCATATATAGTCGTACGTGCTCGCAATGAGAAACTTGCACAACATCTTTTGTCCTACCAGCCGGTGGCAGCAGGGCCTCAAGGGAATCTACTGGATATTAAGGTACTCCTTTTAATAGAGCACCGGAGCAAAGCATTAACACTCCGTGAACACATGTGATCCTCACATCACTACCATCCCCTCCGGTTGTCCCAATTTCTGTCACTTCGGGGCCATTGGTTTCGGACAGCAACATGTGTATACAACTTGCAGGTAAGATCATAAAACAATGAATATCATGATGAAACAATAACATGTTCAAATCTGAGATCATGGCACTCGGGCCCTAGTGACAAGCATTAAGCATAACAAGTTGCAACAATATCATCAAAGTACCAATTACGAACACTAGGCACTATGCCCTAACAATCTTATGCTATTACATGACCAATCTCATCCAATCCCTACCATCCCCTTCGGCCTACAGCGGGGGAATTACTCACACATGGATGGGGGAAACATGGCTGGTCGATGGAGAGGCGTCGGTGGTGATGACGGCGATGATCTCCTCCAATTCCCCGTCCCGGCGGAGTGCCAGAACGGAGACTTCTGGCTCCCGAGACGGAGTTTCGCGATGTGGCGGCGTACTGGAGGGTTTCTGGTGACTTCGACTTCTTGGTCGCGATTTTTAGATCGAACCCCTTAAGTAGTCCAGAGGAGGGCGTCGGAGGCCAGCCGAGGGGGCCACACGCTAGGGCCGCGCGCCCCCCTCCTGGGCCGCGTCGCCCTAGGGTGTGGGGCCCTCGGGCCTCCACCTGACTTGCCCTTCTGGCTCCGTGAGTCTTCTGGAAAAATAAGACCTTTCGCATAAATTCCGAGGATTTTCCTGAAAGTTGGATTTCTGCACAAAAACGAGACACCAGAACAGTTCTGCTGAAAACAGCGTTAGTCCGTGTTAGTTGCATCCAAAATACACAAATTAGAGGCAAAACAATAGCAAAAGTGTTCGGGAAAGTAGATACGTTTTGGACGTATCAACTCCCCCAAGCTTAGCTTATTGCTTGTCCTCAAGCAATTCAGTTAACAACTGATGCGATAAAAGAACTTTCACGAACACATTTGTTCATATGATGTAAATATCCTCACGCTATGGCTAACACTTAGGCAGTTCATAATAAGATACATGCAAATAACATCATCTAATAGCTATGTCAATCATGGAAAAGTACCAACGATTAATAATAAGCATCATGAATCATGTCTATAAGCAGGATTGCAGTGTTCATAAAAGAGTATGATAAAGTGGTATCTCGCTTGCCCATATTTGATCAGCAAAACATAAATGCCCAGGCACCTCTGAAGTTCATAGAAAGACTAGAAATAGTGATTGTCAAAGATAAAAGCATCAAAGTTATACCGCAATCAATCATATTTTGGGACAAGCATATTATACTAAGAATGACAGTTGTGCTCTCAAGATAGTGCTCAAAGAAAGGATGGAGACACAACATAAAAGTAAAAGATTGACCCTTCGCAGAGGGAAGCAGGGATTAACATGCGCTAGAGCTTTTCATTTTTTTTAAACAGGAATAAAATTATTTTGAGAGGTGTTTGTTGTTGTCAACGAATGGTAATGGGTACACTAACTACCTCGCCAACCGGAATTTCAAGAGCGGCTCCCATGAAGGACGTTATCTCTACCAGCAAGGTAGATCATCCCTCTTCTCTTTTGTTTACACACGTATTTTAGTTTTTATTATGAGTGACACTCCCCCCAACCTTTGCTTACACAAGCCATGGCTAACCGAATCCTCGGGTGCATTCCATCAATCTCATACCATGGAGGAGTGTCTATTTGCAAAATTAAGTTGCTTACTGATGAATCAGAGCAAAACGTGTGAAGAGAATTATTAATGAAGTTATTAATTGGGGCTGGGCACCCCGTTGCCAGCTCTTATTATGAAAGTCCGTCAAAAGTAAATGACAAGGTTGAAAGATAAACACCACATACTTCCTCATGAGCTATAAAACATTACACAAATTGAGAAGTATTTTGAAGGTTTTAAAGGTAGCGCATGAGAATTTACTTGGAATGGTTTGAAATGCCATGCATAGGTATTTTATGGTGGACACTTTGGAACAACTTGGTTTTCAGGTGTTTGGAAGCACGAGCAGCGTTCCCGCTCAGTACAAATGAAGGCTAGCAATAGACTGGGGAGCGACAAATCAAGAGAGCAGTCACTGTCATAATCATGCTTGCGGCAAAATAAATTAACGGAGGCATAAAAGTGATACAAGAACTCTGAAGCAATGTAAATCATCGAGGCTCAATTGACTTTTGTTCAGTCATATGCATGCGTGAGCATGTGCCAAGTCGATATAAATGAATTATTCAGATGAGGATACCACAATGTCATACCTACTTATGAATAAAACAATGCAAGCAAACATCCATGACATGCTACTCATATTAATAAATTGGAGCTAAACATGAGAGATCATGAACTACTAGACTTTCTTAAATGACATATACGTCACATGAACCAACTAAGCATGCTCACATGGATGAGTATATGTACAAAAATGAAAACAAATAGAGTTCATACCAGTCTCTCACCACAGTCGAATTGTCGTAGATCGTCATTATTGCCTTTCACTTGTGTAGCTTGAATAATATGAAATGAAAACCACGCTCCAGCCACCGAAGACCATTGAACTCATAGTGAACTTTACAAACCAAAGAAGAACAGCAAATATTTTTGGTGTTTTCAAATTGGAGACAAGAACAAAAGGAAACAAGCAAACAAAACAAAATCTTTTTGGATTTTCTTATAGTAAACCAACGATAGCAAAATAAAGCAAAATAAATGCATGAAACCAAAGTAAACAAATGGTAAAGAGAAACAACATAAATATTTTTGGTCTTTTTGTGTTTTAGGAAAGAAACAAAGCAAAAACAAGAAAATGGAAACTAGAAGAGTCACATAAACACAAAGCAGCAGAAATTCGTCAAACTTGACAGCAGTACAGTACTCGATTTTTAAGAAATTCTTCTACTGCTCAAATCGAAAAGTGTTCAACTAATGAAAGTTAGATAACAACCTGGGGAACATGCCCAAAAATTGGCTTCGCAAAATACCGTTCTGGCTATTTTTGAGAATTTTTTCGGTAACAGTCCAGAATCTGTTTTCAGGCAGCACTTCCCCAAATATCATCTCCCTCTCATTAGAAAACCACTCAAACAAACTAAACAAGTATATACAAGTATCCAGCAACCATAATATGCAAAGAATGAGTGATGCCGGTATACCCCTCCAAGCTTAGGCTTTTGGCCTAAGTGGAGTTCAACCCCAACGAGGGTCGCTGTTCCTCGCCGGTGGATTATACATGACGTAGTCATAGTAGGGTCCCTGTGTAGAAGAAAAGTGTGGAGGCTCCACATGTCCAAACTGTTGATGCGAAGAACTCGCTGCATCAGATGAAGAGACGAGGCGTTCCTCGGCCTCCTCCGTGTTGTCTCTTGCATGATGGCCTCCTCCCTCTATGTGTGCATTCAGTGCACCTTCTGTGACTGACCAATCCTCCCTGGAATCAAGGTTAAATAGAACAAGCGCAGGCAATCTTACTAGTTTTTCAGTTTTCTTAGTTGTTCTCCAAGACTTCTTGTAAAATGTTATTTTGTAAGACAGGTTACTCAAGTTAGATGAATCAGAAACAAATTCATGTTTAATCATGGAGACTATGTCAAGTTTTTCTATGGGAAGTTGAATATCAAGATGGTGAGGTTCTAATACATGCAAAGCCAGTAAACGAGATGCGATGAGACCTCCACAAATTCCGCCCTTCTCACGGTTAGTAGAAAGTCTATAAGCTATCAGCGCACCCAAATTATAGGCCTTACTACCTTGCAGTGCAGCAGCTAGAAAAGCTAAATCCTGGATAGATAGTTTACTACCATTCTTTCTAGCAAGAACGCATTTAGTAATGAAATAAGCAAAGTAGCGGATAGCTGGGAGTTGAATGCTAGTGATTTTACCACCATCCTATGAGAAACTCCTTCCATGACAAATCATCTTGAAAAGGCTTAAGAGCTCTCGCGGCGATCCCCTTATCTTCTCGCATGATCCCCATTGCGGTACTCTAATTGCTGTACAAAAATCATTGAATGGCAAGTTGACAGTTTTATTATAAATCTTGTACTGAACCACGGGGTTAGATTGCGACCAGTTGAACTTAAAATCCTGAACAACAGACATAGTCAACTTTGCATATTGGCATGGTTCTCCATCAACAAAATCATTCAACCCTGCACGAGAAATTAGATTCTGAACATCTCCCAAGATTCCTGCACTTCTCATGAAATCTGTGCACGGGTAGTAAGAGGGGTATACTCCTTCTTCGCGGTTCACTCTCATGACTTGTTGCACCTCCAACTCTTGTTGGTTTAATTGATATCTATTCCACTCCATTTTCTGAAATTTTCAACAATCATTACAAAATTTGATTTGGTGACATATAATTGAGGGGAACTACCATAGGAACTTGCTAGAGTACTAATCATGCATCAAAACTAGTTTATACAACTTAGAACAAGCATGCAACCTCACTAAACATGTTACCTACAGCAGCAAAATATTCAAGATATACTCAACCAAACAAAATTCTACTTGGATAATCGGAGGAGTCACATACCGGAGAGCAAATGTGCCAAATTTCAGACAGAAATCTGGGCTGAGCAAAGAGATCGAGAAATCCTGAGCTCTTGAGCAAAAACGCGAGTGAGAGAAAGCTGGTGCTGATTTTTTCGGGAGAGAGAAGAGTGTGGGAGGAAAAGATGCTGAAGTGGGGCAAAGGAGGACCCACACACCAGGGTGGCGCGCCCCCCTTGCTGGCCGCGCCGGCCTATGGGGTGCCACCCTGGGGTGCCCCACTGATCATCCCCAGGTGCTCCCGGGTGCATTTTCGAAAAATAGGACCAACAGTATAATTTTTGTGAATTTTTGAAAACTTTGAAAAATGCACATTTCTGGGTATTAAGTTTATTATTACTGGCCAGGAAATTTTTTGAAATCTCTAATTAGCTAAGGAACTTTGCAACTCAAAAGTGCTACAGCAAGTAAGACAAGTGGAGAAAGAGATGTTGTTTACCTCCTCTATGCATATAAAAAGTATTTGTTAACAAGGTTGATCAAGTCTTGCCATCAAATAAATTTTACATAGCATAAGAAGAAATAAACCTCAAATCAATCATGTTACCTTGAATTGTATTGATATGGATCCAATCATAAGACTTTGATACCCTTCCTTAGGCTCATATATAGGACAATCGATAGTTCCAATTTTGATAGTTCTCACATTAGAAATAGTATTAACTCCGCATACTTTATCAATCCTTTTGGGGAAATAGACGGTATGCTCCTTATCATCAACATTGAAAGTAACCTTTCCTTTATTGCAATCAATAACAGCCCCTGCGGTGTTAAGAAAAGGTCTCCCAAGAATAATAGACATATTATCATCTTCAGGCATTTCCAACACAACAAAATCAGTTAATATTAAGCAGTTATTAGTAACTTGAACAAGAACATCCTCACATATACCAACAGGAATAGCAGTAGATTTATCAGCCATTTGCAAAGATATATCAGTAGGTATCAACTTATCTAAGTAAAGCCTCTTATAAAGAGAAAAAGGCATAACACTAACACCGGCTCCCAAGTCACATAGAGTAGTTTTAACATAATTATTCTTAATAGAACAAGGAATAGTAGGTATACCTGGGTCGCCCAACTTCTTTGGAACTTTGCCATTGAAAGAGTAATTAGCAAGTATAGTGGAAATCTCCTCATTGGGGATTTTCCTTTTGTTAGTGACTATATCTTTCATATACTTTGAATAAGGAGGCAATTTAATAGCATCAGTCAAAGGGATTTGCAAGAATAAAGGTTTCATCCAATCGCAAAATTTATTATAATGTTCTTCTTCCTTTGATTTTAGTTTCTTAGCAGGAAAAGGCATTTGCTTTTGTACCCAAGGTTCTCTTTCATTACCATGTTTTTTAGCAATAAAATCTTCTTTAGTATACTTTTTATTTTTGTCATGCTTGTCAGGTTCATCTTCAACCTCTTCTTTATCAGAAGCATTATTCTTATCATTATCATTACCATTATCATGTTCATTACCACTTTCAGTTTTAGCATCAGAAATAGAAATACTATTAGGATCATTAACAGGTTCAGAGGATTCTACAACCTTTTTATGTTTCTTCTTCTTTTTCTTAGAAGGAGCACTAGGTTCAATTCGTTGAGAATCTTGTTCAATTCTTTTGGGATGCCCTTCAGGATATAGAGGATCCTGGGTAGAGACACCACCTCTAGTTGTTACTTCATAAGCATGTTTCTCTTTAGAATTATTTTTTAACAAGTCATTTTGCACTTTAGTGAGTTGATCAATTTGAGTTTGAACCATTTGAAAATGTTTAACAAGCATCTTAACATCATTGGAGGTTCTCTCCACAATATCATGTAAATTGCTAATAGCTTGAGAATTTTCCATTAGATGATTCTCTACTCTCATATTAAAATTTTCTTGCTTAACAATATAATTATCAAACTCATCTAAGCATTGAGCAGGAGGTTTTGAATACGGAGTATCTTCCCTAGTAAAGCGTTGAAGGGAGTTTACCTCAATCATGGATGAAGGGGGGATTATCTCACATGTATCTTCTATGGGAGGTAGATTCTTCACGTCTTCGGATTTAATACCTTTCTCCTTGAGAGACTTCTTGGCTTCCCTCATATCTTCATCATTCAATTTAATTAAACCCCTCTTCTTCAATATTGGCGTTGGAGTTGGTTCAGGTGTAGTCCAATCATCATGATTCTGGCCTATTTTAGCCAATAATTCTTCACCTTAAATGCGGAGTTCTTTTCCTGAAAACACAACCAGCACAACTATCCAAATATGCTCTAGACTCAATGGTTAGTCCACTATAAAATATATCAAGTAGATCATTATTTTCTAAATCATGTCCAGGTCGAGCTCTGATAAGAGAACAAAATCTTGCCCAAGCCTCAGGCAATTTCTCCTCATCTCCCTGGTCAAATCTATAAATTTTCTGTAAAGCAATATGTTGAGCACTAGCAGGAAAATATTTTCAAAAAAAAAACATCACGTAAATCAGTTGGACTTTTAATAGAACCAGGAGGCAAATTATTATACCAAGTTTTAGCATCATCCTTTAATGAGAAAGGAAAAATTTTAGCGACAAAGTAAGTACGCATCTTGACATCATCAGAAAACAAGCTACTCATAGAAGAAAGTTCAATCATGTGCTCTACAACACTTTCTTTTTCAGTACCACAAAAGGGTGCTTTCTCTACAATAGCTATATGAGATAGATCAAGAGAAAAATCATAATCTTTATCCTTAATGCATATAGGAGATGTGGCAAACTTAGGATCAGGAGATAGCTTATGTCTAACAGTATATTGTGCGAGAAACTTTTTAATTTTTCTTGCATCAGCAGTAGCATTGCATCTATTAATAAAATCATCATTAAGCTCCACATAATCTTCATCAGGATCATCACTAGAATAATCAAGTTCAGGTGAATTAACAGGTGTAGTAGCATTTTCATTAGGAGTTTCAGCATTTTCAATTTGTCTAGACCTAGCAATTGTAGCATCTAGAAAGGATCCCAATGAACCACTATCATCAAGCACAGCAGAAACATTATCAATATTATGAGAATTTTCAGATTCAGCAGAAGTACCAGCAAGTGAAGTTTGCGGCGGTGAAACAAGTTGACTTATCACATATGGTGAATCAAGAGTAGTAGAGGTACTCAGAGTTGTACCTTTTCTTGTAGTGGATGGTAATATGGCGACTTTAGGATCGCGAGCTTTACCCATGATGGAGAATTTGCAGCGAACAATATCAATCCAAGTGAACTTCCAAATAAAGCTATGCTCCCCGGCAACGGCGCCAGAAAACAGTCTTGATGACCCACAAGTATAGGGGATCGCAACAGTCTTCACGAGTAGTAAAACCCAATTTATTGATTCGACACAAGGGGATACAAAGAATACTTAGAAGTCTTAACAGCGGAGTTGTCAATTCAGCTGCACCTGGAAACAGACTTGCTCGCAAGAGTTTATCAGTAGTAACAGTTTTATAGCAGTGGCAGTAGTGAAATAACAGCAGCAGAGTAACACAAACAGCAGTTGTGATTATAGTAAACAGCAGGATTAAAATACTGTAGGCACGGGGACGGATAACGAGCGTTGCATGGATGAGAGAAACTCATGTAACAATCAAAACAGGGCATTTGCAGATAATAATAAAACGATGTCCAAGTACAAAGCAATCAATAGGCATGTGTTCCATATATAGTCGTACGTGCTCGCAATGAGAAACTTGCACAACATCTTTTGTCATACCAGCCGGTGGCAGCCGGGCCTCAAGGTAATCTACTGGATATTAAGGTACTCCTTTTAATAGAGCACCGGAGCAAAGCATTAACACTCCGTGAACACATGTGATCCTCACATCACTACCATCCCCTCCGGTTGTCCCAATTTCTGTCACTTCGGGGCCATTGGTTCCGGACAGCAACATGTGTATACAACTTGCAGGTAAGATCATAAAACAATGAATATCATGATGAAACAATAACATGTTCAGATCTGAGATCATGGCACTCGGGCCCTAGTGACAAGCATTAAACATAACAAGTTGCAACAATATCATCAAAGTACCAATTACGAACACTAGGCACTATGCCCTAACAATCTTATGCTATTACATGACCAATCATCCAATCCCTACCATCCCCTTCGGCCTACAGCGGGGGAATTACTCACACATGGATGGGGGAAACATGGCTGGTCGATGGAGAGGCGTCGGTGGTGATGACGGTGATGATCTCCTCCAATTCCCCGTCCCGGCGGAGTGCCAGAACGGAGACTTCTGGCTCCCGAGACGGAGTTTCGCGATGTGGCGGCGTACTGGAGGGTTTCTGGCGACTTCGACTTCTTGGTCGCGATTTTTAGATCGAACCCCTTAAGTAGTCCAGAGGAGGGCGTCGGAGGCCAGCCGAGGGGGCCACACGCTAGGGTCGCGCGCCCCCCCTCCTGGGCCGCGCCGCCCTAGGGTGTGGGGCCCTCGGGCCTCCACCTGACTTGCCCTTCTGGCTCCGTGAGTCTTCTGGAAAAATAGGACCTTTCGCATAAATTCCGAAGATTTTCCTGAAAGTTGGATTTCCGCAAAAAAACGAGACACCAGAACAGTTCTGCTGAAAACAGCGTTAGTCCATGTTAGTTGCATCCAAAATACACAAATTAGAGGCAAAACAATAGCAAAAGTGTTCGGGAAAGTAGATACGTTTTGGACGTATCAGCCTTCACCACCAGATATGGGTTGTATGAGTACAACGTCGTGTCGTTTGGACTAACCAATGCCCCCGCTTATTTCATGAATCTCATGAATAAGATCTTCATGAACTTTTTGGACAAGTTTGTCGTTGTCTTCATCGATGACATTCTGGTATACTCCAAGTCCGAAGAGGAACATGAACAACATTTGGAGACTGTCCTAGAAACCCTTAGGCACCACCAGTTGTATGCCAAGTTCAGCAAGTGTGAGTTTTGGTTGGAGGAAGTAGGATTCCTAGGACACATCTTGTCTGCAGGAGGAATTGCCGTAGATCCCTGATACGTCTCCGACGTATCGATAATTTCGTATGTTACATGCTTGTTTTATGACAATACCTACATGTTTTATACATACTTTATGATGATTTTATGTGTTTTCCGGAACTAACCTATTGACGAGATGCCGAAGTGCCAGTTCCTGTTTCCTGCTATTTTTGGTTTCAGAAATCCTAGTAAGGAAATATTCTCGGAATTGGACGAAATCAACGCCCAGAGTCTTAGGATTGCACGAAGCTTCCAGAACACCCGAGAGCCGCCAGAGGGGAGCCCTGGGGGCCCACACACCAGGCTAGCGCGGCCAGGGTGTGGGCCGCGCCGCCCTACTGTGTGGTGGCTCCGTACCCCCTCCGACTCCGCCTCTTCGCCTATTTAAAGGTCCCTGACCTAAATCGTCGATACGGAAAAGCCACGGTACGAGAAACCTTCCAGAGCCGCCGCCATCGCGAAGCCAAGATCTGGGGGTCATGAGTCTCTGTTCCGGCACGCCGCCGGGACGGGGAAGTGCCCCCGGAAGACTTCTCCATCGACACCGCTGCCATCTCCACCGCCATCTTCATCACCGCTGCTGTCTCCCATGAGGAGGGAGTAGTTCTCCATCGAGGCGAAGGGCTGTACCGGTAGCTATGTGGTTAATCTCTCTCCTATGTACTTCAATGCAATGATCTCATGAGCTGCCTTACATGATTGAGATTCATATGAGTTTTGTATCACTATTCATCTATGTGCTACTCTAGTGATGTTATTAAAGTACTCTATTCCTCCTGCACGGTATAATGGTGACAGTGTGTGCATCGTGTAGTACTTGGCGTAGGTTATGATTGTGATCTCTTGTAGATTATGAAGTTAACTATTGCTATGATAGTATTGATGTGATCTATGCCTCCTTCATAGTGTGATGGTGGCAGTGTGCATGCTATGTTAGTACTTGGTTTAGTTGTGTTGATCTATCGTGCACTCTAAGGTTATTTAAACATGAATATCGAATATTGTGGAGCTTGTTAACTCCGGCATTGAGGGTTCATGTAATCCTACACAATTAGTGGTGTTCATCATCCAACAAGAGAGTGTAGAGTATAGCATTTATCTATTTATTCTGTTATGTGATCAATGTTGAGAGTGTCCACCAGTGAAAGTATGATCCCTAGGCCTTGTTCCCAAATACTGAAATCGCTGCTTGTTTACTGTTTTACTGCATCCGTACTACCTGCAATATTACCACCATCAACCACACGTCAGTTGTAGCATCAAGCTATTTTCTGGTTCCGTTACTACTGCTCATATACATTCATACCACTTGTATTTCACTATCTCTTCGCCGAACTAGTGCACCTATACATCTGACAAGTGTATTAGGTGTGTTGGGGACACAAGAGACTTCTTGCTTTGTGGTTGCAGGGTTGCTTGAGAGGGATATCTTTGACCTCTTCCTCCCTGAGTTCGATAAACCTTGGGTGATCCACTTAAGGGAAACTTGCTGCTGTTCTACAAACCTCTGCTCTTGGAGGCCCAACACTGTCTACAAGAATAGAAGCACCCGTAGACATCAAGCACTTTTCTGGCGCCGTTGCCGGGGAGGAAAGGTAAAAGGTACTCACACTCCGGATCTCGGCTACTAAGCTATTTTCCGGCGCCGTTGTAAGTACTCGAAGCTATTTCCTTTAGATCCTGCAATTGCATCTTTTTGTTTCTTGTTTTACACTAGTTTGGCATAATGGAAAGCAACAGTGAGCTTTTAAAACTATTTCCTGAGTTAAGACATGGATGGTTTGATGCGAAAATTAAAAAACCCATGGAACATATTAGTATGAATACTTTGAACACCATTGTTGCTAATGATATGGAAAATTCTAAGCTTGGGGAAGCTGGTTTTGATGAGCATGATCTTTTTAGTCCCCCAAGCTTTGAGGAGAAAATTTACTTTGATGATACTTTGCCTCCTATTTATGATGATTATAATGATAGTAGTCTTTTAGTACCGCCTGTTATGGAGGATAAACTTGATTATGATTACAATATGCCTCCTATATTTGATGATGAGAATAATAATGATAGCTACTTTGTTGAATTTGCTCCCACTATTACTAATAAGAATAATTATGCATATGTGGAGAGTAATAATTTTATGCATGAGACTCATTATAAGAATGTTTCATTTGATAGTTACATTGTTGAGTTTGCTCATGATGCTACTGGATATTATTATGAGAGACGAAAATATGGTTGTAGAAATTTTCATGTTACTAAAATGCCTCTCTATGTGCTGAAATTTTTGAAGCTACACTTGTTCTATCTTCCTATGCTTGTTACTTTCTTCTTCATGAACTTGTTTATCTACAAAACTCCTATGCATAGGAAGCATGTTAGACTTAAATTTGTTCTTGAATTTGCCTCTTGATGCTCTCTTTTGCTTCAACTACTATTTCTTGCGAGTGCATCATTAAAACTGCTGAACCCATCTTAATGGCTATAAAGAAAGAACTTCTTGGGAGATAACCCATGTGTTTATTTTGATACAGTACTTTTATTTTGTATTTGTGTCTTGGAAGTTATTACTACTGTAGCAACCTCTCCTTATCTTATTTTATTGCATTGTTGTGCCAAGTAAAGTCTTTGATAGTAAGGTTCATACTAGATTTGGATTACTGCGCAGAAACAGATTTCTTGCTGTCACGAATCTGGGCCTAATTCCATGTAGGTAACTCATAAAATCATGCCAATTTACGTGAGTGATCCTCAGATATGTACGCAACTTTCATTCAATTTGAGCATTTTCATTTGAGCAAGTCTGGTGCTTCAATAAAATTCGTATTTACGGACTGTTCTGTTTTGACAGATTCTGCCTTTTATTTCGCATTGCCTCTTTTGCTATGTGGGACGGATTTCCTTGTTCCATTAACTTCCAGTAGCTTTGAGCAATGTCCAGAAGTGTTAAGAATGATTGTGTCACCTCTGAACATGTGAATTTTTATTATGCACTAACCCTCTAATGAGTTGTTTTGAGTTTAGTGTGGAGGAAGTTTTCAAGGATCAAGAGAGGAGGATGATACAATATGATCAAGAAGAATGAAAGCTCTAAGCTTGGGGATGCCCCGGTGGTTCATCCCTGCATATTTCAAGAAGACTAAAGCATCTAAGCTTGGGGATGCCCAAGGCATCCCCTTCTTCATCGACAAATTATCAGGTTCCTCTCTTGAAACTATATTTTTATTCGGTCACATCTTATGTACTTTACTTGGAGCGTCTCTTTGCTTTCGTTTTTGTTTTTGTTTGAATAAATAAATGCTTGTGTGGGAGAGAGACACGCTCCGCTGGTTCATATGAACACATGTGTTCTTATCTTTTAATTTTCATGGCGAAGGTTGAAACTGCTTCGTTAATTGTTATATGGTTGGAAACGGGAAATGCTACATGTAGTAATTGGTATAATGTCTTGAACAACTTGATACTTGGCAATTGTTGTTCTCATGATTAAGCTCTTGCATCATATACTTTGCACCTATTAGTGAAGAAATACATAGAGCTTGTTGAAATTTGGTTTGCACGATTGGTCTCTCTAAAGTCTAGATATTTTCTAGTAAAGGTTTGAGCAACAAGGATGACAGTGTAGAGTCTTATAATGCTTGCAATATGTTTTTATGTGAGTTTTGCTGTACCGGTTCATGCTTGTGTTTGCTTCAAATAACCTTGCTAGCCTAAGCCTTGTATTGAGAAGGATTACTTCTCGTGCATCCAAATCCTTTAACCTATAACTATGCCATTTGTGTCCACCATACCTACCTACTACATGGTATTTCTCCGCCATTCCAAAGTAAATTGCTTGAGTGCTACCTTTAAATTTCCATCCTTTGCCTTTGCAATATATAGCTCATGGGACAAATAGCCTAAAAACTATTGTGGTATTGAATATGTACTTATGCATTTTATCTCTTATTAAGTTGCTTGTTGTGCGATAACCATGTTCCTGGGGACGCCATCAACTACTGTTTGTTGAATATCATGTGAGTTTCTATGCATGTTCGTCTTGTCTGAAGTAAGGGCGATTTACCATGAGTTGAATGGTTTGAGCATGCATACTGTTAGAGAAGAACATTGGGCCGCTAACTAAAGCCATGATTCATGGTGGAAGTTTCAGTTTTGGACAAAAATCCTCAATCTCATATGAGAAAATTAATTGTTGTTGAATGCTTAAGCATTAAAGAGGAGTCCATTATCTGTTGTCTATGTTGTCCCGGTATGGATGTCTAAGTTGAGAATAATCAAAAGCGAGAAATCCAATGCGAGCTTTCTCCTTAGACCTTTATATAGGCGGCATAGAGGTACCCCTTTGTGATACTTGGTTAAAACATATGTATTGCGGTGATAATCCAGGTAATCCGAGCTAATTAGGACAAGGTGCGGGCACTATTGGTATACTATGCATGAGGCTTGCAACTTGTAGGATATAATTTACATAACACATATGCTTTATTACTACCGTTGACAAAATTGTTTCTTGTTTTCAAAACCAAAGCTCTAGCACAAATATAGCAATCGATGCTTCCCTCTTTGAAGGGCCTTTCTTCTACTTTTATGTTGAGTCAGTTTACCTATTTCTTCCCACCTCAAGAAGCAAACACTTGTGTTAACTGTGCATTGATTCTTACATACTTGCATATTTGCATTCATCATATTACTTTATGTTGACAACTATCCATGAGATTTACATGTTACAAGTTGAAAGCAACCGCTGAAACTTAATCTTCCTTTGTGTTGCTTCAATACCTTTACTATGAATTTATTGCTTTATGAGTTAACTCTTATGCAAGACTTATTGATGCTTTTCTTGAAAGTACTATTCATGAAAAGTCTTTGCTATATGATTCAGTTGTTTAATCATTGTCTTTATCATTGCTTTGAATCGCTGCATTCATCTCATATGCTTTACAATAGTATGATTAAGATCATGCTGGTAGCATGTCACTTCAGAAATTATCTTTGTTATCGTTTACCTACTCGGGACGAGTAGGAACTAAGCTTGGGGATGCTGATACGTCTCCGACGTATCGATAATTTCTTATGTTCCATGCTTATTTTATGACAATACCTACATGTTTTATACATAATTTATGATGATTTTATGTGTTTTCCGGAACTAACCTATTGATGAGATGCCGAAGTGCCAGTTCCTGTTTCCTGCTGTTTTTGGTTTCAGAAATCCTAGTAAGGAAATATTCTCGGAATTGGACGAAATCAACGCCCAGAGTCTTACGATTGCACGAAGCTTCCAGAACACCCGAGAGCCGCCAGAGGGGAGCCCTGGGGGCCCCACACACCAGGCTGGCGCGGCCAGGGTGTGGGCCGCGCCACCCTACTGTGTGGTGGCTCCGTACCCCCTCCGACTCCGCCTCTTCGCCTATTTAAAGGTCCCTGACCTAAATCGTCGATACGGAAAAGCCACGGTACAAGAAACCTTCCAGAGCCGCCGCCATCGCGAAGCCAAGATCTGGGGGACAGGAGTCTCTGTTCCGGCACGCCGCCGGGATGGGGAAGTGCCCCCGGAAGATTTCTCCATCGACACCGCTGCCATCTCCACCGCCATCTTTGTAACAACCCAAAAATTTCAAAACAAACAAATCGAATTTTCCCTAGTTCCAAATTTTGGAACCAACAAAAACTTTTATTAAAATAAGATTGATACATATAGACCTTGTTTAAATCTTGTGTTTTGCCATAATGAGTGTTATTATGCTTATGTGCTAAACCCTAAAACCCCAAAGTGATCAAGTGAAGATCACCAATCAAATAAAATACAAGAAAAATAATTCAAATAAGAAAAACCTTAAACCCTAATCTTCTCCAAAATTCATTTTGGGATATATTTTGAGAAACACAAAATAAAATAAAAGACCTATGGGGACATATAGCCCTAATAGGTAAATCTTGAACCCTATATTTATTAATTATGCTAAATGGTGGTGAACCTTTGAGAACCCCACAAAACCCTAAACCTCACCCCTCTTCTCACCACCCTAGTTAAAATGAAATAAAAAGAGAATTAAATAAGAAAAAGGTATATGTGCCTATGGCTATTTTTCTAAAATTTTACCCTAAGCCTTTCTACTTTGCTTAGAGGTTTGGAAAACCTTCTTACACCTTACCTAGTACCTATCAAACCAAATCCAAGTGGTTTCCAAAGAAAATAAAAAGAAACTAAAAATGCCATAGAGGCATATGTAAGAAAAGTGCAAATTTGTGAATTTGAGAAGTTTGACCCTAAGACTTGTTGTGAATGGATGGATCACTTCCATATACCATTTCAACACTCAACAACATCAAATGGGCCAAGAACACTCAAATCAAAAATCAAATTAAACATATGCATAGAAGCATATGTGCCACATAGCCATTTCACCAAACTTTGACCTATGGCTTTAAACCTTGACCAAATGGTGTGAAACCATCTCTCAACCTAATATAACACTAAATTGACCCTAACCCATGCCCAAGTGAAGCAAGGTGAACCCTTTTCAAAAATACAAAAAACTTAACACATCACCTCTTATGTGTTATGGCCATTTTTGCAAATCTTTGACCAAGACCCTTTTAATTAGTTTCAATGGTTTGAAAATGTTTCTAAACCAATAAGAATCACATTAGAGTCAACCAAAGTCAATTCAAATGAAGAGAAATCACATAGTGAGAAAATCCCCAAAATTCCCTCACATACACTTAGCCCAATTTGCAAATCTTCAACCAAGGCCACCATTGCTTGATCTATTGCTTGTAAAACTCTTATATATGATAAACAAACACAATTGCATCAAAGAAACAAGAATCCAATCAAAGGAAATCTCAATTTTCAATTCACATATGATAATGGTCATATGTCACTTTTATATTATCTTCACCACTTTGCACCCTTTTAGCTTCTGATTCCTCAACCAAACTTGGTCAACTATGACCATGTCATCCAAGACCATGTCAAGGTCAACAACTTCCATGTTGACCATCCCTGCTGAAGTTGACCAGGTTGACCAGTAGAGAATTGCCAAGTGGAGACTTTGGAATAAAGAGAAGATTCTTCCACTTTTTGAATTCTTGCAAACCTTCACCAAAATGAACCCCACCACCACCATTCCATCTCTATGAATATATGTTTGAGACCCACCAAAGGAATTTCAAAATTTTGAAAACTTTTCTCTTTCGGGCATTTCATCAAACACCTTATAGGCAGGGTATATAATTTTGCCCATACTGAAATTTGGCATGGACTTGGTCCAACCCTGGCCCTCCTCAGATGCTCTGGCACCTCCTCTCACCTTTCAACACCAGTGCCACCACTTGCCTGCCCTGGCATTGGACTCTCTTTGACCAGAACACCACCATGCCGGCCTCATGTCACTCCCCATGCTCTTCCACTCTCCTCTCACATCCACCTCCCCTCACCTTGTCAATCGATTTCCCCTGACCCTCCTGAAGCTGCCCCTACAAGCCCTTGACCAAGTTGACGTCGCCACCGGCCAGCAACTGACGTGAACCGACGCGCCCAGAGACGCCCACGCGCGCCAGGACACGCACGATGACGTCCCGGAGCGCGACAGGACGCCGCCGTGCCCCGTCGACTCAGTGCTCCCCTCGACCTCTCCTTTCACCTGCAGCCTCACCTCGACGTCAGCTACCTCACGGACAACGCCGCTTGGACGCGCACGCCCTGTAGCCGTCGTCATGGACGACGACCATCCGCCGCAGTACCCTGGCGTCCGATGACGATAACGACGCGACCATTCCTTCCCCTGCCGCGCCACGACGCTCGTCAGCTCTGCCATGACGTCGCCCACACTCCGAGCCCACTCCTTGCCCCTTCGTCGCCCTGGAACGACGACGTCGTCGACGACCTTGCCCGCACCCTCGCAGCACCCCTGGCCTCTATAAAAGCCGACGCTCCTCGGACGGTTTCTGCACACCAACGAGTTCTCCTCTCCCTCCTGAACCTCCTCGACCTCTTCCCCTCTCCGATTACACCCCACCTCGCCGGAATTTGGCCGGAGCCCGCCGCTGCAGCAGCTCAACGAAGCCGACGTTGCCAAGCACCCCTGGAGCCGCCGCGACCCTCCCTCGACTCGCCTTCGTCGACCAGTTCATTTGCCCGCCTCGCCGACCTCGCTGGACGTCGGTAAGCCGCCCATCTCCACCCTCCTGGCCGCCGGTAGGGTTAGCCCTCGCCGGAGCTCGTCGACGATGAGGACACACCGCAGCCGTCCGATCTCCTTAAATCCCACGGTCCACAACACACCATACCGGTTCGGTGTTTTAAAAGAACTGACAGTGGACCCCCACTGTCAGGCGGCCCGCTCGCATCGCCAGCGAAGCTGGGCCGGCCCACTCCTTTCCCGCCCTCCGTTTAAATTCAAACTTCGTTTATTTATTTTCTGTGTTTTTGCTCTCACATGCTTTGCCAAATCTTTAATCATTTCAAATCTGCTCGGTCATTTTTGATAAATTTTATATATTTAGAAAGCTCATGAAAGGCCCCATCCAACCCCACTGGATTCAAACCAATATCTGTTATAGAATTTGAATAGTAAAAATAACAAATCAGTAACTTTTCAAACTTCAATTAAATCTTAAAAATCAACCATAAACTATTTTGAGGTGGTTCCACCTCTCAAAAATCACATTTGATGTTGTCTAATTTATTATGTAATAAAATACTATAGTTGTTTCATATGATCATGGGCTAGATTCAAATAATGGCTATCTGGCCATTTCTAGCTCATTTAAACTACTTCCAAAATAGTATTTAAATTGTATGAGAGTTTCCTTCTCATTTAAATCTTGTCTCAACTAATTCAACATGAGGTAGATACCATGGTTAGCTAAATCTCATAGTGAATTATTTGATGATATTAAATCTTTACTATGTTAGTATTAAATTGTATGAGGTATGGAACCTCATTTAAATCTTTTGCTTGAATGATAAGTGTGAAGAGGTTGACTTTGGTCAACCTAGGTCACATATTATGCATAAGAAAAATTAAATCTTAATAAGGCAATGAGAAGAAGTTATTTCTCTAAGTAACTAAAAGTAACACCTTAATTTGTATGAGAGGAAATTATTTTCCTAAATAAGAAAACAACACATTTACCCACTTAATAGTAATGAGTGATACTAGTTTACTTGTGTAAATTATATGAGGTGTTTCACTTCATTTAAATCTTATCCCAAGTACTTTCATATGAAGTTTGAACCCCTGGTCAAATACTCTCACATGAAATACTTGGAGATTTTAAATCATAATAGGCCTTATTAAATGGTATGAGGTATCTCTACCTCATTTAAATCATTTTCTCAAATGATGATGATGAATGGTTGACTTAGGTCAACATAAATTCATGTGTGATGGTTTGAGAAATTAAATCTTAAAGAAGATTCAATGAGAGGAAATTATTCCTCAAGAACTATATGGAAACTATCTTGACATATAAAATAAGAGGAAATTATTTTTCCTCAAAGCAATACCACCAAGGGCACCAAATTGTATTAATAGTGTGAATAGAATAGTTTGTGTGAATATATGTGATGTTTGGAATAGCCAATGAATTGTTTGGTGATTGTATCCTCGTATTCGTATTTTAGACGCTAGTACCGGGGACTATCAAGAGGAGGAGGTTTTCTACCAAGAAGAAGGAGAAGAAGACCACTTTGATCAGTACACCACTCAAGGCAAGCTAGTATTCTTGCATGCTTTTACCAATGCAAGCTATGTTATTTGAAAGCTATTACCAATGCAAGCTAACACCCTTGCAAGCTAATAGTCTTGCAAAGTGCAAAGCTCTACTAGAGCAAGGCACACCCACCACTACTATTTACTTTATGCTTCATGATCCCATCCCAAGTTTTATTCTTACAAGCTTTTGTTTTTGATTATTTATAACTTGCTTTTATAGTTAACCTTGGTCTAGAGATAGAATACTACAAGAGTATCAAACTTAGCCTAGAAGGCTATAAGCTAGTTAGCACCCCTCATGACTAGTTGCTAGTGCTCAATATCAAAAGTGGCTACTCTAGTTGGGAACTTGTGTTTTGAAATGACTTTGAAAACCTTGGAATGATGAGTCATTCTATTGAAAGATTTTGAAGGTGAATATGACTGGTGAATGACTTGGTGAATTTTACAAAAACTGATGGTTGGGTTTGGATGCGATACCATTCCAATTTTGCAAGTACCCCCACAATACCTGATATGGGTAGGGCTTAACTAGAAGTTTATGTATCTTAGTATGGGTTCCCTCTAAACAAGCGTCATCGGGGTTATGCTGGAGGCTGCCTCTACAAAAGTGAAGTGATGTGATATGACGTGAAATGAGGTGAATGTCCGGCCCAAGCCCTGTGCAGTTCCCAGGCTGACAGTTTGTCTTCACTGGGAGGCCAAGCTCATGGGGAGAGATGCCTATACTAAGATATGTAAGTGAAAGGTTATGGTTGGTAGTCCGCACACGGAGTGTGGTAAATCAGGGCCAGTTAACCCTGACGGATTATTGCAAATGTTGTGGCACAAGTGTACGACCTCTGCAGAGTGTAGATCTATTCGAATAGCCGCGTCCACGGTTATGGACGGTTGGAAAGGCCATACTGTTCCGTCATCAGACCATTTTCAAAATGTGACATGTGAAGGGTGACTTGAATTTGAAAAGGTGAATGGTGACTTGTGATTTGAACTGAAAGGTGACTTTGACTTTGAATCACAACTGAGTTGTGGGAATGACACTAATGTTCCCACGTGAGTTAGTTGAGCAAATGAAGGTTTTTGATCATTAAAGTGTTTATGAAATAAAACTAGCTTTATGCAAATGAAACTTAGAGCTTAGCACCCCTTTCTATAGTTGATAGTGTTTACCTTAGTATTAGTTTGCGAGTACTTTAAAGTACTCATGGCTTTGTCCCTGGCTATTCAAATGGCCAGACTATGAAGAGGAGTACCGGAACCCGGAAGAAGGACAGCAGGACGTCTACGACAACTAGGATCACTCCTGACGTCAACAGTTGCCTGTGGAATAGATGGACTACTACTACGCTACTTCGCTTCCGCTATGTGTTTTGTAATTGATCAATAGATCAACTAGTATTGTAATGAGAATGGATCATGTGATCCCGTGTTGTAAGACAATTATGCGTTGTAATGAATGATGTGTTGTGATATTAATCTATTATGTCTCGCAAAAACGATATTCCTGGGATTGCGATGAATGGCATAATAGGCATCTGGACTTAAAAATCCGGGTGTTGACAAGTTGGTATCAGAGCCATTGTTGACCTTAGGAGACCCTAGTTAGAATGGACGTCTGCAAAACTTAGTTTCAAAAACCAAAGAAGTGAAGATTTGTGAAAAACTTATTCTCACTCTTATCCTTGAAATCTTTTTTCAAAATGAGAAATTCATACTCTACTTTCTTTGCAAGCCTACATAAAATTTTGCACACCTGACTACTTCTCTAATTTACTCCTCCTCTTTGCTCACAGATGAAGTACCAATGGGAGTCCTATAAGCTTGGATCCGGAGACGACAAAAGTTTCGAAAAGGAATTGAAGCAACTGGTGGACTATCTGGGACATCCGTATCCCGAGTTCTTCGGAATACCCCTCAAGGCTCAGTCAGGAGAACCACCTCAGTGGGACGTCTCTACTGATCTACGAAGGAAGCTTGATGCCCCAAAGATGGGAAACCATATGGTTTTACGTAACGGGAAACACTTGGAAGGAAGGACTAGACAAAGCTATGCAAGAAGCAATTTCCCGTCTGTGTGGACAAAATGAGGACAAGATCAAGAACACTCGCTTCATTTACTACCCAAGACATGACTCCATGGGAAGATCAATGACCATGCCCCCACCACAACCAAAGATGAACCCCTATGAAGCACCTCAGGACTTCAGGCAGTACAAAACCCGCAGGGATTTGGACAACGCCCTCGCCTCTCGCCAAGCACCTCACCCGTGAAGACGAAGAAACCCCCCCCTGAAGAGTAGTATCACCCAAGCACTTAAGTAGGTGTGAGTTGTATCAGGATCCCCCTTGTATCGTAGAGCGATGAATGGTTCTTCAAACCAACGGTGTGTTAGATTTGTAATGTATGATGCTTGGTATGAATGAAAAAGTGTTGTTGGTTTTTACCCCCGCAACACTACTCAAGTTTTCAATTTTATGAACTTTTAAACTTAACAAAACAAACCATAGAAAATTCCCTCTTATCTTATCATCTACATCCATGTTCAGATGGCCCCTCCCAATCGCACCAACGACGCGATGATGCAACTGCTGCAGACAATGATGGCAGACCGAGAAGTCGAAAGAGCTGAACGCCAAGCCAACCTTGCGGCACTGCAACAGATAGCTCAGAACAATCAAGGCCATCATGATCACCCAGGATCAAAGCTAAAGAACTTCCAGAACACCAACCCTCCGGTATTCAACAAGACTGAAGAGCCCCTCGATGCTGATGACAGGCTCCCGTCCAGGGAGAACCACCTCGAAGTTGCTCACGAAGAAGCCGCAGAGAAGGTGCTGTTTGCCACCCATTATCCGGCGGGACCAGCCAGAGCTTGGTGGACCAAAGCACCCGTGCCATGAATGCGGATGATGATGACACGGGAAGACTTCAAGATTAAGTTTAGCAAATACCATGTGCCCCAAGGACTGATCAAAAAGATGAGAGACGAGTTCCGTGAACTCAAGCAAGGAAGAATGTCCGTGGTGGAATACCGCGATGTGTTTCTTACTCTGTCAAGGTACGCCCGGATGAGACCGACACCAATGAGAAGCGAAAGGAAAGATTTCTGAACGGATCGCACGACGAGATGCAACCGTGTTAGTGAACATTCCGTTCGCTGACTTAGAAGCCCTGGTAGACTCAGCCATACAGATGGAAGGAAAGCTGCATCAGGCCAACGAAAACCGCAAGAGAAGAATGATGAACCAGAGTGGACCCCACCATAACCAGAAGTATCGAAATAACTCCTCTGGAGGATTCACCCCAAGATACAACAAGCCCCCTGCCCAGAATTATCGCCCCAACTACACCAACAACAACGGAGGACCCCCGAAGCACGGAGGGAACAACAACAACAACAACAACCGCCCCAACAACAGCAACAACAATGGAAACAACAACAACCCCAATACCGCCCCGAGGACTGGAAGCAATGCTACCCCCGTCAACCCCAAAGACAAGTCCACCGTCAACTGCTATGAATGTGGAGTTGTGGGTCACTTCTCCAAGGAGTGCCCCAAGAAGCTTGCCAGGATTGCCACCAGTACCGCAGCACCTGCTCAACAACAGCGCCGCTTTGCCGGAAGAAGGAACCAGAACAACAACAACGGACGTTTCTACCACATGACCGCCACTGAAGCTCAGGAAGCACCCCAGACCATGCCAAGTATGTCTTCCTATTAAGAAAATGCTCAATCTCTCTTAGGAACCTAACTTTTCTTAAAATCTCGGGACGAGATTTGTTTAAGGGGGAAGGGTTTGTAACAACCCAAAAATTTCAAAACAAACAAATCGAATTTTCCCTAGTTCCAAATTTTGGAACCAACAAAAACTTTTATTAAAATAAGATTGATACATATAGACCTTGTTTAAATCTTGTGTTTTGCCATGATGAGTGTTATTATGCTTATGTGCTAAACCCTAAAACCCCAAAGTGATCAAGTGAAGATCACCAATCAAATAAAATACAAGAAAAATAATTCAAATAAGAAAAACCTTAAACCCTAATCTTCTCCAAAATTCATTTTGGGATATATTTTGAGAAACACAAAATAAAATAAAAGACCTATGGGGACATATAGCCCTAATAGGTAAATCTTGAACCCTATATTTATTAATTATGCTAAATGGTGGTGAACCTTTGAGAACCCCACAAAACCCTAAACCTCACCCCTCTTCTCACCACCCTAGTTAAAATGAAATAAAAAGAGAATTAAATAAGAAAAAGGTATATGTGCCTATGGCTATTTTTCTAAAATTTTACCCTAAGCCTTTCTACTTTGCTTAGAGGTTTGGAAAACCTTCTTACACCTTACCTAGTACCTATCAAACCAAATCCAAGTGGTTTCCAAAGAAAATAAAAAGAAACTAAAAATGCCATAGAGGCATATGTAAGAAAAGTGCAAATTTGTGAATTTGAGAAGTTTGACCCTAAGACTTGTTGTGAATGGATGGATCACTTCCATATACCATTTCAACACTCAACAACATCAAATGGGCCAAGAACACTCAAATCAAAAATCAAATTAAACATATGCATAGAAGCATATGTGCCACATAGCCATTTCACCAAACTTTGACCTATGGCTTTAAACCTTGACCAAATGGTGTGAAACCATCTCTCAACCTAATATAACACTAAATTGACCCTAACCCATGCCCAAGTGAAGCAAGGTGAACCCTTTTCAAAAATACAAAAAACTTAACACATCACCTCTTATGTGTTATGGCCATTTTTGCAAATCTTTGACCAAGACCCTTTTAATTAGTTTCAATGGTTTGAAAATGTTTCTAAACCAATAAGAATCACATTAGAGTCAACCAAAGTCAATTCAAATGAAGAGAAATCACATAGTGAGAAAATCCCCAAAATTCCCTCACATACACTTAGCCCAATTTGCAAATCTTCAACCAAGGCCACCATTGCTTGATCTATTGCTTGTAAAACTCTTATATATGATAAACAAACACAATTGCATCAAAGAAACAAGAATCCAATCAAAGGAAATCTCAATTTTCAATTCACATATGATAATGGTCATATGTCACTTTTATATTATCTTCACCACTTTGCACCCTTTTAGCTTCTGATTCCTCAACCAAACTTGGTCAACTATGACCATGTCATCCAAGACCATGTCAAGGTCAACAACTTCCATGTTGACCATCCCTGCTGAAGTTGACCAGGTTGACCAGTAGAGAATTGCCAAGTGGAGACTTTGGAATAAAGAGAAGATTCTTCCACTTTTTGAATTCTTGCAAACCTTCACCAAAATGAACCCCACCACCACCATTCCATCTCTATGAATATATGTTTGAGACCCACCAAAGGAATTTCAAAATTTTGAAAACTTTTCTCTTTCGGGCATTTCATCAAACACCTTATAGGCAGGGTATATAATTTTGCCCATACTGAAATTTGGCATGGACTTGGTCCAACCCTGGCCCTCCTCAGATGCTCTGGCACCTCCTCTCACCTTTCAACACCAGTGCCACCACTTGCCTGCCCTGGCATTGGACTCTCTTTGACCAGAACACCACCATGCCGGCCTCATGTCACTCCCCATGCTCTTCCACTCTCCTCTCACATCCACCTCCCCTCACCTTGTCAATCGATTTCCCCTGACCCTCCTGAAGCTGCCCCTACAAGCCCTTGACCAAGTTGACGTCGCCACCGGCCAGCAACTGACGTGAACCGACGCGCCCAGAGACGCCCACGCGCGCCAGGACACGCACGATGACGTCCCGGAGCGCGACAGGACGCCGCCGTGCCCCGTCGACTCAGTGCTCCCCTCGACCTCTCCTTTCACCTGCAGCCTCACCTCGACGTCAGCTACCTCACGGACAACGCCGCTTGGACGCGCACGCCCTGTAGCCGTCGTCATGGACGACGACCATCCGCCGCAGTACCCTGGCGTCCGATGACGATAACGACGCGACCATTCCTTCCCCTGCCGCGCCACGACGCTCGTCAGCTCTGCCATGACGTCGCCCACACTCCGAGCCCACTCCTTGCCCCTTCGTCGCCCTGGAACGACGACGTCGTCGACGACCTTGCCCGCACCCTCGCAGCACCCCTGGCCTCTATAAAAGCCGACGCTCCTCGGACGGTTTCTGCACACCAACGAGTTCTCCTCTCCCTCCTGAACCTCCTCGACCTCTTCCCCTCTCCGATTACACCCCACCTCGCCGGAATTTGGCCGGAGCCCGCCGCTGCAGCAGCTCAACGAAGCCGACGTTGCCAAGCACCCCTGGAGCCGCCGCGACCCTCCCTCGACTCGCCTTCGTCGACCAGTTCATTTGCCCGCCTCGCCGACCTCGCTGGACGTCGGTAAGCCGCCCATCTCCACCCTCCTGGCCGCCGGTAGGGTTAGCCCTCGCCGGAGCTCGTCGACGATGAGGACACACCGCAGCCGTCCGATCTCCTTAAATCCCACGGTCCACAACACACCATACCGGTTCGGTGTTTTAAAAGAACTGACAGTGGACCCCCACTGTCAGGCGGCCCGCTCGCATCGCCAGCGAAGCTGGGCCGGCCCACTCCTTTCCCGCCCTCCGTTTAAATTCAAACTTCGTTTATTTATTTTCTGTGTTTTTGCTCTCACATGCTTTGCCAAATCTTTAATCATTTCAAATCTGCTCGGTCATTTTTGATAAATTTTATATATTTAGAAAGCTCATGAAAGGCCCCATCCAACCCCACTGGATTCAAACCAATATCTGTTATAGAATTTGAATAGTAAAAATAACAAATCAGTAACTTTTCAAACTTCAATTAAATCTTAAAAATCAACCATAAACTATTTTGAGGTGGTTCCACCTCTCAAAAATCACATTTGATGTTGTCTAATTTATTATGTAATAAAATACTATAGTTGTTTCATATGATCATGGGCTAGATTCAAATAATGGCTATCTGGCCATTTCTAGCTCATTTAAACTACTTCCAAAATAGTATTTAAATTGTATGAGAGTTTCCTTCTCATTTAAATCTTGTCTCAACTAATTCAACATGAGGTAGATACCATGGTTAGCTAAATCTCATAGTGAATTATTTGATGATATTAAATCTTTACTATGTTAGTATTAAATTGTATGAGGTATGGAACCTCATTTAAATCTTTTTCTTGAATGATAAGTGTGAAGAGGTTGACTTTGGTCAACCTAGGTCACATATTATGCATAAGAAAAATTAAATCTTAATAAGGCAATGAGAAGAAGTTATTTCTCTAAGTAACTAAAAGTAACACCTTAATTTGTATGAGAGGAAATTATTTTCCTAAATAAGAAAACAACACATTTACCCACTTAATAGTAATGAGTGATACTAGTTTACTTGTGTAAATTATATGAGGTGTTTCACTTCATTTAAATCTTATCCCAAGTACTTTCATATGAAGTTTGAACCCCTGGTCAAATACTCTCACATGAAATACTTGGAGATTTTAAATCATAATAGGCCTTATTAAATGGTATGAGGTATCTCTACCTCATTTAAATCATTTTCTCAAATGATGATGATGAATGGTTGACTTAGGTCAACATAAATTCATGTGTGATGGTTTGAGAAATTAAATCTTAAAGAAGATTCAATGAGAGGAAATTATTCCTCAAGAACTATATGGAAACTATCTTGACATATAAAATAAGAGGAAATTATTTTTCCTCAAAGCAATACCACCAAGGGCACCAAATTGTATTAATAGTGTGAATAGAATAGTTTGTGTGAATATATGTGATGTTTGGAATAGCCAATGAATTGTTTGGTGATTGTATCCTCGTATTCGTATTTTAGACGCTAGTACCGGGACTATCAAGAGGAGGAGGTTTTCTACCAAGAAGAAGGAGAAGAAGACCACTTTGATCAGTACACCACTCAAGGCAAGCTAGTATTCTTGCATGCTTTTACCAATGCAAGCTATGTTATTTGAAAGCTATTACCAATGCAAGCTAACACCCTTGCAAGCTAATAGTCTTGCAAAGTGCAAAGCTCTACTAGAGCAAGGCACACCCACCACTACTATTTACTTTATGCTTCATGATCCCATCCCAAGTTTTATTCTTACAAGCTTTTGTTTTTGATTATTTATAACTTGCTTTTATAGTTAACCTTGGTCTAGAGATAGAATACTACAAGAGTATCAAACTTAGCCTAGAAGGCTATAAGCTAGTTAGCACCCCTCATGACTAGTTGCTAGTGCTCAATATCAAAAGTGGCTACTCTAGTTGGGAACTTGTGTTTTGAAATGACTTTGAAAACCTTGGAATGATGAGTCATTCTATTGAAAGATTTTGAAGGTGAATATGACTGGTGAATGACTTGGTGAATTTTACAAAAGCGATGGTTGGGTTTGGATGCGATACCATTCCAATTTTGCAAGTACCCCCACAATACCCGATATGGGTAGGGCTTAACTAGAAGTTTATGTATCTTAGTATGGGTTCCCTCTAAACAAGCGTCATCGGGGTTATGCTGGAGGCTGCCTCTACAAAAGTGAAGTGATGTGATATGACGTGAAATGAGGTGAATGTCCGGCCCAAGCCCTGTGCAGTTCCCAGGCTGACAGTTTGTCTTCACTGGGAGGCCAAGCTCATGGGGAGAGATGCCTATACTAAGATATGTAAGTGAAAGGTTATGGTTGGTAGTCCGCACACGGAGTGTGGTAAATCAGGGCCGATTAACCACTGACGGATTATTGCAAATGTTGTGGCACAAGTGTACGACCTCTGCAGAGTGTAGATCTATTCGAATAGCCGCGTCCACGGTTATGGACGGTTGGAAAGGCCATACTGTTCCGTCATCAGACCATTTTCAAAATGTGACATGTGAAGGGTGACTTGAATTTGAAAAGGTGAATGGTGACTTGTGATTTGAACTGAAAGGTGACTTTGACTTTGAATCACAACTGAGTTGTGGGAATGACACTAATGTTCCCACGTGAGTTAGTTGAGCAAATGAAGGTTTTTGATCATTAAAGTGTTTATGAAATAAAACTAGCTTTATGCAAATGAAACTTAGAGCTTAGCACCCCTTTCTATAGTTGATAGTGTTTACCTTAGTATTAGTTTGCGAGTACTTTAAAGTACTCATGGCTTTGTCCCTGGCTATTCAAATGGCCAGACTATGAAGAGGAGTACCGGAACCCGGAAGAAGGACAGCAGGACGTCTACGACAACTAGGATCACTCCTGACGTCAACAGTTGCCTGTGGAATAGATGGACTACTACTACGCTACTTCGCTTCCGCTATGTGTTTTGTAATTGATCAATAGATCAACTAGTATTGTAATGAGAATGGATCATGTGATCCCGTGTTGTAAGACAATTATGCGTTGTAATGAATGATGTGTTGTGATATTAATCTATTATGTCTCGCAAAAACGATATTCCTGGGATTGCGATGAATGGCATAATAGGCATCTGGACTTAAAAATCCGGGTGTTGACAATCTTCATCACCGCTGCTGTCTCCCATGAGGAGGGAGTAGTTCTCCATCGAGGCTAAGGGTTGTACCGGTAGCTATGTGGTTAATCTCTCTCCTATGTACTTCAATACAATGATCTCATGAGCTGCCTTACATGATTGAGATTCATATGAGTTTTGTATCATTATTCATCTATGTGCTACTCTAGTGATGTTATTAAAGTACTCTATTCCTCCTGCACGGTGTAATGGTGACAGTGTGTGCATCGTGTAGTACTTGGCGTAGGTTATGATTGTGATCTCTTGTAGATTATGAAGTTAACTATTGCTATGATAATATTGATGTGATCTATGCCTCCTTCATAGTGTGATGGTGACAGTGTGCATGCTATGTTAGTACTTGGTTTAGTTGTGTTGATCTATCGTGCACTCTAAGGTTATTTAAACATGAATATCGAATATTGTGGAGCTTGTTAACTCCGGCATTGAGGGTTCGTGTAATCCTACACAATTAGTGGTGTTCATCATCCAACAAGAGAGTGTAGAGTATAGCATTTATCTATTTATTCTGTTATGTGATCAATGTTGAGAGTGTCCACTAGTGAAAGTATGATCCCTAGGCCTTGTTCCCAAATACTGAAATCGCTGTTTGTTTACTGTTTTACTGCATCCGTACTGCCTGCAATATTACCACCATCAACCACACGCCAGTTGTAGCATCAAGCTATTTTCTGGTGCCGTTACTACTACTCATATACATTCATACCACTTGTATTTCACTATCTCTTCGCCGAACTAGCGCACCTATACATCTGACAAGTGTATTAGGTGTGTTGGGGACACAAGAGACTTCTTGCTTTGTGGTTGCAGGGTTGCTTGAGAGGGATATCTTTGACCTCTTCCTCCCTGAGTTCGATAAACCTTGGGTGATCCACTTAAGGGAAACTTGCTGCTGTTCTACAAACCTCTGCTCTTGGAGGCCCAACACTGTCTACAAGAATAGAAGCACCCGTAGACATCAATCCCGCCAAGATCAAAACTGTTATGGAATGGCAAGCCCCAACCACCCAAACCGAGGTCCGCGCTTTTCTTGGATTAGCCGGATATTACCGCAAATTTGTAGAAGGCTTTTCGAGCATCGCTCGACCAATGACCCAACTGTTGAAGAAGGACAAGAAGTTTGAGTGGACTGACAAATGTGAAGAGAGCTTTCAACAGCTCAAGAGTAGACTGACAACAATCCCAATCCTGATCATGCCAGACATCACCAAGCCCTTTGACGTATATTGCGACACCTCCAAGACTGGTCTTGGATGTGTGCTTATGCAAGAAGGCAAAGTTGTATCCTACCTTTCAAGACAACTGAAGCAACATGAACAGAACTACCCAACCCATGACCTCGAGCTTGCAGCCGTGGTCCTAGCCTTGAAAGTTTGGCGTCATTACCTCATGGGTAATCGATGCGAGATCTACTCCGACCACAAAAGCCTGAAATATATCTTCACCCAGAAGGAGCTAAACATGAGACAACGCCGATGGATCGAATTGATCAAGGATTACGACATGGAGATTCACTACCACCCCGGAAAGGCCAATGTGGTAGCGGATGCTTTGAGTCGACTGCCGTGTCAGTTGAACTCCATGATCGCAACCGAGAAGCCCAGCCTGTACCAAGAGTTTGAACAGTTCAGATTAGAACTTGTTAGTGAAGGATTCCTAGCCAGCATAGAACTGCAACCCACCTTGGTTAGCCAGATCAAGGAAGCCCAGAAGGACAACGCTAGCATCGACGGAATCAAGAAACATATAGCCGCAGGAAAAGCCCCTGGATTCACCGTAGATGAAGCCGGAGTTCTTTGGTACAAAGAATGCCTCTGCGTACCATCGGACTCAGACTTGAAGCAAGTCATCCTGCAAGAAGCCCATGACACCCATTATTCAATCCACCCCGGAGGTACCAAGATGTATCAAGACCTGAAGGAGCAATTCTGGTGGCATGGAATGAAGAGAGAAATCGGCAGCTACATCGCCAAGTGTGACATCTGTCAGAGAGTCAAAGCGGAGCATCAACGACCCGCAGGACTGCTACAACTACTGCAGATTCCAAAATGGAAATGGGACTCCGTAGGAGTGGACTTTATCACCGGACTGCCCAAATCCAGCAAAGGCAATGATTCAATATGGGTAGTGGTCGATAGATTGACCAAAGTCGCCCATTTCATCGCCGTCAAGACCACATACCAAGGCCCAAAGTTAGCAGAACTGTACATCTCCAGAATAGTCGCCCTGCACGGAACCCCGAAGTCGATAGTGTCAGATAGAGGATCACAGTTCACCTCGAGATTCTGGCAGAAAGTGCATGAAGGACTAGGAACCCGTCTGAATTTCAGCACCGCCTATCACCCTCAGACCGACGGACAGACTGAGATACTCAACCAGATATTGGAGGACATGCTGAGAGCATGTGTACTGGAATATGGATCCAAGTGGGAAGACTGCTTACCTTACGCAGAATTCTCTTACAACAACATCTATCAAGCTAGCCTGCAGATGGCCCCCTTTGAAGCCTTGTACGGAAGGAAGTGCCGTACCCCCCTGAACTGGTCGGAAGTCGGAGAAAGCCAAGTGTTTGGCCCAGATGTTCTTCGTGAAGCCGAAGAGAAAGTGCACAAGATTCGCGAGTACCTCAAGACGGCGCAATCAAGACAGAAGAGCTACGCCGACAAGAGACGTCGGGAGATGACCTTCGAGATCAGAGACTTCGTCTATCTCAAGGTATCCCCCTTGAAAGGAATGCAGAGATTCCAGCTGAAAGGAAAGCTCGCACCCCGATATGTCGGACCCTTCAAAGTTCTCAGCCGCCGAGGCGAAGTATCTTATCAACTGGAGCTACCCGAAGAGATGTCGGCTGTACACGATGTGTTTCATATCTCACTCCTCCGGAAGTGCCTTGAAGTCCCTGAGAAGACCGAAGTGTTCAAGAACATCGATCACCGATCGGTGGATATCAACAAGGACCTGACATACCGCGAAGTGCCAATTCTCATCCTGGAGGAAGCTTACCGAACCACCCGTACCCGAAGCATCAAGTTTCTGAAGATACAATGGAGCAATCATACTGCAGATGAAGCCACCTGGGAGCGCGAAGACTTCATGAAGGAGTACCCAGATATCTTTAGTACCTAACTTTCTTTTCGATCTCGGGACGAGATCTTTTGTAAGGGGGAAGGGTTTGTAACATCCCAAATTTCAATAAAAAGAAAGTTAGAAGAATTCCAGAGAGCAAAATTTCAAACCAACAAAAACTTTTTAAATTGCATATAGTGCCCTGCATAGGACTTGTGCATTTGAGTGATATGCCATGATGATTGTTATTGTGTGTATGTGCTATAATCTAAAACCCTAATGTGATCATGAGGAGATCACTAACCAAATAAATCAAAAAGAGAAAGAAAATCAAATAAAAGAAAAACCCTAAAACCCTCAAATATGGCCTATGCCATTTTTATAAATTTTGACCCTAGACCAATTTGGTCTTCAACATTAGTTGAACAATGTTACTAAACACTTATTACAACTTTTGGAATCAAAGAAACACAAATCAAATGAATTTCAAATTCAATTTTGGCTCACATATGATAATGGTCAAATCTGCCAATTATAGTTTGATCACTACTTTAAGCCCCCGCAATTCAATTTTTTCAATCTAAACCTTGCTAACTCTTTGCACCTCATCCAAGACAACATCAAGGTGAACACTTTTTTGTAAAGATCACCATGCCAAATTCTTTCTAGATCAAATGCTATGCTCATCCAAAGTTGCAACATTTTATTAAGTGGAACAATCTCACACTTAGCCAAATTTGCAATTCTTTGAATTTAACAATTCCACCACCACCTCTCATCATCTCTGGTCATTTATAACTCAACTAAACCCACACAATTCAAATCTTGCAACCTTTTAACTCAACTGATTTTGGAAAAAATTCACCAATTTGCAAATATGGAACTATGCAACACTATTTGAAATAGTGATCTACCTCAAACCCTACTACCCTCTCTCACTCTAACTTGTCCCCTGGCTCCCTCTCTCACCAACACAAGCATAGTGACCCTAAGAAGAACCCTAGGGAGACCACCACATGGCCATTACAGCACCATGCCGGCCATGTCGAGCTCCCCCTCTCCTCCTTCACTCACCACCTTGGCCCTGGTGTCAAACGTCGCCACCGTGCTCCTCTACCTCAACTAGCACCGACCACCTCACCGTAGACGATGTAGCCTCGCCGGAGATCGCGCACCACGGTCGCCGCCAGATGCCGCTCGCGTCGCGCATGGACACGCACTGGACACGCGTCGTTCCACTCGCTCGCACTCGCCCTGGCCCTGCTTGCTAGACGTTGAGCACCGCCGTGACACCACGACGCCACCAGACATGCTCACGACCAGACCCTGGACCGCCGCCGCTGGAGACGGAGAAGAAAATCCCGTAAGCGCCGCCCGACGACACGGAAGCAATGCATCGCCCACAGACGCCGCCCGACCGTGTCGTTGCTACCTACAGCTTCGCCTGGACGAGGAGAACGCAGCCGCACCGTTGCCTAGCCCAACACCTCGCCGGAATCGCCGCGCCCATGTCGACCACCACACTGCCCCGCACCACCTGCTCGCCTCTATAAATAGAGCGTTCCCTGGAAGCAATGGAGCACACCATCTCGTTCCCCATCCTCCACTTCCTCTCCTCAACCCCTTAGCCACCTCGATCGTCGCCGGAGCAAGGCCAATCGCAAGCTCGGAGCCGCGAAAGCCCTGGAGCAATCGCCGTTGATCCAGGCCACCTCGAGCTCTGCCACTGCTACCAGCCGCTTCGCCGTCGTCCACATCTACCTCGAGCACACTGCCAAACCTTGCTGGAGCCTCGGTGAGCCCTCCAACCCCCTAGGCTCGCCGCGCCAGTGGCTCGATCTCGTCGGAGAAGACGACGACGGTGAGCCATTGGATCGCCTTCTAATCCAACGCGCCGCGTCGCTCGTACCGATTCGGTGTTTATAAGTCGCTGACGAGTGGCCCCCACTCTGTCAGGCGGCCCACTCGCACGAGTTGCGCTGCTGGTCCGTTTTTCCCTTTTTCAAACCATTTCGGCCCAACTCCGTTTCCCGCCAGCCCATTTATTCAAATCCAGTTTAATTCAAATCCATTTAAATTCAATACTGGCTCCAACTTTGAAAATCCATAGAATCTGTTTGGCTTGGCCAAATTTAACAAATTTTATATTGTTGGAAAGCTACTAAAAAGATCTACAATATGCCACTGGTCCCATCTCAAAATTTGTTGTAATTAATCTGACAAAAAGATGAAGGCAGGGACTTTTCCCTATTCAAATAATTATTAAAAATCAACCAAAATAGATATTAAGTTAATTCCAACTCCAATAGCTCACATTTGACTTACAATAATTGTTTATGCAAGAAAATGGTGTGGTCACTTTGCATGATTATGCCCTAGTTTAATTAATGGACAATATGGCTAGTTTATCTAAGTGATATTGTCCAAAACTATTATGCAAATCATATGAAGTATTTTACTTCATTTAAATCTTGTCTCAAATGAATTCATGTGATGTTTGGACCCCTGGACAAACTCTCTTATATGAATTACTTGGAGATTTAAATCATTAGTAGAAGTATTAAATGGTATGAGGTGGTTTACCTCATTTAAATCATTTTCTCAAATGATGATAATTAATGTTTGACTTAGGTAAATATAAGTCCATGTATGAGTGTTTAAGAAATTAAATCTTAAGAAGATTTCAATGAGAGGAAATTATTTCTCAAGAACCCTATGCAAACTATCATTTACATATTAAATAAAAGGAAGTTATTTCTCCTCAAGCAACACAACCAATGCACCCTAATTAGATTAATTGTGTGCTTAGAATAGTTTGTGTGATTATATGTGATGTATGGAATAGCCATTGAATTAGTTGAGTGATTATACTCGTATTTAAATTTAGACGCTAGCACCGGAGAATACCCGGAAGAAGAAGGTTGCTACCAAGAGGAGGAGGAGGAGAACTTTGAGAACTACCAAGGCAAGCTAATAATCTTGCAAAGTGCAAAGCCCCTTTGGGGCAAGGCACCATTATTCTTATCTTTTCTTATCATAAGCCTATCCCAAGTTTCTACCTTATAAGTTTTACTTGTTGTTCTCCAAGAGTTACTTTTATAGTTAACTTTGGTCTAAGTTAAAGATGGTTACTAGAGTAGTAAAGTTACTCTCAATCTAGCAAAGCAAGATAGCACCCATCATGATTTAGAGCTAGTGCTAATGAATTAAAACTTGACTACTCTAGATGGAAACAATGTGACTTGAACTGAATTTGAAACCTTGGAATGATGAAGCATTCCATTGAATGATTTTTTAAGGTGAATATGACCAAGAGAGGATGGTGATTTTTGATAAAAATGGTATTTGTTTGAATACGATACCTTTCCAATATTGAGTACCCCCACAATACCTGATTATGGGTAGGGCTTAACTGGAAGTTTATGCATCTTAGTATGGGTTCCCTCTGAACACACACATCATAGGGGTTATGCTTGAGGCTGCCTCCGTTGTTGAGAAATGATGTGAATTGAGGTGAATTGTACGGCCAAGCCCTGTGCAGTTCCCAGGTTGACAGTTGGTCTTCACTGGGAGGCCAAGCTCATGGGAAGAGGTGCTCATACTAGGATTTGTAAGTGAAAGATTATGGTTGATGATCCGCGTACTGTGTTACGATGATTCGGGGTAATCCCGACGGATGAAATCAAATGTTGTGGCACAAGTGTGCAACCTCTGCAGAGTGTCAATCTATTCGAATAGCCGCGTCCACGGTTACGGACGGTTGGAAAGGCCATACAGTTTCCGATGTCAAATTCTTGAAAATGATGTGGAAGTGAAATGGGTGAAATGAAATGACTTGTGGTGAATTGAATTGAAATCACCGCTTGAATAGTGGGAATGACACTAATGTTCCCACTTGAGTTGGTTAGCACTTAATAAGCTTTTCTTAAATACTTGTGAATTAAAATTGGCTTTATGCAAATAAACTAGAGCTTAGCAAACCCTACTAGAAATGTCTAGCACTTACATTAGTATTAGTTTGCGAGTACTTGAAGTACTCACGGCTTTGTCCCTGGCTATTCAAATGGCCAGAGTATGAAGATGAACAAGGAGATGACCAGCAGGACGTCTACGACAACTAGGAGTCTTCCGACGTCAAGCGTTGGCATGTGGATTAGAGAGTCCTTGTATCTTACGCTCACACTATGAACTTGTGTTTGTTCGTTGATTAATAGATCAACTATTTGTGTAATATGGATCATGTGATTCCAATTTGTAAGACATTATGGTTTGTAATAAATGATGACTGTGATACTTAACTATTATGCTTCGCAACAACAATATTCCTGGGATTGTGATGTATGACATAATAGGCATCCGGACTTAAAAAATCCGGGTGTTGACACGTGGTGTGCTCAGGATTCTGCTCTTCTAATGATGTGGTTTTGTATATGCTTGGTGCTCGCAGTTGACGGAGAAAAAGCTGGCAACTTCATGCGGGAGATAAAGGTGCAGAAGCTCGTCCTTGACATCTCCGTCGGGGAGTCAAGATCGCCTCAGCCGTGCGCCGATGGTATAAATATGACTATCTATTTATCCTAATTCTCTCCTGGTTGAGCTCGCGCTTGTCGGATTCAGATTACTTTCGTCGAGATATATTAGTATGTTTGCTGTTAGCTTTGGTGATGCTGGGATGAGCAGCGAGTGTTCTACTTCACTTGTAGCATTCTAGTTAATCTGGAACAACGTACAAAGTCTTTTCCCTGTTTGTCTTGGTCCTTTACGTCTCCTAACAAATCAAATAGATTATTTAGCTCAGTAGATATGTTACATGGCGATATAGTTTGATCAACTAGTTCTTTTTTTCTTGGTAGCACACAACACACTCTGTTCTGAAATTCCTCTCATTTTCTCTCTGATCTAATCTCTCGCTCTCTCTCTCTCAATTACAGTAACCATGCAGGATACGCGATTTGGTGGTGCTACTTTTCCCAAGACTTGAGGTTATTTTCCTCCCCAAATTCTATTCCTTTAGGACTGAGAATGTGGATGCTTATGCTTGTAGCAATGTTTGAACATGGAATTTTCCCTTCTAAATTATGCACGTTGTGGTTTTAGTACACAGAAATCTGTTAGTACTGGTTATGATGTTGAACCATGACCCTGGATCTTTTCCCTTGTTGGTAATATTTAGTATATTTTCAAACCTTGATATTGGACCTTATATTCTTCATTTAGTTCCACCAGTTCATGTTCTTGCTCGATATAAAAAGGAGCTTAAAACAAAGCTTCTTTAGAGAAGGAAACCCCGGAAGTTAGAATAGCCAATGAGAGGAAAACAAGTGAATGCCAATTATGTATGTGCCTCTTACTAGCCTATATGTGAGTTTCTTCCTACACCTGATGCTGCTACGTTGTTTTTTTATCTAGAATGGCTTATTAAGTTGTTGCAAAATTTCTGGTACTCAAAGATATAAATGAGAACAAAAAACACATCAGTTTCATAGAAGATTTTTTCAGAAATGGTTGGCATTCACGCTGCAGCAACAGCCTGTCAGCTTTCTAGACATAAGACATGGAGTTAATAATTATGCTGCTAACCTTGTACAGCATGCTGCACATTAAATCTATTATTTTCTTTGCAATTGGAATGGAGGTCCTTGAGGTCCTTCATTTCTTGTCACATCCCTTTTCTTAATTGACAGGACGTGAAGGTTTTACGGTAGCTCCACGTCAAGGTTTGATGACATGTGAAGCCTACTTATCAAAAAAGTATCAGAGCTTTGGTTGTACTGTACGATACATGATGTAATATGTAATACTGATCCTGTGTAATAGACTGATTCTGGCCGTATATCAAGCGTAAATTTGATTTATGCCTGGTCTGATAATTATTATTTTTATTTATATACTTTAAAAACATGAAATCTGCATTCTCGAAAACAACAACGAATCTGGAATCTGAGGAACATGACAAAACCTGACATGTGATATGTGGTGCCTGAACTGATTTGGTGTGGGTTTGGCATCCGATGCTGATAAAGTAATACTGCTTTTTTGTTGATCTGCTCTTGGTGCCTGAACTGTAGTATTTCTCTTCCAGGTTCCTTCACCGTGTTCACTTTTCCAAACTGCCCCAAAAGAGACTTACCTATTAGGGCACCTCTCCAAAATGCCCCAAAAAGTAGACACCTACAGGGGCACTTCTCCAAAATGCCCCAAAAAGTAGCCACCTACAGGGGCACTTCTCCAAAATGCCCCAAAAAGTAGCCACGCCTCAATAGGTGTATATCTATAGGGGCACTTCTCCAAACTGCCCCAATAGATGCATACCTATAGAGGCACTTCTCCAAATTGCCCTAGTTGGTGGTCACTTATTGGGACACTTCTCCAAACTGCCCCAATAGATAAACCATTTGAGGCATTTTAGACAAAGTGCCTCTAATGGAGGGTATTTAGGGGCACTTTAAAAACTGCCCCAGGCAGAAGTGCCCCTAAATCCCTACCATGTACTAGTGCATCGTCCCCTCGATCTCCGCGCCCCTTCCCTCCGGCTCCAGCAGGCGCAGCGCCCTTGCGGCTGCCTCCATTGTGCTCATGCAGCCCTTATGCGGCTCCTTCTTGACCACTAGCTCCGACTCGAACATGCTGTCCCCGTCGACGCCGCTGTCGACGGGCAGGGAGACGGGGACGACGAAGGAGGAGAGGAACGGGAGGCTGGCGGTGTGCATCTCCTTGGCCTGCTGCCAGGTGCCATCGAGGAGGAGGAGGGTGGGATTGGCGCGAGCGGAGGGAGGCGTGGACCGGCACCAGGAGGCGAGGTCGGCGGCGGCGGGTGAGGGGAAGAGGAGGAGGACGGGGTTTGGGGAGGGAGTACTGGAAAGGAGCGGGGTGGAGGAAGGGCGGAGGCGGCGGCCGGGGAGGAGGTGGAGGTTGGCGAGGCAGCGGGCGAGGAGGGGGAGGGTGGAGAGCGGGTTGCGGCGGAGGGCGTGGGGGTGGTGGAGGACGACGACGGTGGCGGATGTGCGGAGCGGGGACGGCGGCAGGTGCGGGCAGAGGCAGACGCGGGACGGGCGGCCGCAGCCGGCGTGGCAGACGGCGCGGCCAGTTAGGGTCTGCGTGTCGCCGGCGTCCTCGTTGGAAACGGAGGAGGAGAGTGGTAAGTCCAAATCCATCTTGTGATTTTTGTCCATGGTTACTCGCTGAAGACAGGGTATATCAGGGGCCGTGGCCCATTCATCCTAGTTTAGCCCATCAATCAAAATGTCAAAATTGGTACTTGAGGAGCGTGCGATTTTGGACGAATGAACAGGAAATCGTTAAAAAAAAAATGCAATGGTCTAGATTGGCTTGCTCTTTTATTTTTCAACAAGAAGGAGCTTGCCATAAAATTTTAATATGTATTTATCGACGGAGAATTCCTCAAGTTTTAATCACCTAAAAAAGTGTAACCATTGCACATTTAACATTTTTGTCGGAAAATTGCAAGTGGAGTGAGTTGCACCTTTCTCTGGACCACATTTGCACTTTTATCGAATGACTGAGATAAATCTCAGTCGACTAAGATCTCACGAGGAGCTAAAAGTTTAAGTATTTTATTTTCCCGAATTAGATATCACTATTGTAATTATATCTGAACTAACAAACTAAATAAAGACGAAGGATTACTTTGAAATGTTTAAAATTAAAAGTGCAAGAAAGTAAATATGCAAGAAAGCAAATGCTCTTTTGAGAGAAAATTCAATCCTTTATGCAGCAAGAGGACTAACTTAGATGTGTACTTATGTGGGACGAACTTCCTAAGGACGGCATAGACTTCAGACATAAATATTTTTAAAATAGTATGGCGAGCATCTTGTTAAGTTTTAATCTTTTTGGACGGAGCCTAAAATAGTTGTGTCTACAAGCATAAGAAAACACACCCCTAATGATTAGTCCCTAAGCCATATACATGAGCCAACTAGGGCTTCATGAAGGAGATCTTTTACGGTACAATTTACTAGTCCTATGAACAAGTAGTATTTTGAATAAGTTATATGATAAGAAAATCAAGATATAGATTTAGGTTGATCTGATACCATCTAAGCGCAATTGTGCCAAATCAGAATTTGATATATCGATGCTACTCACCAAGCATGTATGTGAACCGATTGAGTCTATGAAGCGTGGACAAAAAGAAATAGGACCATATTTTGGGCGCATGTTTTTTTTTGTACTGAGACTCAGTTCAGCAAAAGATGTTGAATTTTTTCACGCATGAATTTACTATTACTACTTTTCAGTAGATAATCCAAGGCTGCATCTAAAATTAAGCATACCCGCTTTGAAAAAAAATCAGGGTATTTCATTTAAATTTTAGATTACTTTTATTTGAATTAAAAAATACAGATATCAGAAATGTTTTTCGCAATTACCAAAACTTTAGCAATTTTGGTGGGTACAAAAATTTATCTATACAAAATATTTTACCTTGATCCTAATAGCATACCAGCCGCGCCCCCAACCATGTATCGCGGGAGCACCACACATAAGCCATTGTCGACGCCACATTGTTTACCTGAATGCGGGCCAGCTATGTCATTGGCACAGAGCTGGACATCCTAATTTAATGTCGGCTAACCGCCTATTAACAGCGAAGGTTTACCAAACAGTGGAAGGTGAGTCATCTTATCATCGTTGCGGTTTACCATGCGGCGATGTTAATGCGCGTCGCTAGTGCCTCACGTACCTTCAGCATATAAATAGGCTCCACCACACTCCCTCTCACTCACATTCACAAATCACAAAGCATACTACCTCACACACTCAAATTAATGGCGCAAACACTAGCTAGGCCGACGATGTCTCTTGGTGGTAATGGAAACCGTCGTCGTAACGATGTCGCGGCGCGCAGCGAAAGGTTTCAACCCTCAATTTGACGGTAGAAGAGGTGTGGGCTCTCTACCACTGATACGTCTCCAACGTATCTATAATTTCTTATGTTCCATGCTAGTTTTATGACAATACCTACATGTTTTATTCATACTTTATATCGTTTTGATGCATTTTCCGGCACTAACCTAATAACGAGATGCCGAAGTGCCAGTTCCTGTTTTCTGCTGTTTTTGGTTTCATAAATCCTACAAAGGAAATATTCTCGGAATTGGACGAAATCAACGCCCAGGGTCTTATATTTCACGGAAGCTTCCAGAGAGCCAGAGAGGGACCAGAGGGGAGCCCTGGGGGCCCCACCCCACCTGGCGGCGCGGCCAAGGGGGGGCGCGCCCCCCTATGGTGTGGCTCCACCATGACCCCTCCGAGGCTGCCCTTCCGCCTACTTAAAGCCTCCGTCGCGAAAACCCTAAAAGAATAAGCCACGATACGAGAAAAGTTCCAGAGCCGCCGCCATCGCGAAGCCAAGATTCGGGGGGACAGAAGTCTCTGTTCCGGCACGCCGCCGGGACGGGGAATTGCCCCCGGAAGGCATCTCCATCGACACCACCACCATCTTCATCGCCATTATTGTCTCCTATGATGAGGAGGGAGTAGTTCTCCCCCGAGGCTAAGGGCTGTACCGGTAGCTATGTGGTTCATCTCTCTCTCCCATGTGATCTTTATGTGATCATGAGCTTTGTATCACTATTAACGGATGAAGCCTGGTGACCGGGTGTATACGTGAGCACGCGCCCAGCAGTCGACATGTGTCTAACGGTGTTTGTTTCCCCGTGAGGTGATGTGCTACTGAAAAGTTGTTCGTCCGCATCCTCGCGCATGGAAAAAACAGGAGACAGCACATATCTCATCAACACTAGCATCCTTGATGCAGAGCAGATGCACGCCGCTCTCCAGCACACCGCTCCAGCACATCGTCGGAAACAGGGCACGCCTTGATGCAGAGCTTGCGCAGCGAAGCGCACTTGGTGGCGACGCACGAGATCTCGGCGTCCCCAAACGTGTCAGACCCGCACAGCGCGAGCCGCTCGAGAGCGGGGCAGTTGGCGGCGATCAACTCGAGGCTGGCCGACGTCAAATTCACGCCGATGAGGACTAATTCTTGTAAGGAAGCGCATTTCTGTGCCACGGTCGCGAGCCCGCGGTCGCCGATCCGGTTCGCCTTCCATCCATCGACGTGCAGCTTGCGGAGGCGCGGCGCCGAGGACCAGGGCCGGGTCGCCGACGATGTCGGCGCGGCGGTCGCACTTGAGCGCTAGCTTGGAGACGAGGAGAAGCGGCGGAGGATCCCGGGGGCGGCCGCGAGGAGCGGGGCCCGCGCGAGGCGGCCTCGGCGGCCAGCCAGGGGCGGGAGATGAGGGAGCAGCGCTTGCGGTCGCCGGAGCCGAGGAGGCCGAAGAACGCGGCTAGGAGCTCCTTCGGGAGCTCGGCGGTGTAGTCCGGCTCCGGCGCCGCGGCGGCGGAGGCGGCGGCATCGGAGAAGCGAGGCGACGGCGGCTGCCCGGCGGGGGACGGCGGCGGGGAGGGCTTGCGGTGGTGGTGGCGGCGAGGGGCGGAGGGGCACTGGCCCATGGGGGGAGAGGGCGCCGGCGGACGGACGTGGGCTGAGGGATCCGGCGTGGGTCACCTGCAGTGCTCTATCGTTGCGGGAGGTGGGCGCAACGCCGGCGGCTGGACCAGCAAGCTCCGCTGCAAGAGCTTCCCGACCTCAATCTTGTCGCTCTATGTGCGTGCTAGTTTGGCCTTGACTGGTTTTCTGACCGGTCCGTTGCACTGATTTGTCCGTTGGATGTGAAGGAGCATCAGATGCAAGGGGTCAAAGCGCTGCGTGCCTTGCCAACATGCAGAAAAACTACTCATAAAAAGTACTCACGCCGTGTGATCGCCGTGAGGCAGAAAACGGATCTCAACGCTGATCCAACGATGGCTAGACCGTGCTCACGTATCCCCCTGGTTACTAAATCCACTCTCTTCCCCCTTTCATAGCTTATTGGTGACGGTGTGTATGCTATGTTAGTACTCGGTCTAAATTGCAACGGTCTATTATGCTCTAGAGGTTACTTAAATATGAACTCTGAATGTTGTGGAGCTTGTTAACTCCGGCTTGAGGGTGCTCTTGTAGCCCTACACAATGAATGGTGTTTGTTATCAAACAAGAGAGTGTATGTAGCACAAGTGAGGAGAAGTTATTTATTTATTATGTGATCAATGTTGAGAGTGTCCACTAGTGAAAGTATGTTCCCTAGGCCTTGTTTCCGAATATCGAAACTCCGTTTATTTACTGTTCCACTGCATGTTTACTTGCTGCCATATTTATTTCAGATTGCTATTACCACTCATATTCATCCATATCACTTGCATCTCACTATCTCTTCGCCGATCTAGTGCACCTATACATCTGACAAGTGTATTAGGTGTGTTGGGGACACAAGAGACTTCTTGTATCGTAATTGCAGGGTTGCTTGAGAGGGATATCTTTGTCCTCTACCTCCCTGAGTTCGATAAACCTTGGGTGATTCACTTAAGGGAAACTTGCTGCTGTTCTACAAACCTCTGCTCTTGGAGGCCCAACACTGTCTACAGGAATAGAAGCGTGCGTAGACATCAACCACCACTGAGAGGAGGTACCGACGGACACGGAGCACACCACCCTCTATAGGATGCCAACAACATGGAGCACTGGTAGTCCTTCTTCTGCCTATGGTGGGCTCTGGAGTTCATCTCCCATGATGACAGCCCGGTTCCCAAAGAACAATAACAATGAGGACCGCTGATTCTAGTGGGGAGTTTCTGGGACCACCCTCGACATTGTCATTGCCCACATTTAGGGCTGCGGAGTGCATGCATCTACCTCCTCCACCGCCCTAGCCATCGCATGCACCGACACGATGGGGTTCGAGGAGGACGATGATGCGCTCATCGTCCTCGGTGACTCCTGGAGGCATGTGCTGTTCCGTGCCACCAACGACCCTGACGACAGCAGAGGGCTCACGCTCGCCCTCGAGGATTTGTGCTACAACTTGAGAATAATGGCGGCACCTTTATCTATCGGCATTGCGTGTTCGACACGAGAGATGAGCAACTACATCGACCTTAGCGACGGTGGCAGTGGCTCAGGAGGAGGAGGCGAAAAACACTAGCCCTAGCGACATCAAGGATGGGGAGGACGAGACCTTCTAGACAGCGTGTGTGTGCGCCGTGTGGATGGCCAGGTTGGCCGGAGTTCACAATGCATATGGTCATGTTATGTGACGATATTGGTATATTTTGTAGTGGTTTTGCCTGGTTTTTCTGATAATTAACTAAGAAATTTTATTCTTCTTAATAAATGAGACAAGGCAAACATGTGTACCCCGTTTAAAAGAAATCATGCACAACACACATTGTTGTACAGCCAACCGTGTTTGGCTAGAGATAATGGTACCCTGCACAATCGATTGGGATCTCATCAGATTTGACACTCTATCCGATTCAATCTTGGCACAAATTTGTTTTTCATCTACATACCAAATTTGTGCTTAGTTGAAAATATACTACTCTTTTAATCAACAAGTATCAATCGATATAGACCATCTGATTTTGCTAAGTGGACGGTTGACATTTGCTTATCCCTACTGTAAAAAGCCTCTCATGAAGACATAAAATGTCCAACCATTGCTTTAAGTTCTAAGGTCCCCGGTCATGTAAAACCATGTAATGAAACTCTAAAGATCTGGAACAAGATTTATATCATATCCTGCTATACGTACTCTCTTTCATTACATTAAGGTGTAACCCTATGAGCCCACGTAGATGAACTAATATACAATCAAAGTTTTCATATTACCATCATAGAACCACATCAAAGCATAAAACTTGGCCAAATACTCATATATACTATATAGAAATCATAACCAATTCATCTTATGTGCCCTCAGAAACATGAATGAGAAACTACTCACAACAGAAATACATTACAAAGACCAGAGGTTTGATGGAGAGGAGGAGCTCACTTCAGAAGCCGCGATGATGGAGCTTGGCCAAATCCTCGTGGTGCAACAATAGAGGAGCTCCCCCCCTCCTTGGTAGCTACCAAGGGAAGGAAATTTACATGGCTTTGGCTTCGTGTCTCCAAAAGTAGGGGTTCCCCTCAATATATATAGGTGAAAATACAATCTAGGCCATGTGATTGATGCCCCTTTGATTCAAGGGCGTTTTGGCACCTCTAAAACCTTCCTAGGGACACCACTCTGTCCCCACAAGTCCATAAAGCCGTGGCTTGGCTGAAACCATAAAATATGGAAAGAGTTTGAGTCAATCATGTCACCAACTTTTGAATTCCCGAAACTACTTCTGTACCCTTCGGTAAAACAGAATTACCAGGAGCATACATAATCCATTTGGGACGTATTTTATATCAAAATGATCGTAAGGAAATTCCCATAAATTTGTCAATTGCACCATTTTAATTTGACTCCATCTTCGAGGATCCACGGGACAATCTTTAAAAATTGTTCTGCAGAGACATGTTTCAGGGAACTCTAAATTTGACTCCAATTAAGACAACTTTACATATCTATGCAGTTCCTGCAAAACAAAGTGTAAAACAAGAAATTGTCACTTTTGCAACTATTAGTAGGTTAGTATAAATAAATATAATAAAATTTCTAACTATTAAGGATTTTAAATCAATAAACTAGAAAGAACATGCATGTATTTTACATACATCACGTTGCTCTCCGACCATCCGGTGTACAACAATGCTCTCCGACCACCCTGTTCGTGCCTAGATACATAATTTTGGAAGATTTCTTTTGGCAAAGAGAACCGTATTTAATTTCTTGGTTTTCGGTCGATAGATTATGGATAGAGAGGATGAGATGATGCATCAACTGATGCAAGATGAAGCCAATGTTAATTGCCACCGATGTAGAAGAAAAGTCAATGATAATGTCTTATCTTTTTTGTTTACGAGTGAATATTATTGCCCCACTTCGATGGGGAGGAAGAAGGATAAGGACATGCATCGGATGTATGGTGTTGGGATGCTTGAGGCTAACTATTTTCCCGACATTCAAACACATACACCTTAAAACTTTCGGTGGTGCTTCATGATGAACAAAGAGTTATTCATGAAGACTTCGATTGATGTGAGGAAGTATGATGACTACTTCCTCTCTGCAAAATAAGACTGCAGTAGATTGCCCAGTTTCACCTCAGTTTAGAAAATGCATGGCTACTTTGAGGTATCTTGCATATGGAGCTCCTTTAGATACACAAGATGACAATCTCTGCATTGTTGAGTCAACATGCTAGGACAATACGTACAAGTTTTGTCGGGTAACCATGGCAAAGTTTGGACCAGTCTATTGGGAAGACCCAACTCTGCTCTTGGAATAGAACACATCAAGAGAATTTTCTCTGATGATTGTAAGCATCGATTGCATCATTGGGGATGAAACAAGTGTCCACACGCTTGGCAGAGGATGTACAAAGGTTGTATTAGATAGTGCAATGTAGTTCTTGAAGTTGTTGCAGATTATCACATGTCGATTTCACACGCTTTCTTTCGCATGGGGGATGTCACAATGACGTCAACGTGTTGCAGCGCTCTCTGTTGTTTGCTAGACTTGATGAAGATTATGCTTCGAAGGTAAACTATAAGATCAATGGTCATGCATACAATAAAGGGTACTGTCTAGTGGAGGACATCTATCCAAATTAGCTGACATTTGTGAAGACAATATGTGACCTTTTCTTGGAGAAGAAATATTGATTTGCTAAGTGCCAGAAGAGTTATAAGAAGGATGTCCGACATTTGGCGTGCTTCAATAATATTTTTCTATGATCTGGTACCCGACTCTTCAATAGTCGAGAATTTAAATGTACATGATCATAAATGCTTGTGTGATCATGTTAATGATCATCTAGAGTGAGCAACTGAACGTGCTGCTCCAGTGAATAATGATCATTCATATGTTTGTTTGAGCTCTCTCTCACCGGATGTTAGTTTGAAACTTTTCCCACCGTGCATCACCAAACCTGTGATAACAACAACTTAGAGCATCTCCAGCCGTCTCCCTGATGAGGTCCTCGGCAGCTTTTTTTTTCATCCGGACAGCAAAAAATGGCCCAGTCGCGTTACCGGTTCGTCGTTTTCACCCGGATCTGGGATCTCATGCCACGTTTGAAACGTTGAGGAACCTGTTGGCTTACGGGAGCCGCATGTCATTCTCTATGTGCTATAAAAGTTTATTTTCTTGGATTTTTTTCACCGTCTGATTTTTGGCTAATTCCTTTTTCTTTTGATCCCCTGCCGCCTTTGAAACGTTGAGTAAGCTTCTGACTCATGGGACCCGCATGTCATCCTCTATGTACAATCAACTTTCTTTTTATTTTGATCTCAAGCAGCATTTGAAACGTTGAGACCGCTGCTGCTAAATGGGATCCGCATGTCATCCTCTATGTACAATAAAATTTCTTTTCTTGGATTATCTTTGGCTCCTGATATTTTGTCACTTGCCGTTTTCTTTCGATCTCATGCCGCCTTTGAAACGTTGAGTAAGCTGCTGGCTCATGGGTCCCGCATGTCATCCTCTACGAACAATAAAAGTTTCCTTTCTTGGAGTTATTTTTGACCCCTAATTTCTGGCTATTTGCCTTTTTATTTTGATCTCCTGCCCCCTTTGAAACGATGAGGACGTTGCTGGCAGGTCGGTCCCACATGTCATCCTCTATGAACAATAAAAGTTTCATTTGATGGATTTATTTTGACCCCTAATTAATTTCTGGATATTTCCTTTTTTTCTTTTGATCCCCTGCTGCCTTGGAATCGTTGAGGATGCTGCTGCCTCATGGGTCCCGCATGTCATCCTCTCAGAACGGTAAATATTTCTTTTCTTGGATAATGTTTACCAACTGATTTTTGGCTTATTTTTTCTTTCAATCTCCTGCCGCCTTTAAAACGTTGTCGACGCTGCTGGCTCACGGGTCCCACATGTCAGCCTCTATAAACAATAAACGTTGAGGATGCTGCTGCCTCATGATTCCCGGATGTCATCCTCTCAGAACGATAAATGTTTTCTTTTGTTGGATTTTTTTACCAACTGATTTTTATTTATTTTCGATCCCCTCCCGCCTTTAAAACGTTGACGACGCTGCTGGCTCATGGGTCCCCGATGTCAGCCTCCCCGTACAAGAAACATGTGATATCTTGATTATTTTGCAGACAATAAACAGTGTATTTCGCTCTGAGCTATTGCAAACGGATAAATTAAATCTTTATTTTTCATAAACAAACTTATATGTTGAATCTCCTTGTTTTTTATTTTTGCGAAGCATAGGACATTCTTGTTTTTTTTGAGAAAAATCCAAACTTTTCTGTTTTGGAGTGGGTTGAAATTGTACGAGTCAAAAGGCCCAGCAGGATAGTTCGAAGGCCCAGATGTCCAGATGCAGCCCAATTGAAATCTTTCTTTTCTTGGATTTTTTTCACCCCCTGATTTCTGGCTACTTTATTTTTCTTTTGATCATGTGCCGCCTTGGAAACGTTGAGACCGCTGATGCAAAATGGGTCCCGCATGTCATTCTTTATGTACAAAAAAATTTCTTTTCTTGGATTATTTTCGGGTCTTGATATTTGGTCACTTGCCTTTTTCATTCGATCTCATGCCGCCTTTGAAACGTTGAGGAAGCTGCTGGCGCATGGGTCCCGCGTGTCATCCTCTATGAACAATAAAAGTTTCCTTTCTTGGAGTTATTTTTTGACCCCTAATTTCTGGCTACTTCCTTTTTCTTTTGATCCCCTGCCGCCTTTGAAGCGTTGAAGACTTTGCTGGCTCATGGGTCCCACATGTCAGCCTCTATGAACAATAAGCATTTCCTTTCTTGGAGTTATTTTTTACCCCTAATTTCTGGCTATTTGCCTTTTTTTCTTTCGATCCCCAGTCGCCTTCGAAACGTAGAGGACGCTGCTGGCTCATGGGTCCCAGATGTCAGCCTCTACGAACAATAAACCTTTGCTTTGTTGGATTTATTTTTCACCCTCTGATTTTTGGCTATTTCCTTTTTCTTTTAATCCAATGCCGCCTTGGAAACGTTGAGTAAGTTGCTGATACATGGGCCCCGCATGTTATCCTCTATGTACAATCAACTTGCAAGATCTTGGAGTGAAAGAGTTTGTATTAGTGGGACCCATATGTCATCCTCTATGTACAATAAAAGTTTCTTTTCTTGGATTATTTTTTGCTCCTGATATTTGGTCACTTTCCTTTTTCTTTCGATCTCATGCCGCCTCTGAAACGTTGAGTAAGGTGCTGGCTCATGGGACCCGCATGTCATCCTCTATGTACAATAAAAATTTCTTTTCTTGGATTATTTTTGGCTCCTGATATTTGGTCACTTGCCTTTTTCTTTCGATCTCATGCCGCCTCTGAAACATTGAGGAAGCTGCTGGCTCATGGGTCCTGCATGTCATCCTCTATGAACAATAAAAGTTTCCTTTGTTGGAGTTATTTTTTACCCCTAATTTCTGGCTACTTCCTTTTTCTTTTGATCCCCTGCCGCATTTGAACGTTGAGGACTCTGCTGGCTAATGGGTCCCACATGTCAGCCTCTATGAACGATAAACCTTTCTTTTCTTGGAGTTATTTTGACCCCTAATTTATGGCTATTTTGCCTTTTTCTGGATCCCGTGCCGCCTTGGAAACGTTGAGGATGCTGCTGCCACATGGGTCCTGCATTTGATCCTCTTAGAATGATAAATGTTTCTTTTCTTCGATTTTTTTACCAACTGATTTTTGATTTATATTTTCTTTCGATCCCCTGCCGCCTTTAAAATTTTGACGACGCTGCTGGCTCATGGGTCCCCGATGTCAGCCTCCCCGTACAAGAAACATGTGATATCTTGATTATTTTGTAGACTATAAAAAGTGTATTTCGCTCTGAGCTATTGCAAACGGATAAATTAAATCTTTATTTTTACATAAACAAACTAATATGTTGAATCTCCTTGTTTTTGTTTTGTTTTTGCGAAGCATAGGACTTTCCTGTTTTGGAATGGGCTGAAATTGTACGAGTCAAAAGGCGTCCAGCAGGTTGGAAGGCCCAGATGGCCATGCAGCCCCAATTGATATCTTCCTTATCTTGGATTATTTTTTGATCAAAAGGCCCAGCAGGGATACATCCTTTTTCTTTTGGTCCTGTGCCGCCTTGGAAACGTTGAGGACGCTGCTGCCTCATGGGACCCGCATGTCATCCTCAATGAACTATAAAAGTTTTTTTTCTTGGATTTTTTCTCACCATCTGATTTTTGGCTATTTCCTTTTTCTTTTGTTCCCCTGCCGCCTTGGAAACGTTGAGTAAGCTGCCGCCTTGGGACCCGCATGTCATCCTCTATGTACAATAAACTTTCTTTTCTTGGAGTTTCCCCCCTAATTTCTGGATACTTTCTTTTTCTTTTGATCTCAAGCCGCATTTGAAACGTTGAGACCGCTGCTGCAAAATGGGACCCACATGTCATCGTCTATGTAAAATAAAAGTTTCTTTTCTTGGATTATTTTTCACGCTCTGATTTTTGGCTATTTCCTTTTTCTTTCGATCCCCTGCTGCCTTGGAAACGTTGATGATGCTGCTGCCTCATGGGTCCCACATGTCATCCACTATGAACAATAGAAGTTTCTTTTCTTCGATTTTTTTCACCATCTGCTTTTTGGCTATTTACTTTTTCTTTTGATCCCTTGCCGCCTTGGAAACGTTGAGGATGCTGCTGCGTCATGGGACCCGCATGTCATACTCTATGTACAATAAAAATTTGTTTTCTTGGATTATTTTTGGCTCCTGATATTTGGTCACTTGCCTATTTCTTTCAATCTCATGCCGACTCTCAAACGTTGAGTAAGCTGCTGGCTCATGGGACCCGGATGTCATTATCTATGTACAATAAAAGCTTCTTTTCTTGGATTATTTTTGGCTCCTGATATTTGGTCACTTGCCTTTTTCTTTCGATCTCATGCCGTCTTTGAAACGTTCAGACCGCTGCTACAACATGGGACCCATATGTCATCCTCTATGTACAATGAAAGTTTCTTTTCATGGATTATTTTTTGCTCCTGATATTTGGTGTGACGCCCCAAAACCGGTACCATGAGGATCCCAGCGAATCCGCCGAAATCCGCACGATACCGATTTTAGGAGACGCACCACCAAGCGCCTCGTACACGCCGAAGCATGCACGCGATGCGGGTGGAATCAATCACGAGTAGTAATCATTACAACAGGATTACAATAGGGCCCACAAGATACAGATATATTACAACAACGACTCCAACGAGTCAAGATACAAATATACAATACAAAGATCCAAATCATACAGAAGATCAAATACATCCGAGTACGGACAAGATACAAATTGGACTAAGAGTCCTGAAGATAAACGATGGCGTCCATAACCCTGCCCAGGCCAAGCCGGAAGGGTAACCTTGCTAGCGTCATCTTCATCGAACATATCTTCATACCTGCCCGGTTATATCCCGTAGAAGCAGCAATAAGTACGGGTTCGTACTTAACAAGACTTCAAGACGTATAAGCATTCGTCAACCAGTCGTCCTTTGTACTTGAGGCACGCAGGGGACTTAGAGGACGCAAGAGGAACGTCATAGGCAATATGGTGGGGTTAAGCGGCAGCGCGCAAGCAATAAAAACCTATAGAGACACTCTACAACATTCGTCTATCAGAGAAGGTGAGAGAGCGCATAAACTAACAGTTCTATACTCCGCAAACATAACACAGCCGATGTGTTCCCCCCTCGCAAGGAAGTACTTACAAGGGCACTCACACGATTGACAAGTTTTAACCATTTATTATTGAAGTTGTACTAACTTACTACGCAAGTTATTATTGATAAACAACAGGTGTAAGTTGTCTATGGTCGAGTCATACAGCTCCAAGCGTCCATAACCGCGGACGCGGCTTATCGATAAGATTTAACCCTGCAGGGGTGCCCAAATGTGCCCACACGCACGATCAACCCACTTGCGACAGGTGGACATCACGACTCGCACTCTCCTTCACGACAACAATGTCCAGGAAGCCACCTAACCAAGTTGAACCCGTATCAGAGTCCGGCCGTATCTCCGAAGCGGACCTAGCTGTTTGCGACAGCGTACTAGGTGGTTTAAACACACACTGGGGCGATAAACCACTTCGCAGCGGCTCCGCGACCTATACGTGCATACCAGAAACAAGGGATACAAGGCACCCAGGGGCTTCCCAAAATAATTAAGTAACAGGCTGGCATGCACGCAAACAACAAATGGTAAAACATTGCAAACTAGTTGTGGCCACTGGACAAAGCTGTAGATTCCGGCAGTGGTCGAGGGGAGACCCAGAAACATACCCACGTGTGGTTAGAGCGCTCAGTCTCGGAACAGATAACAAGAACTCGGGGTCCTAAGATATTTAGGAAACACAAGTGAGCCGTCATAAAACGAGCAACTGACCCACCGATGCCTCCGCTAACAACTATTAACAAGTAACCATGATACCCTCAACAGATATAACCATAAACCATGTGTCATGTTCCCCAACAGATAACCCGATAAGGTAGCATAACGGTATCAAGATAACACAACACTAGCATGCACTACGACTCGCAAGGCAGACCCGATAACCAAACAATAGCCGTAGGAGGTGATGGTGGCAATATAGGCTGCTTGAGGTAACAAGTGGAAGGGACACGTGACAAGAACGCAACTTAAGGATAGCATGAGGGAGAAGGCAAAATAAAATAGGTGAGCGACTTCTGCAGGGGCAGAAGTATAGGGGAAATGCTTGCCTGTTAAAGCTTGCCGAGGAACATCCGGAGGACTTGTCGTATCTCACCACACCACTTCGCGATCCTATCCGGGAAGAAGCAAATGCTGGAACAAGCGACGGTTGCAAATCTTACAACTACGGCAAAAGAATCGGCATGATCATGATATGATATGCATGGCATGGCAAACATGATGCGGCGATGCAACTTATCCAATTTAAGCGGAATCGGAATTCCGACACACAATTAGGTTGGAGTTGCATTTCTACGGGCAAATTTAAGGGTGGATTAGCATGGCAAACATGGCAGGGGTGAGCTACATCAATATTAAACGGAGCGGGGAAAACCGTAGTCGGTATCCGAAATACTCCGCATATATGTGAGGTGGACATGCATATCTATCAACGTGCGACATGATGCGAGATGCAAACAGATGAATGAATGGCATAATCATGTTCCTTGCATTTTTCTGATCAAAATTCATATACAACACTTTTAATTTGGAGTTATAGATTAAAAGTTATTAACAGATTAAGTTTTATTATTAATTAAAATAGAAAACAGGTTATTTATTTGGGGTAAGGGCCCGAAAATAAAAATCTATCCAGGGAGGGACCTCGGGTTTGTTTTACAAAGGAGCAGGGGGTTTTGTAGAAAAGCTTCCGCGAGAGGACCGCGGGTTGAGGAAAGAATAGATGCAGGGGGCTATATGAAAAAGAATCAGATCCGTATCTCGGGAAAAGGATTCTCACCGCGGGGCTGGTTAGCCCGAGGCGCTGACAGTGTGGGGCCCGGCGCTGAGGTGGAAGTCGACGTGGCGAAGCATGTCTGCAACGCGCTGAAGGTGCTCGATGAAGAGACGCCGCTCGCGTTCCAGATGCGGTGGTCACCGGCGGCAGACGTCGCGCGTGCGGCCGATGTTGAGGGTCCCTGGACGCGTGCGGGGTACCGTTCGACGCGCCTCGTCGATGCGGACAAGATGGAGGCGGCGCCGCCGGTTGGAGATCGTCGGAGGGCGCCGGCGACGAGCAACTGCGAGCATGGCGTCGGCACGATGTCAAACGGGGTAAGAGAGGGAGAGACGGGGATGGAGAGGATGTCCAGGGGGTCTACGGGGTTACCCGGTAGCTCGAGGTGTCGATGGTTTGGCCGGAGGAGGTCGGTGGTCGCCGGAATCGGTGATTGTTGCCGCCGGGGTTGAGGACGGAATCCGCGAGTTCGCGCTCGATTGAGGGCCTCCCGGTTCGATTCCGCGCACCTGGAGGTAGGGGACGACGATGCGCACGAGATGGTGCCCTCGGTTCGACGGGGGAGGGTTTGTGGCGGTGGGGCGACGGCGAGGCAGTGGTGGTGCGCTCGGTGGTTGAGAAAAGGAAACAGAGAGGGGAAGAGGATGAACTGGCGACGGCGGCGCGAGGGAGGAGGAAGAGAGGGGATGCTAGGGTTCCTGGGGGAGGATAAGAAGGGGAGGGAGCAGGTGGAGGCCAGGCTGGTTGGACAAGGGAGGGAGGACCACGGCTCACGCCATCCTCGTGGGGAAGGAAGACGACAACGAGGAGGTCGGTCTCCTCGCTGAAGGGGTACCAGGCCGAAGGTGGGCTGGAAGGGTTGGGCCGGAGCTGGGCTGGTCCGGTGAGAAAGAAAGGCCAGGGAGAGAGAGAGGCCCAAGGGAGAGAGGAGGGTTTTTCTTTTCTGTTTTTATTTAAAACTGTTTGAATTCGAAAACCTATTCAGTTTTGAATTTGAATTAGATACGAGAGTGAGATTCAAAACTGGTTTTCAACATATTTACCTTATTTGTAAAACAAAACAAAACACCTTTATATTCAAAATTTATTTGTCGGAAAGGTTTAATTATAAAATAAGATTTATGAGAGAGGGATATTAAGGTTTTATTTAAAGAAAAGACAAGGAAAGGTTTTATAAAATAATTTTATTTAATAAAAACATGGATGATATGATGCATGATGCATGATGATGCGCAAAAGAAAAGAACAGACAAAATCTAATAGGGGTGCTACCCGGGGCCGTTACAATCGACACCACTAACAAGGAACCTCGCCCCGAGGTTCCACGTCAAGCCAAGGGGGAGTTGATTAAACTATCGAGTCTTCTTGTACCATGTTGACAATCACCCGACCTCGAGGTGGAACCTTCTTCTGGCGAAGTGTTGATCTTCTCGACACCACTAACAAGAATTCTTGCTCCACGTAGATCGGCGACACCACTAACAAGAGTTCTTGCTCCATGCTGATCGGGCGACACCACTAACAAGAAGTCGTTGTTCCGCTGTTGATGATGCACTTCCGTCGAGACTTCAGAGATCGGACCTATTAGGAGAAAGGCATAGATCGTCCAACCCACGTCGGAACCTATGACTCGGAAAACTCAGATAAGAGAGAAGACTCAAAACTCGCAAAGGTAAGATGAGAAAGAATAGAGGTAAGGAGAAAATCAGAGCTATTCAGAACTATCCAACGAATTTTCAGAAAATAGTTTTTGACACTCTAAACTCAACGACCGTTTGCAAGGTTATCCTACAGGCTGGACTAGTGGGGTACCGTCAACCTGATGCTCTGATACCAACTTGTGACGCCCCAAAACCGGTACCATGAGGATCCCAGCGAATCCGCCGAAATCCGCACGATACCGATTTTAGGAGACGCACCACCAAGCGCCTCGTACACGCCGAAGCATGCACGCGATGCGGGTGGAATCAATCACGAGTAGTAATCATTACAACAGGATTACAATAGGGCCCACAAGATACAGATATATTACAACAACGACTCCAACGAGTCAAGATACAAATATACAATACAAAGATCCAAATCATACAGAAGATCAAATACATCCGAGTACGGACAAGATACAAATTGGACTAAGAGTCCTGAAGATAAACGATGGCGTCCATAACCCTGCCCAGGCCAAGCCGGAAGGGTAACCTTGCTAGCGTCATCTTCATCGAACATATCTTCATACCTGCCCGGTTATATCCCGTAGAAGCAGCAATAAGTACGGGTTCGTACTTAACAAGACTTCAAGACGTATAAGCATTCGTCAACCAGTCGTCCTTTGTACTTGAGGCACGCAGGGGACTTAGAGGACGCAAGAGGAACGTCATAGGCAATATGGTGGGGTTAAGCGGCAGCGCGCAAGCAATAAAAACCTATAGAGACACTCTACAACATTCGTCTATCAGAGAAGGTGAGAGAGCGCATAAACTAACAGTTCTATACTCCGCAAACATAACACAGCCGATGTGTTCCCCCCTCGCAAGGAAGTACTTACAAGGGCACTCACACGATTGACAAGTTTTAACCATTTATTATTGAAGTTGTACTAACTTACTACGCAAGTTATTATTGATAAACAACAGGTGTAAGTTGTCTATGGTCGAGTCATACAGCTCCAAGCGTCCATAACCGCGGACGCGGCTTATCGATAAGATTTAACCCTGCAGGGGTGCCCAAATGTGCCCACACGCACGATCAACCCACTTGCGACAGGTGGACATCACGACTCGCACTCTCCTTCACGACAACAATGTCCAGGAAGCCACCTAACCAAGTTGAACCCGTATCAGAGTCCGGCCGTATCTCCGAAGCGGACCTAGCTGTTTGCGACAGCGTACTAGGTGGTTTAAACACACCTTTGGGGCGATAAACCACTTCGCAGCGGCTCCGCGACCTATACGTGCATACCAGAAACAAGGGATACAAGGCACCCAGGGGCTTCCCAAAATAATTAAGTAACAGGCTGGCATGCACGCAAACAACAAATGGTAAAACATTGCAAACTAGTTGTGGCCACTGGACAAAGCTGTAGATTCCGGCAGTGGTCGAGGGGAGACCCAGAAACATACCCACGTGTGGTTAGAGCGCTCAGTCTCGGAACAGATAACAAGAACTCGGGGTCCTAAGATATTTAGGAAACACAAGTGAGCCGTCATAAAACGAGCAACTGACCCACCGATGCCTCCGCTAACAACTATTAACAAGTAACCATGATACCCTCAACAGATATAACCATAAACCATGTGTCATGTTCCCCAACAGATAACCCGATAAGGTAGCATAACGGTATCAAGATAACACAACACTAGCATGCACTACGACTCGCAAGGCAGACCCGATAACCAAACAATAGCCGTAGGAGGTGATGGTGGCAATATAGGCTGCTTGAGGTAACAAGTGGAAGGGACACGTGACAAGAACGCAACTTAAGGATAGCATGAGGGAGAAGGCAAAATAAAATAGGTGAGCGACTTCTGCAGGGGCAGAAGTATAGGGGAAATGCTTGCCTGTTAAAGCTTGCCGAGGAACATCCGGAGGACTTGTCGTATCTCACCACACCACTTCGCGATCCTATCCGGGAAGAAGCAAATGCTGGAACAAGCGACGGTTGCAAATCTTACAACTACGGCAAAAGAATCGGCATGATCATGATATGATATGCATGGCATGGCAAACATGATGCGGCGATGCAACTTATCCAATTTAAGCGGAATCGGAATTCCGACACACAATTAGGTTGGAGTTGCATTTCTACGGGCAAATTTAAGGGTGGATTAGCATGGCAAACATGGCAGGGGTGAGCTACATCAATATTAAACGGAGCGGGGAAAACCGTAGTCGGTATCCGAAATACTCCGCATATATGTGAGGTGGACATGCATATCTATCAACGTGCGACATGATGCGAGATGCAAACAGATGAATGAATGGCATAATCATGTTCCTTGCATTTTTCTGATCAAAATTCATATACAACACTTTTAATTTGGAGTTATAGATTAAAAGTTATTAACAGATTAAGTTTTATTATTAATTAAAATAGAAAACAGGTTATTTATTTGGGGTAAGGGCCCGAAAATAAAAATCTATCCAGGGAGGGACCTCGGGTTTGTTTTACAAAGGAGCAGGGGGTTTTGTAGAAAAGCTTCCGCGAGAGGACCGCGGGTTGAGGAAAGAATAGATGCAGGGGGCTATATGAAAAAGAATCAGATCCGGATACGGGAAAAGGCTGCTCCCCGCGGGGCTGGTTAGCCCGAGGCGCGGCCCGGTGGGGCCCGGCGCTGAGGTGGAAGTCGACGTGGCGAAGCATGTCTGCAACGCGCTGAAGGTGCTCGATGAAGAGACGCCGCTCGCGTTCCAGATGCGGTGGTCACCGGCGGCAGACGTCGCGCGTGCGGCCGATGTTGAGGGTCCCTGGACGCGTGCGGGGTACCGTTCGACGCGCCTCGTCGATGCGGACAAGATGGAGGCGGCGCCGCCGGTTGGAGATCGTCGGAGGGGCGCCGGCGACGAGCAACTGCGAGCATGGCGTCGGCACGATGTCAAACGGGGGAAGAGAGGGAGAGACGGGGATGGAGAGGATGTCCGGGGGTCTACGGGGTTACCCGGTAGCTCGAGGTGTCGATGGTTTGGCCGGAGGAGGTCGGTGGTCGCCGGAATCGGTGATTGTTGCCGCCGGGGTTGAGGACGGAATCCGCGAGTTCGCGCTCGATTGAGGGCCTCCCGGTTCGATTCCGCGCACCTGGAGGTAGGGGACGACGATGCGCACGAGATGGTGCCCTCGGTTCGACGGGGAGGGTTTGTGGCGGTGGGGCGACGGCGAGGCAGTGGTGGTGCGCTCGGTGGTTGAGAAAAGGAAACAGAGAGGGGAAGAGGATGAACTGGCGACGGCGGCGCGAGGGAGGAGGAAGAGAGGGGATGCTAGGGTTCCTGGGGGAGGATAAGAAGGGGAGGGAGCAGGTGGAGGCCAGGCTGGTTGGACAAGGGAGGGAGGACCACGGCTCACGCCATCCTCGTGGGGAAGGAAGACGACAACGAGGAGGTCGGTCTCCTCGCTGAAGGGGTACCAGGCCGAAGGTGGGCTGGAAGGGTTGGGCCGGAGCTGGGCTGGTCCGGTGAGAAAGAAAGGCCAGGGAGAGAGAGAGGCCCAAGGGAGAGAGGAGGGTTTTTCTTTTCTGTTTTTATTTAAAACTGTTTGAATTCGAAAACCTATTCAGTTTTGAATTTGAATTAGATACGAGAGTGAGATTCAAAACTGGTTTTCAACATATTTACCTTATTTGTAAAACAAAACAAAACACCTTTATATTCAAAATTTATTTGTCGGAAAGGTTTAATTATAAAATAAGATTTATGAGAGAGGGATATTAAGGTTTTATTTAAAGAAAAGACAAGGAAAGGTTTTATAAAATAATTTTATTTAATAAAAACATGGATGATATGATGCATGATGCATGATGATGCGCAAAAGAAAAGAACAGACAAAATCTAATAGGGGTGCTACCCGGGGCCGTTACAATCGACACCACTAACAAGGAACCTCGCCCCGAGGTTCCACGTCAAGCCAAGGGGGAGTTGATTAAACTATCGAGTCTTCTTGTACCATGTTGACAATCACCCGACCTCGAGGTGGAACCTTCTTCTGGCGAAGTGTTGATCTTCTCGACACCACTAACAAGAATTCTTGCTCCACGTAGATCGGCGACACCACTAACAAGAGTTCTTGCTCCATGCTGATCGGGCGACACCACTAACAAGAAGTCGTTGTTCCGCTGTTGATGATGCACTTCCGTCGAGACTTCAGAGATCGGACCTATTAGGAGAAAGGCATAGATCGTCCAACCCACGTCGGAACCTATGACTCGGAAAACTCAGATAAGAGAGAAGACTCAAAACTCGCAAAGGTAAGATGAGAAAGAATAGAGGTAAGGAGAAAATCAGAGCTATTCAGAACTATCCAACGAATTTTCAGAAAATAGTTTTTGACACTCTAAACTCAACGACCGTTTGCAAGGTTATCCTACAGGCTGGACTAGTGGGGTACCGTCAACCTGATGCTCTGATACCAACTTGTGACGCCCCAAAACCGGTACCATGAGGATCCCAGCGAATCCGCCGAAATCCGCACGATACCGATTTTAGGAGACGCACCACCAAGCGCCTCGTACACGCCGAAGCATGCACGCGATGCGGGTGGAATCAATCACGAGTAGTAATCATTACAACAGGATTACAATAGGGCCCACAAGATACAGATATATTACAACAACGACTCCAACGAGTCAAGATACAAATATACAATACAAAGATCCAAATCATACAGAAGATCAAATACATCCGAGTACGGACAAGATACAAATTGGACTAAGAGTCCTGAAGATAAACGATGGCGTCCATAACCCTGCCCAGGCCAAGCCGGAAGGGTAACCTTGCTAGCGTCATCTTCATCGAACATATCTTCATACCTGCCCGGTTATATCCCGTAGAAGCAGCAATAAGTACGGGTTCGTACTTAACAAGACTTCAAGACGTATAAGCATTCGTCAACCAGTCGTCCTTTGTACTTGAGGCACGCAGGGGACTTAGAGGACGCAAGAGGAACGTCATAGGCAATATGGTGGGGTTAAGCGGCAGCGCGCAAGCAATAAAAACCTATAGAGACACTCTACAACATTCGTCTATCAGAGAAGGTGAGAGAGCGCATAAACTAACAGTTCTATACTCCGCAAACATAACACAGCCGATGTGTTCCCCCCTCGCAAGGAAGTACTTACAAGGGCACTCACACGATTGACAAGTTTTAACCATTTATTATTGAAGTTGTACTAACTTACTACGCAAGTTATTATTGATAAACAACAGGTGTAAGTTGTCTATGGTCGAGTCATACAGCTCCAAGCGTCCATAACCGCGGACGCGGCTTATCGATAAGATTTAACCCTGCAGGGGTGCCCAAATGTGCCCACACGCACGATCAACCCACTTGCGACAGGTGGACATCACGACTCGCACTCTCCTTCACGACAACAATGTCCAGGAAGCCACCTAACCAAGTTGAACCCGTATCAGAGTCCGGCCGTATCTCCGAAGCGGACCTAGCTGTTTGCGACAGCGTACTAGGTGGTTTAAACACACACTGGGGCGATAAACCACTTCGCAGCGGCTCCGCGACCTATACGTGCATACCAGAAACAAGGGATACAAGGCACCCAGGGGCTTCCCAAAATAATTAAGTAACAGGCTGGCATGCACGCAAACAACAAATGGTAAAACATTGCAAACTAGTTGTGGCCACTGGACAAAGCTGTAGATTCCGGCAGTGGTCGAGGGGAGACCCAGAAACATACCCACGTGTGGTTAGAGCGCTCAGTCTCGGAACAGATAACAAGAACTCGGGGTCCTAAGATATTTAGGAAACACAAGTGAGCCGTCATAAAACGAGCAACTGACCCACCGATGCCTCCGCTAACAACTATTAACAAGTAACCATGATACCCTCAACAGATATAACCATAAACCATGTGTCATGTTCCCCAACAGATAACCCGATAAGGTAGCATAACGGTATCAAGATAACACAACACTAGCATGCACTACGACTCGCAAGGCAGACCCGATAACCAAACAATAGCCGTAGGAGGTGATGGTGGCAATATAGGCTGCTTGAGGTAACAAGTGGAAGGGACACGTGACAAGAACGCAACTTAAGGATAGCATGAGGGAGAAGGCAAAATAAAATAGGTGAGCGACTTCTGCAGGGGCAGAAGTATAGGGGAAATGCTTGCCTGTTAAAGCTTGCCGAGGAACATCCGGAGGACTTGTCGTATCTCACCACACCACTTCGCGATCCTATCCGGGAAGAAGCAAATGCTGGAACAAGCGACGGTTGCAAATCTTACAACTACGGCAAAAGAATCGGCATGATCATGATATGATATGCATGGCATGGCAAACATGATGCGGCGATGCAACTTATCCAATTTAAGCGGAATCGGAATTCCGACACACAATTAGGTTGGAGTTGCATTTCTACGGGCAAATTTAAGGGTGGATTAGCATGGCAAACATGGCAGGGGTGAGCTACATCAATATTAAACGGAGCGGGGAAAACCGTAGTCGGTATCCGAAATACTCCGCATATATGTGAGGTGGACATGCATATCTATCAACGTGCGACATGATGCGAGATGCAAACAGATGAATGAATGGCATAATCATGTTCCTTGCATTTTTCTGATCAAAATTCATATACAACACTTTTAATTTGGAGTTATAGATTAAAAGTTATTAACAGATTAAGTTTTATTATTAATTAAAATAGAAAACAGGTTATTTATTTGGGGTAAGGGCCCGAAAATAAAAATCTATCCAGGGAGGGACCTCGGGTTTGTTTTACAAAGGAGCAGGGGGTTTTGTAGAAAAGCTTCCGCGAGAGGACCGCGGGTTGAGGAAAGAATAGATGCAGGGGGCTATATGAAAAAGAATCAGATCCAGATCTGGGAAAAGGATTCTCACCGCGGGGCTGGTTAGCCCGAGGCGCTGACAGGTGGGGCCCGGCGCTGAGGTGGAAGTCGACGTGGCGAAGCATGTCTGCAACGCGCTGAAGGTGCTCGATGAAGAGACGCCGCTCGCGTTCCAGATGCGGTGGTCACCGGCGGCAGACGTCGCGCGTGCGGCCGATGTTGAGGGGCCCGGGACGCGGGCGGGGTACCGTTCGACGCGCCTCGTCGATGCGGACAAGATGGAGGCGGCGCCGCCGGTTGGAGATCGTCGGAGGGCGCCGGCGACGAGCAACTGCGAGCATGGCGTCGGCACGATGTCAAACGGGGGAAGAGAGGGAGAGACGGGGATGGAGAGGATGTCCAGGGGGTCTACGGGGTTACCCGGTAGCTCGAGGTGTCGATGGTTTGGCCGGAGGAGGTCGGTGGTCGCCGGAATCGGTGATTGTTGCCGCCGGGGTTGAGGACAGAATCCGCGAGTTCGCGCTCGATTGAGGGCCTCCCGGTTCGATTCCGCGCACCTGGAGGTAGGGGACGACGAAGCGCACGAGATGGTGCCCTCGGTTCGACGGGGGAGGGTTTGTGGCGGTGGGGCGACGGCGAGGCAGTGGTGGTGCGCTCGGTGGTTGAGAAAAGGAAACAGAGAGGGGAAGAGGATGAACTGGCGACGGCGGCGCGAGGGAGGAGGAAGAGAGGGGATGCTAGGGTTCCTGGGGGAGGATAAGAAGGGGAGGGAGCAGGTGGAGGCCAGGCTGGTTGGACAAGGGAGGGAGGACCACGGCTCACGCCATCCTCGTGGGGAAGGAAGACGACAACGAGGAGGTCGGTCTCCTCGCTGAAGGGGTACCAGGCCGAAGGTGGGCTGGAAGGGTTGGGCCGGAGCTGGGCTGGTCCGGTGAGAAAGAAAGGCCAGGGAGAGAGAGAGGCCCAAGGGAGAGAGGAGGGTTTTTCTTTTCTGTTTTTATTTAAAACTGTTTGAATTCGAAAACCTATTCAGTTTTGAATTTGAATTAGATACGAGAGTGAGATTCAAAACTGGTTTTCAACATATTTACCTTATTTGTAAAACAAAACAAAACACCTTTATATTCAAAATTTATTTGTCGGAAAGGTTTAATTATAAAATAAGATTTATGAGAGAGGGATATTAAGGTTTTATTTAAAGAAAAGACAAGGAAAGGTTTTATAAAATAATTTTATTTAATAAAAACATGGATGATATGATGCATGATGCATGATGATGCGCAAAAGAAAAGAACAGACAAAATCTAATAGGGGTGCTACCCGGGGCCGTTACATTTGGTCACTTTCCTTTTTCTTTCGATCTCATGCCGCCTCGGCCCTCTGAAACGTCGAGTAAGTTATTGGCTCATGGGACCCGCATGTCATCCTATATACAATAAAGTTTTTTTTCTTGGATATTTTATCCCCTGATTTTTGGTCACTTGCCTTTTTCTTTCGATCATGTGCCTCCTTTGAAATTGTGGACGCTGCTGGCTCATGGGTACCACATGCCAGCCTTTATGAATAATAATATTTCTTTTCTTGGATTTTTTACCCCCTGATTTCTGGCTATTTGCCTTTTTCTTTGGATCCCCAGCCGCCTTTGAAACGATGAGGACGCTGCTGGCGCATAGGGCCCACATGTCAGCCTCTATGAACAATAAACCTTTCTTTTCTTGGATTTATTGTTGACCCCTAATTAATGGCTACTTCGCTTTTTTCGATCCCCAACCGCCTTTGAAACGTTGAGGACGCTGCTGGCTCATGGGTCTCATATGTCAGCCTCTATGAAAAATAAATATTTACTTTCTTGGATTTATTTTTGACACCTAATTAATGACTACTTGGTTCTTTCTTTTGATCCCGTGACGCCTTTGAAACGTTGATGGCGCTGCTGGCTCATGGGTCCAACATGTCAGCCTCTATGAACAATAAGAGTTTCCTTTGTTGCATTTATTTTTGACCCCTAATTTCTAGATATTTGCCTTTTTTCGATCGCCCGCCGCCTTAGAAACGTTGAGGACGCTGCTGGCTCATTGATACGTCTCAAACGTATCTATAATTTCTTATGTTCCATGCTAGTTTTATGAAAATACTCACATGTTTTACATACACTTTATATCATTTTGATGCATTTTCCGCCACTAACCTATTAACAAGATGCCGAAGCGCCAGTTCCTGTTTTCTGCTGTTTTTGATTTCAGATATCTTACACAGAAAATATTCTCGGAATTGGACGAAACAAAAGCCCACGGTCTTATTTTGCACGGAGCTTTCCAGAACACCGAAGAAGATACGGAGAGGGGCCAAGGAGGCCCCACACCACAGGGTGGCGCGACCAAGGAGGGGGGCGCACCGGCCTGTGGTGTGGGCCCCTCGGCTGCCTCCCGACTCTGCTCCTTCACCTATTTATTCACTCCGTCGCGAAAACCCTAGTATCGAGAGCCACGATATGAGAAAACATATTGTGACGCCGTCGCCGCCAATCCCATCTCGGGGGATTCAGTAGATCGCCTCCGGCACCCTGCCGGAGAGGGTAATCATCACCGGAGGACTCTACATCATCATGCCCGCCTCCGGATTGATGCGTGAGTAGTTCATCCTTGGACTATGGGCCCATAGCAGTAGCTAGATGGTTGTCTTCTCCTCTTGTGCTATCATGTTTAGATCTTGTGAGCTGCCTATCATGATCAAGATCGTCTATTTGTAATGCTACATGTTGTGTTTGTTGGGATCCGATGAATATGGAATACTATGTCAAGTTGATTATTGATCTATCATATATGTGTTGTTTATGATCTTGCATGCTCTCTGTTGCTAGTAGAGGCTCTGGCCAAGTTGATACGTGTGACTCCAAGAGGGAGTATTTATGCTCGATAGTGGGTTCATGCCTCCATTGAATCTGGGACAGTGACAGAAAGTTCTAAGGTTGTGGATGTGCTTTTGCCACTAGGGATAAAACATCGATGCTTTGTCTAAGGATATTTGTGTTTATTACATTACGCACCATACTTAATGCAATTGTCTGTTGTTTGCAACTTAATACTGGAAGGGGTGCAGATGCTAACCCGAAGGTGGACTTTTTAGGCATAGATGCATGCTGGATAGCGGTCTATGTACTTTGTCGTAATGCCCTAAGTAAATCTCATAGTACTCATCATGATATGTATGTGCATTGTTATGCCCTCTCTATTTGTCAATTGCCCAACTGTAATTTGTTCACCCAACATGCTATTTATCTTATTGGAGAGACACCACTAGTGAACTGTGGACCCCGGTCCATTCTTTTACATCTGAAATACAATCAACTGCAATCTCTGTTTTCTGTTGTTCTTCACAAGCAAACATCATTCTCCACACCATACGTTTAATCCTTTGTCTACAGCAAGCCGGTGAGATTGACAACCTCACTGTTAAGTTGGGGCAAAGTATTTTTATTGTGTTGTGCAGGTTCCACGTTGGCGCCGGAATCCCTGGTGTTGCGCCGCACTACACTCCTTCACCAACAACCTTCACGTGGCCTTCATCTCCTACTGGTTCGATAACCTTAGTTTCTTACTAAGGGAAAACTTGCTGCTGTACGCATCACACCTTCCTCTTGGGGTTCCCAACAGACGTCTGCTTCACGCGTTATCAAGCTCTTTTTCTGGCGCCGTTGCCGGGGATCTGAAGAAAAGTTACACCACATAGATTTTCAACTCCCACGTCAACAGCTCTTTTTCTGGCGCCGTTGCCGGGGAGATCAAGACACGCTGCAAGGGGAGTCTCTCACATCCAATCTCTTTACTTTGTTTATTGTCTTGCTTTACTTTATTTTATTTTCTGTCTTGTTTGCTTTCCTTATATCAAAAACACACAAAAATTAGTTACTAGTTTTACTTTATTTAATTCTTTTCTGCTTAGTTTATCTTTATTACTGTTAAAATGAATACTCTTGAGAACACTAAGTTGTGTGATTTCACTAGCACCAATAATAATGATTTTATATGCACTCCTATTGCTCCACCTGCTACTACAGAATTCTATGAAATTAAACCTGCTTTACTAAATCTTGTTATGAGAGAGCAGTTTTCTGGTGTTAGTTCTGATGATGCTGCTGCCCATCTTAATTATTTTGTTGAACTTTGTGAAATTCAAAAGTATAAGGATGTAGATGGAGACATTATAAAACTGAAATTGTTTCCTTTCTCCTTAAGAGGAAGAGCTAAAGATTGGTTGCTATCTTTGCCTAAGAATAGTATTGATTCATGGACTAAATGTAAAGATGCTTTCATTGGTAGATATTATCCTCCTGCTAAAATTATATCTTTGAGAAGTAGCATAATGAATTTTAAGCAATTGGATAATGAACATGTTGCTCAAGCATGGGAAAGAATGAAATCTTTGGTAAAGAATTGCCCTACCCATGGACTGACTACTTGGATGATCATCCAAACCTTCTATGCAGGATTGAATTTTTCTTCACGGAACCTATTGGATTCAGCTGCTGAAGGTACTTTTATGTCCATCACTTTGGGGCAGCAACAAATCTTCTTGATAATATGATGATTAATTACTCTGAATGGCACACTAAGAGGACTTCGCAAGGTAAGAAGGTAAATTCTGTTGAAGAAACCTCCTCCTTGAATGATAAGATTGATGTGATTATGTCTATTCTTGTTAATGGTAGATCTAATGTTGATCATAATAATGTTCCTTTAGCTTCATTGGTTGCTCAAGAAGAGCATGTTGATGTGAACTTCATTAAAAATAGTAATTTCAACAACAATGCTTATAGGAATAATTCTGGTAACAACTATAGGCCATATCCTTCTAATAATGGTAATGGTTATGGTAATTCTTATGGTAATTCTTACAAAAATAGTAGGAGTGTACCCTCTGGTCTTGAAGTCATGCTTAAAGAATTCATTAGTACACAAACTGCTTTTAACAAATCTGTTGAGGAAAAGCTTGGTAAAATTTATACTCTTGCTTCTAAGGTTGATAGCCTTGTTGTTGACGTTGATCTTTTAAAACTGAAAGTTATGCCTAATGAAGATAAAGATATTAAGTCATTTGCTACAGCAAACGCAATACAAGTTCGAATTAATGACAATATTAGATTGATGGCTGAATTGCATGCTAGGTGGGAAAGAGAAGAAAAACTAGCTAAAGAGAATAATGTAGCTAAAGTTTGGACTATTACCACCACTAGTAATGATGATGCTTCACATGTTGCTAAACCTACTACTATCAATGGTAAAATAATTGGTGTTGGCAATGTTTCTACTCCTAGTGCAGAGCGTGCAAAATTGCTTGAAACTGCTGAAACTGCTTGTGATAAAAGTGCTGAAATTTTTCAGAATATTGGGGACATTGATCCCACTGCTTTAGATCATAATGGTTTAGATTTTGATGATTGTCATATCTCTGAACTTATTAAGTTCTTGCAAAAACTTGCTAGAAGCCCTAATGCTAGTGCTATAAATTTGGCCTTTACAAAACATATTACAAATGCTCTCATTAAAGCTAGAGAAGAGAAATTAAAACTTGAAACTTCTATTCCTAGGAAGTTAGAAGATGGTTGGGATCCCATCATTAAAATGAGGGTCAATGATTTTGATTGTAATGCTTTATGTGATCTTGGTGCAAGTATTTCTGTTATGCCTAAGAAACTCTATGATATGCTTGACTTGCCACCGTTGAAAAATTGTTATTTGGAAGTTAATCTCGCTGATAATTCTATAAAGAAACCTTTGGGGAGGATTAATAATGTTCACATTACGATTAACAATAACCTTGCCCCCGTCGATTTTGTTGTCTTGGATATTGAATGCAATGCATCTTGTCCCATTATTTTGGGAAGACCCTTTCTTCGAACTGTTGGTGCTATTATTGATATGAAGGAAGGAAATATTAAATATCAATTCCCGCTTAAGAAAGGTATGGAATACTTCCCTAGAAAGAGAATGAGGTTACCTTTTGATTCTATTATTATAACCAATTATGATGTTGATGCTTCATCTCTTGATAATACTTGAGTTACACTTTCTGCGCCTAGCTGAAAGGCGTTAAAGAAAAGCGCTTATGGGAGACAACCCATTATTTTACTTCTGCAATTTTTGTTTTATATTTGTGTCTTGGAAGTTGTTACTACTGTAGCAACAACTCCTTATCTTTACTTTATTGCATTGTTGTGCCAAGTAAAGTCTTTGATAGTAAGGTTGATACTAGATTTGAATTTCTGCGCAGAAATAGATTTCTTGCTGTCACGAATTTGAGTAGATCTCTCTGTAGGTAACTCAGAAAAATCTGCGAAAAATCATGAGTAATCCGCAGATATGTACGCAACTTTCATTCAATTTGAGCTTCTTCATCTGAGCAAGTTAAGTGCCTCTAAAAAATTCGTCTTTACGGACTGTTCTGTTTTGACAGATTCAGCTTTTTATTTCACATTGCCTCTTTTACTGTGTTGGATGGATTTCTTTGTTCCATTAACTTTCAGTAGCTTTGGGTAATGTCCAGAAGTGTTAGGAATGATTGTGTCCTCTCTGAACATGTGAATTTTTGATTATGCACTAACCCTCTAATGAGTTTGTTTTGAGTTTGGTGTGGGGGAAGTTTTCAAGGGTCAAGAGAGGAGGATGATACAATATGATCAAGAAGAGTGAAAAGTCTAAGCTTGGGGATGCCCCCGTGGTACATCCCTGCATATTTCAAGAAGACTCAAGCATCTAAGCTTGGGGATGCCCAAGGCATCCCCTTCTTCATCGACAACTTATCAGGTCACCTCTAGTGAAACTATATTTTTATTCCGTCACATCTTATGTGCTTTACTTGGAGCGTCTGTATGCTTTTATTTTTGTTTTTGTTTGAATAAACTCGGATCCTAGCATTCTTTGTGTGGGAGAAAGACATGCTCCGCTGTTTCATATGAACACTGGTGTTCTTAGCTTTACTTTTAATGTTCATGGCGAAGGTTGAAAACTGCTTCGTTCATTGCTATTTGGCTGGAAACAGAAAATGCTCCATGTGGTAATTGGTATATTGTCTTAAATAATTTGATACTTGGCAATTGTTTTGAGCTCTCAAATAGATCATGTTTAAGCTCTTGCATCATGTAGTGTTGAACGTAGTAGTGAAGAACTACCATAGAGCTTGTTGAAATTTGGTTTGCATGATTGGTCTCTCTAAAAGTCTAGATATTTTCTGGTTAAGGTGTTTGAACAACAAGGAGACAGTGTGGAGTCTTATAATGCTTGCAATATGTTCTTATGTAAGTTTTGCTGTACCGGTTCAAACTTGAGTTTGCTTCAAACAACCTTGCTAGCCAAAAGCCTTGTACTGAGAGGGAATTCTTCTCGTGCATCCAAAACCTTGAGCCAAAACCTATGCCATTTGTGTCCACCATAACTACGTACTACATGGTATATTTCTCTGCCATTCCAAGTAAATTGCTTGCGTGCTACCTTTAAAATTTCATTCCTTGTCTTTGCAATACATAGCTCGTGGGAAAATATCTTAAAAAACTATTGTGGTATTGAATATGTTAGTTATGTATCTTATTTCTTATAAGTTGCTTTTTTAGCAGTAACCATGTTTCTAGGGACGCCATCAACTTTTACACCTTTGTTGAATATCATGTGCGTTGCTATGCATGTTCGTCTTGTCTGAATTAAGGGTGATTTATCATGATTAAATGGTTTGAGTATGCATATTGTTAGAGAAGAACATTGGGACGCCAACTAAAGCCATGTATCATGGTGGAAGTTTCAGTTTGGACATTAATCTTCAATCTCTTATGAGAATATTATCTGTTGTTGAATGCTTAAGCATTAAAGAGGAGTCCATTATCTGTTGTCTATGTTTTCCGGGTACGGATGTCCTTAAGTTGATATCTATCAAAAACGAGAAATCAAATGCGATCTATCTCCTTGGACCTTTGTACAGGTGACATAGAGGTACCCCTTTGTGACACTTGGTTGAAACATATGTAATGCAATGATAATACATGGAAATCCAAGCTAATTAGGACAAGGTGCGAGCAATATTGGTATTCGATGCATGAGGCTTGCAACTTATAGGATGTCTTATGCATAACACATATGAATTATTACTACCGTTGAAAAATTGTTTCTATGATTCCAAAATAAAAAGCTCTAGCACAAGAGTAATCTCTGCTTCCCTCTGCGAAGGGGCCTTTCTTTTACTTTCTGTTGAGTCAGTTAACCTACTTCTTTCTATCTTAGAAGCAAACACTTGAGACAACTGTGTGCATTGATTCTTACATACTTGCTTATTTACATTCATCATATTACTTTATGTTGACAATTATCCATGAGATAAACATGTTGAAGTTGAAAGCAACTGCTGAAACTTATATCTTCCTTTGTGTTGCTTCAAAACCTTCTACTAAGAATTTATTGCTTTATGAGTTAACTCCTATGCAAGACTTATTGATACTTGTCTTGAAAGTACTATTCATGAAAAGTCTTTGCTATATGATCAGTTGTTTAGTCATTATCTTTACCATTGCTTTGAATCACTTCATTCATCTGATATGCTTTACAATAGTATTGATCAAGATTATGATAGTAGCATGTCACTCCAGAAATTATCCTTGTTATCGTTTACCTACTCGAGGTCGAGTAGGAACTAAGCTTGGGGATGCTTGATACGTCTCAAACGTATCTATAATTTCTTATGTTCCATGCTAGTTTTATGACAATACTCACATGTTTTACATACACTTTATATCATTTTGTTGCATTTTCCGACACTAACCTATTAACAAGATGCCGAAGCGCCAGTTACTTTTTTCTGCTGTTTTTGGTTTCAGAATTCTTACACAGGAAATATTCTCGGAATTGGACGAAACAAAAGCCCACGGTCTTATTTTGCACGGAGCTTTCCAGAACACCGAAGAAGATACGGAGAGGGGCCAAGGCGGCCCACACCACAGGGCGGCGCGGCCAAGGAGGGGGGCGCGCCGGCCTGTGGGGTGGGCCCCTCGGCCGCCTCCCGACTCTGCCCCTTCGCCTATTTATTCACTCCGTCGCGAAAACCCTAGTACCGAGAGCCACGATACGAGAAAACATACTGTGACGCCGTCGCCGCCAATCCCATCTCGGGGGATTCAGGAGATCGCCTCCGGCACCCTGCCGGAGAGGGGAATCATCACCGGAGGACTCTACATCATCATGCCCGCCTCCGGATTGATGCGTGAGTAGTTCATCCTTGGACTATGGGTCCTTAGCAGTAGCTAGATGGTTGTCTTCTCCTCTTGTGCTATCATGTTTAGATCTTGTGAGCTGCCTATCATGATCAAGATCGTCTATTTGTAATGCTACATGTTGTGTTTGTTGGGATCCGATGAATATGGAATACTATGTCAATTTCACTATTGATCTATCATATATGTGTTGTTTATGATCTTGCATGCTCTCCGTTGCTAGTAGAGGCTCTGGCCAAGTTGATACTTGTGACTCCAAGAGGGAGTATTTATGCTCGATAGTGGGTTCATGCCTCCATTGAATCTAGGACAGTGACAGAAAGTTCTAAGGTTGTGGATGTGCTGTTGCCACTAGGGATAAAACATCGATGCTTTGTCTAAGAATATTTGTGTTTATTACATTACGCACCATACTTAATGCAATTGTCTGTTGTTTGCAACTTAATACTGGAAGGGGTGCGGATGCTAACCCGAAGGTGGATTTTTTAGGCATAGATGCATGCTGGATAGTGGTCTATGTACTTTGTCGTAATGCCCTAAGTAAATCTCATAGTAGTCATCATGATATGTATGTGCATTGTTATGCCCTCTCTATTTGTCAATTGCCCAACTGTAATTTGTTCACCCAACATGCTATTTATCTTATTGGAGAGACACCACTAGTGAACTGTGGACCCCGGTCCATTCTTTTACATCTGAAATACAATCAACTGCAATCTCTGTTCTCTGTTGTTCTTCACAAGCAAACATCATTCTCCACACCATACGTTTAATCCTTTGTCTACAGCAAGCCGATTAGATTGACAACCTCACTGTTAAGTTGGGGCAAAGTATTTTGATTGTGTTATGCAGGTCCACGTTGGCGCCGGAATCCCTGGTGTTGCACCGCACTACACTCCTTCACCAACAACCTTCACGTGGCCTTCATCTCCTACTGGTTCGATAACCTTGGTTTCTTACTGAGGAAAAACTTGCTGCTGTACGCATCACACCTTCCTCTTGGGGTTCCCAACGGACGTGTGCTTCACGCGTTATCACTCATGGGTCCCGCATGTCAGCCTTTTTGTACGATAAAAGTTTCCTTTGCTGGATTTATTTTTGACCCCTAATTTCTGGCTATTTGCCTATTTCTTTCGAGCTCCACCGCCTTTGAAACGTTGATGACGCTGCTGCAAACTGGGTCCAATATGTCAGCCTCTATGTGCGATAAACCTTTCCTTTCTTGGATTTTTTTTGGACACCTGATTTCGAGCTACTTGCCTTTTTCTTTCGATCTCCTGCCCCTTTGAGAAACGTCGAGAACGATGTTGGTTCGTGGGTCCCACATGTCATCCTCTCTGAATGATAAATGTTGTGGCCGCGGCTGCAAGATAGGTCCCACATGTCAGCCTGACTGTTGAATAAACGTTTCCTTTCTCAAATTTATATTGACCCCTGATTTCTGGCTACTTTGCCATTTCTTTCGATCCCCTGCCGCCTTGTCAACGTTGAGGACACTGCTGCAAAATGGGTCCCAGATGTCATGCTCTATGTATAATAAATGTTTGCTTTCTTGGATTATTTTTTTCTTTCGATCTCTGGCCGCCTTTCAATGATGAGGACGCAGCTATTGGGCCGTTATCTCCTGAGCTAGTAGGTCCACGTAAATTACCATGTAGATTGCCGTACAGTACTTTTTTCTATTGGTAAGGTTTTTTTTAGAACTTTCTATTGGTAAGGTGGTACATAGGGTTACCCTTACCAAAAAAAAATGTGGTACATGGAGCAGCGCTGGAACCCTGATCGTTACTGAAGTAATTTGCGCCTAATAGCGCGAGCTTAGCTAATTTTTGAAGAAAAAATAGATGTCCGGCGTGGTATTCAAAACAAAGATCTTCATGTATGCTACTCCACAAAAAAACATACCAGCATGTATTCATCACAATACAGGTAGCTAATTTAGGAAAAATGTGTTCATCACGGGATTCAAACAAAGATCTTCATCTCTGCTAAATTTTGATTTCACCAAAAACTGAACAACGTGTGTTCATGACGTTAACTTCACGAACACTATGGTTTCTCTATAAAATAAGGTCACCATCCGTTCCTTTATTGAAGGCATTTGCGAAAAGTGTCTTTGGCTCATGGGCATCAGTGCTCCTGCTGTTTAAAAAAAATCAAAAATCATACATATTTGGTTCAAAAAAATCTAAAAATAAATATAGACATAATAAATAAAGTAACCCACAAGCGTGTAAAATTTTAATATGAAATTCTTTATATTGTAGACTACACAAAAAGACAAAATCTGTTGAAATTTGGAGATCTAAAATATGCATACCCAGATCCACACGTTTGTTATTTTTGTGTAGCCCAGAATTTTTTGTATTTGAAACTGAAATTTTGCACGTTGATGGGACAATTCATTAGCTACACCTTGATTTGTTTCTAACTTTTTGAAACACATAAATATGTTTTTATTTTTTCTAAAATAGCAGGAGCACTGGTGCCCAAGTGCACCAAATCTCTTATGTTGTGTTTGGATGCATAGAAACTGGGCATGGAATTGGAATTTGGATCGATTCAGCAAATTCCGCCGTTTGGTATGCACTCGGAATTGATCTGCGGAAAGTCAAGTAAATTCTGAGCCACCCAACCTCCCGTGAAAAACGATTGGAGAACTTTCCGAGGTCTCACGCTCGAAAAGCCTCAGAAACTGCCTCGCTCGATCCCTCCCGTCTTCCTCTCGTCTCCCTCCCGCTCGGTCTTGGCCGCACCCGGCGCAGCCCCGACCTCTCCCGCTCGCCCTCGCCCGCCGCCGCCCCGTCCTCACTCTGCTCGGCCGTGCCCAGCGTCGGTACCGCCCTAGCCTCTCCCGCCCGCCCTCGCCTGATGCCGCCCCGTCCTCTCTCTGCTCTTCCATGCCCAGCGTCGGCCCGCTCGCCATCCGTCCCGCTCGATCTCAGCCGCGGCCGGCGCCGCCGTGGCCTCTCCCGCTCGCCCGACACCGCCCCGCCTCGCCCGACGCCGCCCATCCTCTCTCTGCTCGGTCGTTCCCCAACGTCGCCCCGCTCGATCTCAGCCGCGGCCGGCGCCGCCCCGGCCTCTCCCGCTCGCCCGACGCTGCTCTCTCTGCTCGCCCGTGCCCAGCGCCGCCCTGCTCGCCCTCGTCCAGCGCTGCCCAGCCTCGCCTCCAGATTCAACACAAACTGGATTTACATGTTTTTTTTGTGTTTCAAATTGTCCAAATTCAACAAAATATCAAATCCATAGTTTTACATCCAAACGGGATTTGGAATTGGTTACACCCTTTGATTTCAACACCAAATTCCAAACACATCCAAACAATAGAATTGAATTAGAAGCCAATTCATTTCATTCTTGGATTTGGAATCTTAGTCCAATTCAATTCCATGCCGACTTTCTATGCATCCAAACACAATATTAGGCATTTGCGCTTAATAGCGCGAGCTTAGCTAATTTTTGAAGAAAAAAAGATGTCCATTGTGGTATTCAGGACAAAGATCTTCATGTCTGCTACTCCACTAAACAACAGACCAGCATGTATTCATCACAATACGGGTAGCTAATTTGTGAAAAATATGTTCAGCACAGGATTCAAACAAAGATCTTCATCTCTGCAAAATTTTGATTTCACCAAAAACCAAACAGCGAATGTTCATGAGGTTAAGTTCACAAACACTATGTTTTCTCTATAAAATAAGGTCACCATCCGTCTCTTATTTCTCAAGGAAAAACATGTGGAAGTGTTGGGACGAACCACATGGGTGCTTCGGCTCTATGTTCAATCTTCTATTTTTTGTACTGCAATCTTGAGCCTATTGCAGGACCTCCATTGACGTGCATTCTGCACCAATTTGGCCTTGGACGTATCCATGTATCACGGGCGCGATTGTGGGTAGCAAAGACACAGTCAGGTTTGAACAATTGGAAATCTGGTTCTGCAGCCTCCACGTTGATTGGCGGGGGTAGCATGAAAATTGGGTGATTGAGTCCAAGAAATAAAGAATGCCCCTTCAAATTGTTCAATCTTTCCCACCTTGCCTCTTCTACAGGGTCCAAGGTATGGGCAGATCTCAAGAAAACGTAGCACCGTACCAAAGGATAAGACCTCAGCTTGTTACCCATATGTAATGTTGGAGGACCAAGGATGGGCCGATAACCCTTAACCTGAATCCACGCGAGATCAGATTCACCAGTAATGGACTATGCTCTCATTGGTGCCAGGAACCAAGTGCGCAGGTCATAAAATCCAAGAAATACATCTTCATCTTCATAATTATGATTATCACCATCTTTTTCTGATTCTTCTTCTTCTTCTTCTAATTCTTCTTCTTCTTCTTCTTCTTCTTCTTCTTCTTCTTCTAATTCTTCTACATCAGCACCATTATCTTCATCGGCACCTCCATCGCCTTGAGCCACATTTGCTTCATCATCTTCCATGACAGCATCTCCCTCGATTTAAGCCAAAATTGCAGCCGCTTCTGCTTCTTCATCTTCAATGACAGGGACGTCAATGAGACGCGGGGCTGCATGTGTCCCTGCAATGCACAAAGATCAACCACAATGCAGCAAGTAGGAACTACACTGTAAATTATCTCTTCTCTTCTATCTTCTATCTTCTATTACTATAAGGCACCAGTTTTGAACAAGACATGTAGCAGAAATTCCAACTGTTGGTGTCCAAAATCTAACGGTTGGGATTAGAGGTATTCGCGTGAAAAAAATACCACACCAGTGTCCTCGTGTTTCTAGAACCGTCATGTTTCCATTATGAAGAAAAATCAGAGCAGTCTCACACCGATATCACACGTCCCACTTGATAGTGATTAAGAAAGGTTCTAATTTTTTGTTCATATTTATAAACTGTATGCTCACACTTATTTTGATGGTATAACCAAATTATTAGTTGTATTGAAAGTTTGAACAACATTTAGAACGCAACTTTTGTACATCAGTATTGTGAATCATAATTGGTCCAACATGTGCAGTATGCCATTTACTAGTTAAGACATAAAACAAAGACTCACCCCAGGTATATGGTTCCCAAACCAGAACATCTCCATACGGATATGTAACTGCGTATACACGATGCATGTGTGAACTTGTACCATATCCAGGAATGCCCATGGCATCGACATAGCTGGTTCCTTCAAAAAATTTGGGGTTTCTCAGGATATTCCACTCCTTTTCTAGGGGCGCTTGTAGGATAGCGATCAAGTAGTCAAATACAACGATTACCTCGTAATGCCATGGCCCTGCTAGATCATCTTTGTATGGCCTCTTGACGATCCGTACTTTGAGCAGTTCCAAACTTTTATCTATTTTGTATTTGAAGAGGAATGGTGGGCTGGCATGCCACCATTCACGAGTAGGGCCCAAAGAAATTCCTGCATCGTACAGAGATGGAAGAGGTATAATAGTATCTGATATGTATATGTTGTGGATTGTCAAGTGCCCGTCCTGCTGGACAAATGCCACCCAGTCGCCGTTACAACCCACCCAGTGCATGGGTCCATGTCCATCCAGTTCCTCCTTGGTATGGATAAATGCTGGAACTGTCGGCTTGTCTAATGGCATCAGCAACGCGTGAATGCCATGCAAATAGGATTTGTTTCAAAATTGTCTATGCATGCAAGGTATTCGACAGAATGAAGAGCGGATTGTGCAGAACTGAAGCACAGATGCAATGGATAAATAAAGCAATTCCGAAGAGTACATGTGCATAGTGAAGGCAGCAAACCTTACAGTACTCCCAAATTAGGTGATGATGTTGAGTCTAAATACATGCATGATGTTTGGCAGTAAGAAAAGTTGATTGAAAAAACACAAGCTGAAACGAGATGAGTAAATAAATAAATACTCTTACAATATTGTCGCGGTCGTCTGGCCATGTCTCAGGGTCGTAGTGGATCAGGCTCGGTACACCGAATGGAACCTTATGCGCTCCGCGGATGGCATGCCGCATGCCGATCATGCCTCGAGCGAGGCGACCAGTGCTGAGGATATCCGCCCGCTCGGCTATGTTCTCCACCAGTGGGTAGTGGAGGTTGCCCCACCCCATGGACTGGTGGTAGCAATCAGGAATCTCCTCAACCTTACGCTTCTGCTTCATTGGAGTTGGTAATCTAATGCAAGGGAGAGAGGGGTGAACGGGAGAAAGAGACAGAAGCGGTTTTTTTTGGAGAAGATGCAGTAGTACTACGATACTAGGAGGTGGAGATGCGGGGCATATGTTTCCGGGGGAGAGGAACCACTATTTCCCTTTTACAGAGTAAAAACAATAACCGCACTTGCTCATTAGAACTTGGGGCGGGGATATAGTGGTAACAGATTCCGAGGTATTGACCAACTTTCCCTTACGTTGACCCCACGTGGTTGTGAACCCGAGATAATTTTCTTTTTGATGAACCCGATATACTTATTATAGTACTAAAATAGTACAAGTATATACCTTGTATATACCAACATTATTATTTTAAGGACTTTTGTTCCATGAGCAACAACTTCCCCCACTCCGCTCATCCAAAATCCTAGCCCCTCCAACTTCAAGGACCAATCGACATAGCTATGGCCTTCTAATTTGGCTCAAGTCGCCGCACACATAGTCCTCCCGCCGACAATGAATATGAGCATCAGCCCTTTCGTCGCTTGTTGCCATACATAATCATATACAGTACCATATATATTCAAATTTCCATATCAAAAAATAGTTCAAATCTGAATTTTAACATCTCAAGCTAAACCCTCGCTTGGTCTTAAACATAAGCATACCATAGTTCAAGAAGGAATTTTCGTTGGCTATGCTATCGATGCAAATGCTACGTACTTGTCAAGGACACGCGCCTATCCAAGTTTGACTCAAGAGCTCAAGAAGGAATTTTCGTTGGCTATGCTACGGATTCTCACGCCTATAGAGTCTTCAACAAGTCAAGTGGACGTGTTGTAGAATCTTGTGATGTGACGTTCGATGAAGATGATAGATCTTTGGAGGAGCGAAGTGCTTCTTGTGAGAAAGGAGATGCAATTCCCTCGGATACCATAGGAAGGATGAGTGTGGGCATTCGCCTACCTCAAACGCTACCTTCTATGAGTACCGGGGAAGGACCAAGTTCCAACCCAAGTGGAGCCATCTACACCACAAGGCCAAGCTTCTTCCGTTGATCTAACAAATGCAAGCCAACCTCTACACCAACCTCAAGTTCAACCTCAACCTCAAGATCAACCTCGACATCTACAACAACAATCGAGTCCAAGTTCATCTCAACAAGCTCAAGAACAACATACACCGCAAGCTCGTCTACCTCAACACCCAACATCAAGTGACCAAGGTCAAGCTTCAAGTTCTTCTCCGAGTGGTTCGGGGAGAGTCTTCATGGACAATAATACTCCCCATACCCCCGAGCCATCCGGATCTCATGACCATGTTGCCTCTTTCAACGACAATGGAGGTCAAGGCGAGGACCTAAACCGTGATGAAGGCCAAGAGGACTTACAAGAACCATCGCCTCAAGCCGACACTCGCCGTGAAGATTCTACTCCAAGACACTTGCGTCTCAAGTCTCATTCCTTGCAAAACATCATTGGTGATCTAAAGAGAAATGTCACCACTCGGAGGCAACTTGCAAACTTTTGTGCGCACCATGCCTTTGTGTCTAGGGAGGAACCACTCAAAGTTGATGATGCTCTCAACGATCCCGATTGGTTGAATGAAATGCAATAGGAACTCAACAACTTCAAGAGGAATGATGTATGGACTCTCATGAAGCAACCCGATCATTGCCGCAATGTTATCGGCACCAAGTGGATCTTCAAGAACAAGCAAGATGAAAGTGGCACGGTCATCCGCAACAAAGCAAGATTGGTGGCACAAGGCTATTCTCAAGTTGAAGGCATGGACTTTGGTGAAACCTTTGCACCCGTTGCAAGGCTCGAGTCCATCCGTATCCTTTTGGCCTTTGCCTCACATCATGGCTTTAAGTTGCAACAAATGGATGTTAAGAGTGCTTTTCTTAATGGTCCTCTACATGAGGAAGTATATGTGAAGCAACCCCCAGGTTTCGAGGACCCCCATTTTCCGGACCATGTCTTCAAGCTTAAAAAGGCCCTATATGGTCTCAAACAAGCTCCTAGAGCTTGGTATGAGCATCTCAAGGAGTTGCTTGAAGACCGTGGTTTTCAAGTGGGGAAAATCGATCCCACTCTTTTTACTAAGAAGGTCAATGGGGAGCTTTTCGTATGCCAACTCTATGTAGATGACATCATATTTGGCTCTACTAACACAAAATTCAACGATGAGTTTGCTATGTTGATGACAAATAGGTTTGAGATGTCAATGATGGGTGAACTCAAGTACTTTCTCGGGTTCGAGATCAAGCAATTGCGACAAGGCACCTTCATCAATCAAGCAAAGTACCTCCAAGACATGCTCAAGCACTTTGATATGAAGGACGCCAAGGGGATCGGAACTCCGATGCAACTCAAGTGTCAACTCACTCTTGACGAGGGCGGCAAGGCGGTGGATACCAAGCTCTAACGTTCGATGATAGGTTCGCTTCTCTACCTTTGTGCCTCTCGCCCGGATATCATGTTGAGCGTTGGTATGTGTGCACGGTTTCAAGCAAGTCCGAAGGAAAGCCACCTCGTGGCGGTCAAGAGGATCTTTCGATATTTAGTTGATACCCCACACTTTGGTCTATGGTATCCAAGGGACACGGACTTTGCCTTGGTTGGTTTCACCGACTCCGATTGGGCGGGCGACAAGATTGATAGGAAGTCTACCTCCGGAGCATGTCACTTTCTTGGAAGATCTTTGGTGTGTTGGTCCTCAAAGAAGCAAAATTGTGTCTCCGTCTCCACCGCGGAAGCCGAGTATATTGCCGCGGCGAGTAGTTGTGCTCAAATCTTATGGATGAGGCAAACCTTGCGGGATTATGGACTCGAGTATAGCAAGGTGCCCCTTTTGTGTGACAATGAGAGCGCAATCAAGATCGCCTACAATCCGGTTCTTCATGGCAAGACTAAGCACATCGAGATACGGAACCACTTCATTCGGGACCACATTGCTCGCGGAGATATTGTACTATCCTATATTGGCACCAAGGAGCAATTGGCGGACATCTTCACGAAGCCCTTGGATGAGAAGCGCTTTATTGAGTTGAGGCATGAGCTAAACGTCATTGATCCGTCGAACTTTGCTTGACCGTCGTGCGCACATACCAATCCTACCATCATATCTAGATGAAAGGCACGCATGGACATAGGGGGAGTGCGGTTTAAATCCATTGAGCTATCACTCCCCCCATAATGCATAAAGAAATCCAAAACATTTGCTATTTGTCAATTAAGAGACTTATGAGCTTCATGTTGAGTTGTAGTCCGTGAGTCCTAGATACATCTACGCGACCTCACAACTACTATACTCTTACACGGTGGCTTCGGCCACCAACACCCCCTCTTTGCGGGTTTTTCGGTTCTTCATGACCTTGTTTTGCCTTTCTTCTTTGCTTTCTTCCTTTTTGTTTTTGAGAACCTCCTCCAAGCTTGTTTTCTCGTGCTTTTTCCAAGCTTGGTTGTATGTTCTTTTTCTCCATCTCTCTAGTTTCGTTACCCTCCTTTTTGGTGTTCCGATGCCAAAGGGGGGAGAAGTTCCTAGGTGGGTGATACGTCCAATTTGCATCACTATTTTATATCATAATTTGCTGTTATTCATTGATATATTTCATATTTGTAGATGATACTTATGTTATTTCATCTATTTTGCATGTTTCATGATTATTTGGGGATCGCGCACCGGAGCCAGGATTCTGCTGGAAAAAGCACCGTCAGAATGCAATATTTCGGAAGATCAACAGTTAAAGGAAATTATACCAAAAATCCTATTTTTCCAGATGACGAAGGAAGCCAGAAGGGGGAGCCGAGGGGACCCGAGGTGGGCCCACACCTTGGGCCGGCGCGGCCCAAGGCCTGGCCGCGCCGCCCAGTGAGGAGGGGGGCCCACAGCCCCTCTCGCCTCCTTTTCTTCGCGTACGCCTTCGTCCCGAAAACCTAAGCCACAGAGGGTACCTCACGAAGAGTTACAGCCGCCTCTGCGGGGCGGAGAACACCAGAGAGAAAAGAGCTCTCCGGCAGGCTGAGATCCGCCGGGGAAATTCCCTCCCGGAGGGGGAAATCGACGCCATCGTCACCGTCATCGAGCTGGACATCATCTCCATCACCATCATCATCATCTTCATCATCATCACCACCGTCTCCACCGCTGCACATCGTCACCGTTGTAGCAATTTGGGTTTGACCTTGATTTTTTGATAGGGGAAACTCTCCCGGTGTTGATTTCTACTTGTTATTGATGCTATTGAGTGAAACCGTTGAACCAAGGTTTATGTTCAGATTGTTATTCATCATCATATCACCTCTGATCATGTTCCATATGATGTCTCGTGAGTAGTTCGCTTAGTTCTTGAGGACATGGGTGAAGTCTAAATGTTAGTAGTGAAGTATGGTTGAGTAATATTCAATGTTATGATATTTAAGTTGTGGTGTTATTCTTCTAGTGGTGTCGTGTGAACGTCGACTACACGATACTTCACCTTTATGGGCCTAGGGGAATGCATCTTGTACTCGTTTACCAATTGCGGGGTTGCCGGAGTGACAGAAACCTAAGCCCCCGTTGGTATATCGATGCAGGAGGGATAGCAGTATCTCAGAGTTTAAGGCTGTGGTTAGATTTATCTTAATTACTTTCTTGTAGTTGCGGATGCTTGCAAGGGGTATAATCACAAGTATGTATTAGTCCTAGGAAGGGCGGTAGATGATACATCTCAAACGTATCTATAATTTCTTATGTTCCATGCTACTTTTATGATGATACTCACATGTTTTATACACATTATATGTCATTATTATGCATTTTCCGGCACTAACCTATTAACGAGATGCCGAAGAGCCAGTTGCTGTTTTCTGCTGTTTTTGGTTTCAGGGATCCTAGTAAGGAAATATTCTCGGAATTGGACGAAATCAACGCCCATGGTCCTATTTTTGCACGAAGCTTCCAGAAAACCGAGGGGGAAAGGAAGTGGGGCCACGAGGTGGCCACACACCAGGGCGGCGCGGCCCAGGCCCTGGGCGCGCCGGCCTGTGGTGTGGGCCCCTCGTGACGCCCTTTGACCTACCCTTCCGCCTACTTAAAGCCTCCGTCGCGAAACCCCCAGTACCGAGAGCCACGATACGAGAAAACATACTGAGACGCCGCCGCCGCCAATCCCATTTCGGGGGATTCAGGAGATCGCCTCCGGCACCCTGCCGGAGAGGGGAATCATCTCCCGGAGGACTCTACACCGCCATGGTCGCCTCCGGATTGATGTGTGAGTAGTTCACCCCTGGACTATGGGTCCATAGCAGTAGCTAGATGGTTGTCTTCTCCTCATTGTGCTATCATTGTCTGATCTTGTGAGCTGCCTATCATGATCAAGATCATCTATCTGTAATGCTACATGTGTGTTTGTTGGGATCCGATGAATAGAGAATACTTTGTTATGTTGATTATCAATCTATTACCTATGTGTTGTTTATGATCTTGCATGCTCTCCGTTGCTAGTAGAGGCTCTGGCCAAGTCATTGCTTGTAACTCCAAGAGGGAGTATTTATGCTCGATAGTGGGTTCATGCCTCCATTAAATGCAGGACGATGACGAGAAAGTTCTAAGGTTGTGGATGTCTTTGTTGCCACTAGGGATAAAACATTGATGCTATGTTCGAGGATATAGTTATTGATTACATTACGCACCATACTTAATGCAATTGTCTGTTGCTTGCAACTTAATACCGGAAGGGGTTCGGATGATAACCTGAAAGTGGACTTTTTAGGCATAGATGCATGCTGGATAGCGGTCTATGTACTTTGTCGTAATGCCCAATTAAATCTCACAATACTCATCATGTCATGTATGTGCATTGTCATGCCCTCTCTATTTGTCAATTGCCCAACTGTAATTTGTTTACCCAATATGCTATTTCTTATGGGAGAGACACCTCTAGTGAACTGTGGACCCCGGTCCATTCTTTTACATCGAATACAATCTACTGCAATACTTGTTTGTCTGTTTTCTGCAAACAATCATCATCCACACTATACATCTAATCCTTTGTTACAGCAAGCCGGTGAGATTGACAACCTCACTGTTTCGTTGGGGCAAAGTACTTTGGTTGTGTTGTGCAGGTTCCACGTTGGCGCCGGAATCCCTGGTGTTGCGCCGCACTACATCTCGCCGCCATCAACCTTCAACGTGCTTCTTGGCTCCTACTGGTTCGATAAACCTTGGTTTCTTACTGAGGGAAAACCTGCTGCTATACGACATCATACCTTCCTCTTGGGGTTCCCAACGAACGTGTGAGTTACACGCCATCAGTACATTAGCATAGGTTCACCCACACAACACTTATCAAAACAATGAAGATTAATTAGCCGTATGTAGCGAAAGCACTAGACTAAAATCCCGTGTGTCCTCGAGAACGTTTGGTCATTATAAGTAATCAAACCGGCTTGTCCTTTGTGCTAAAAAGGATTGGGCCACTCGCTGCAATTGTTACTCTCGCATTTTACTTACTCGTACTTTATTCACCTGTTACATCAAAACCCCCTGAATACTTGTCTGTGAGCATTTACAGTGAATCCTTCATCGAAACTGCTTGTCAACACCTTCTGCTCCTCGTTGGGATCGACATTCTTACTTATCGAAGATACTACGATACACCCCCTATACTTGTGGGTCATCAAGACTATTTTCTGGCGCCGTTGCCGGGGAGTGAAGCGCTATTGGTAAGTGGAATTGGTAAGGGAAACTTTTACTGTTAGTGCTGATTTTATTTCTGTCTGCTGCCATAATTCATTATGGAGAGATCATCTCTTGAGTGTTTATTTGAGAAATCTACTACTACTGCAAAGGTAGTGGATAAGGCGCAAGGTGAGGAAGAGATACCATACAAAATACCTATAAAAATTATTGAACGTGTAGTGAATAATCGTTATACAGGAGATGGAACTGTCCACCCTGGAGATCATTTACTGTTCTTACATGAATTATGCGGTTTATTCAAGTGTGCAGGTATTGCTATGGATGAAGTGAGGAAGAAACTATTCTCTATATCGCTGTCTGGTAAAGCGGCGCATTGGTATAAATTACTGGATAATGGGGATTCTCTTGAATGGAATGATATTGTGCCCCGGTTTTATTCTAAGTTCTATCCTCCAAGTGAAATTCATAAGGATCGGAACCGCATATATAATTTTTGGCCTCATGATGGAGAGAGTATTGCCCAAGCGTGGGGGAGATTGAAGTCTTTAATGCTCAAATGCCCCATTCATGAGCTTCCTGGTAATGTTATTATTGATAATTTCTATGCAAGACTTTCTTTTGAAGACAAGACCTTGCTGGATACTTCTTGTTCTGGATCATTTACGCGCAACAAAGAAGAGTTTAAAAGGGACCTTCTTAATCGGATCCAGGAAAATACTGAAGGATGGGAGAACGACAAAGATAGAGAATTGATGGCGTGTAACACACACTTTCGTTGGGAACCCCAAGAGGAAGGTGTGATGCGCACAGCAGCAAGTTTTCCCTCAGAAAGAAACCAAGGTTATCGAACCAGTAGGAGCCAAGAAGCACGTTGAAGGTTGATGGCGGCGAGATGTAGTGCGGTGCAACACCAGAGATTCCGACGCCAATGTGGAACCTGCGCAACACAACCAAAGTACTTTGCCCCAACGAAACAGTGAGGTTGTCAATCTCACCGGCTTGCTGTAACAAAGGATTAGATGTATAGTGTGGATGATGATTGTTTGCAGAAAATAGTAAAACAGTATTGCAGTAGATTGTATTCGATGTAAAAGAATGGACCGGGGTCCACAATTCACTAGAGGTGTCTCTCCCATAAGAAATAGCATATTGGGTAAACAAATTACAGTTGGGCAATTGACAAATAGAGAGGGCATGACAATGCACATACATGACATGATGAGTATTGTGAGATTTAATTGGGCATTACGATAAAGTACGTAGACCGCTATCCAGCATGCATCTATGCCTAAAAAGTCCACTTTCAGGTTATCATCCGAACCCCTTCCGGTATTAAGTTGCAAGCAACAGACAATTGCATTAAGTATGGTGCGTAATGTAATCAATAACTATATCCTCGAACATAGCATCAATGTTTTATCCCTAGTGGCAACAACACATCCATAATCTTAGAGGTTTCTGTCACTCCCCCAGATTCACGGAGACATGAACCCACTATCGAGCATAAGTACTCCCTCTTGGAGTTACAAGCATCAACTTGGCCAAAGCATCTACTAGTAACGGAGAGCATGCAAGATCATAAACAACACATAGATTGATAATCAACATAACATAGTATTCTCTATTCATCGGATCCCAACAAACACACATGTAGCATTACAGATAGATGATCTTGATCATGATAGGCAGCTCACAAAATCAGACAATGATAGCACAATGGGGAGAAGACAACCATCTAGCTACTGCTATGGACCCATAGTCCAGGGGTGAACTACTCACACATCAATCCGGAGGCGACCATGGCGGTGTAGAGTCCTCCGGGAGATGATTCCCCTCTCCGGCAGGGTGCCGGAGGTGATCTCCAGAATCCCCCGAGATGGGATTGTCGGCGGCGGCGTCTCAGTATGTTTTCTCGTATCGTGGCTCTCGGTACTGGGGGTTTCTCGACGAAGGCTATTTGTAGGCGGAGGAGATAGGTCAGGGGGCCGCCCGAGGGGCCCACACCACAGGCCGGCGCGGCCAGGGCCTGGGCCGCGCCGCCCTGGTGTGTGGCCACCTCATGGCCCCACTTCGTCTCTCTCTCGGACTTCTGGAAGCTTCGTCCAAAAATAGGACCCTGGGCGTTGATTTCGTCCAATTCCGAGAATATTTCTTTACTAGGATTTCTGAAACCAAAAACAGCAGAAAACAGCAACTGGCTCTTCGGCATCTCGTTAATAGGTTAATGCCGGAAAATGCATAATAATGACATATAATGTGTATAAAACATGTGAGTATCATCATAAAAGTAGCATGGAACATAAGAAATTATAGATACGTTTGAGACGTATCAAGCATCCCCAAGCTTAGTTCCTACTCGTCCCGAGTAGGTAAACGATAACAAAGATAATTTCTTAAGTGACAATGCTACCAACATAATCTTAATCATACTATTGTAAGCACATGTAATGAATGCAGCGATCAAAACAATGGTAAATGACATGAGTAAACAACTGAATCATAAAGCAAAGACTTTTCATGAATAGTACTTAAAGACAAGCATCAATGAGTCTTGCATAAGAGTTAACTCATAAATCAATAATTCAAAGTAAAGGTATTGAAGCAACACAAAGGAAGATGAAGTTTCAGCGGTTGCTTTCAACTTGTAACATGTATATCTCATGGATATTGTCAATGTAAAGTAATATAACAAGTGCAATATGCAAGTATGTAGGAATCAATGCACAGTTCACACAAGTGTTTGCTTCTTGAGGTAGAGAGAAATAGGTAAACTGACTCAACATAAAAGTAAAAGAATGGTCCTTCAAAGAGGAAAGCATCGATTGCTATATTTGTGCTAGAGCTTTTATTTTGAAAACAAGAAACAATTTTGTCAACGGTAGTAATAAAGCATATGAGTTATGTAAATTATATCTTACAAGTTGCAAGCCTCATGCATAGTATACTAATAGTGCCCGCACCTTATCCTAATTAGCTTGGACTACCGGATCATTGCAATACACATGTTTTAACCAAGTGTCACAATGGGGTACCTCTATGCCGCCTGTACAAAGGTCTAAGGAGAAAGCTCGCATTTTGGATTTCTCGCTTTTGATTATTCTCAACTTAGACATCCATACCGAGACAACATAGACAACAGATAATGGACTCCTCTTTAATGCATAAGCATGTAGCAACAATTAATGTTCTCATATGAGATTGAGGATATATGTCCAAAACTGAAACTTCCACCATGATTCATGGCTTTAGTTAGCGGCCCAATGTTCTTCTCTAACAATATGCATGCTCTAACCATAAAAGTGGTAGATCTCTCTTACTTCAGACAAGACGGGCATGCATAGCAACTCACATGATATTCAACAAAGAAATAGTTGATGGCGTCCCCAGAAACATGGTTATCGCACAACAAGCAACTTAATAAGAGATAAAGTGCATAAGTACATATTCAATACCACAATAGTTTTTAAGCTATTTGTCCCATGAGCTATATATTGTAAAGGTAAAGAATGGAAATTTTAAAGGTAGCACTCAAGCAATTTACTTTGGAATGGCGGAGAAATACCATGTGGTAGGTAGGTATGGTGGACACAAATGGCATAGTGGTTGGCTCAAGGATTTTGGATGCATGAGAAGTATTCCCTCTCGATACAAGGTTTAGGCTAGCAAGGTTTATTTGAAACAAACACAAGGATGAACCGGTACAGCAAAACTCACATAAAAGACATATTGTAAACATTATAAGACTCTATACCTTCCATGGCCTTCCGGCGATGGGTGGTGGTGGTGGCTGCGGGTCTGGCTCCCACACAGACCCGTCGTCGGTCTCCTGACGGCGCGAGGAGGGGGCAGTGACTTTGCGAGGTGTGGATGGTGTGGTACCGACGTCCAAGACCGCATGGCGTGGCAGGCCCGATCTTCGATCTGGGTCGCGTGGGTCTCGGATGGTGCGTTCACCGATTGCTCCTTCGTTTTCGCTGGCTAGCAGATGACGGTGAGGGGGCATGTTCGTCTGTTTCGCAGTTTGAAGGTGGTGGTCCTAGGGTTTCTCTTGCACGAAGATGGAGACCTTCCTAAGGTCTGCCCTTCTTGATCTAGCCGGAGTGTTGAGTTCCGGAAGGCGCCGCCGGCGAATGTAACAGTGCTTCTTTTGCCTGGAGTTTGCTGGATCAGGTGGTATTCGGTCGTGCACACCCATGTTTTTATTCCAGCCGTTTGGTTCTGGAGGGAGCGGCACGAAGCTCTGTTCTGTGTTGACATCAAGTGACATTTTGGTCCATGATGAAGTCAGAAGAAGAGAATATCATGAAGACCGGATCGGAGGTCTAGCTAACGGAGATTTAAGTCTCCGCGTTGTTGAGGGACTTGCTTGGTGTTCCGGGCTTCGAAGCAGTGGTATGAAAGTGGGTGCGGCAACACAGGTGAAGTTCAGAGTCCTACCTTTCAGGGTGAAAATCCAAGGTCTGGCCTTAACTGGTTGTGTCTGGCAATGACTTGTTGGAGGCATTGTTTTGAGAGCGGGGACTATCTTCAGGGTGAAAACATAAGATCTTTGATCGGGCGACGACAGCGCTGGTGCACTATTTCCTTCTTGGAGGCATCGCTTTTGGAGAGTCTGTATTTCAGGCGTTGTCTTGGTGGTGGATGTATTGATGTTGCTAGGCCTAGAATGTTTGTAGCGGGACTTTTGTTTCTTAGTTTTCTTTTTTTCTTTTTTGGCTGTGTGCATCCGTACTGCCATTAGGGTGTTGCGTTGTTGCAGAGGCTGGGTGTAAAAAAGTTTGTCCCAGGTCTGAAGAAGTTTCAGGCGGAGACAGTGGCTTGTTGTGATTATTTTATGGAGCATGTTGCCGAGAGTGTTGGAGCCAGAATTCAGCCGAAATAGGTAATTTCCACGATGCCAAGATGTTTCCTTCTTCCGTTGGCCTTGCTCTTGTGAGTTCATAACATTAAGGTGCTAGCTCCATAGAAGAACTAAGAATAAATATCCCGATTCTGCATTCTTGATTCTATATATGAAACTTTGAAATTCAGATAATGAAGAAAAACGAAAAGCAACATATATATGCTCTTCCATTGAGAAAAACAATGGCTGGTAGGATAAAACTAAAAGACCTAACATTATCAAAAGGAGGCAACAATTAAACAGAATCAACATTAGATTCTCAGTTTGCGAACCTATTATTCCCCTTTTGCTGATCCATAACAATGCTGATGGCATGTCACAACCCGAAATAAATGCTGGTGTGAATAGTCAATTAAATATGAAAGGATGAATCAACATCTGATTGTCAGTTTGTGAATGTATTACTCCTCTTTGTTTCGTGTTCATTGTGGTGACCCTCATGGGGCATATATAGAGGTACATGGAGCAGAGCGAATTGGAGTACAAGAATATCTAGAATCCTAGTCTATCTATCTCCTTATATGTATTCTAACATGCTCATCAATTGTACAATGCTAATGACATGTCTATCAAATGTAGAAACATAGATTATAAGTATTGTTGAGCGATCCGTTAGAAAATATCAATTGTTATTCGGATATATGCATAATCATGTCTACTGGAATTTTAATTTTTAACTGGAAGGCTAGTGTATGGCAACCAAAAATAGAAAATATTCGGATGAACTTATAGGAGAACTATCACTATCACTGGTATTTCTAGCCTAGACTAAACCATTGCCGATTCCATCTTGCCCGAAACAAATTCATATGTAAGTCTATCCAGTTGTGTAGAAACACACAAAAGTATTACCAGCCAAGCAGGGAACAAGGCAACAAGCTTGCTTGCTTCTAAGGTTTCCTTGACCTTCAAGTCTTCTTGGTGGAGATCTCTGAAAGAGGATTTTAATTAGGAAGATCTCTCTAGAAGAAATAGTAAAGCTAAAAAAAGGATAAATAGCAGGCATTTGAAGATTCATGCAATTAGTATTATAGAATGTCAAACAAGTAGCAGTGATTTGGATGTGTGATGAATAAATAAGTAAACAATCACCTGATCGCTAATTTAGTACATTTCATGGCCTCTTCTTTACCTCAAAAGGCTCCTGCATCATCTTTGGTGCGCTGCTGAAAATTTGGAAGATAGTTCACAATATAGCACAGTTAATAATGAAGTACGGTCACCATTTTTACGAACCAAGACAGTTAGATGGGCAGATTATTACTGGTATTTTGCTCTGAACCATGCTCTGGAGCAATGATGAGTCAAACTCAATTACAATACAACAAGCGCATGCTTTAACACCGACATGTTACATATGAATGATCAGAAAATGAAAAGGCAAGATACCACACCTATGAATGATTAGGAGGCACATTATTCGAGCAGAAGTGATTGGCCAGAAGTGATTGGCCATAAAACTGCAGCCTTCTCTTCCCCCTTGCCTATCCCCCTCATAACCTACATGTCTGGGCCTCGTGGGATCCAAACAGGCAGTGCTCTATACGGTTATGAGGGATTCTCCGTCGAAGATGAAGCTGGCAACAGAGAACCTAGGGTTCCAATCCTTCCTTTCGAATCCAGAAATAGGCTTAATTAATCATGCGGTGGTCTAGGATTTTCAGTGGGGACAACGGCAACAAGGGGGAGAAGAGAGGAGTTGTGGCGAGATCCATCTTGCATCCAGGGAAAGGGTCCCGAGTAGCCGAGCTTGATTAAAATACGTCGGTGGGAGAAAATATCACGCGATTTGGACGATCGACAGTTGAAAGAGGGAAGGTGGCGTGCCCTACATTTCTGGATGCGCCACCTGGGCTCTTTTGGGCCTCAGGCCCTTCCAGGTGTGCTTCTAGGTCCCAGGGTGCTTCTCCTGATGAAAAAATGATGCTCCAAAAATTCCAGCTCAATTTCACTCCTTATAGGTCTCTGAAAGTGAAAAATACACAAAACAAGGAATTCCTGTTCTGCAAAGTTATAAACCAAATAAAGGGGATCATTGGTAAATCTCCATAAATCAGTGTAAAACATGCTATTATCATCATATTGTAGGGATTCGTAGCATAGAAAATAAAAAATTCCTACCGCAAGAACGAATAACAAGTCAAGATCTAATCTAGTAGATGGTAGCAACGAGGTGAAGATCAACATACCCTCTAAGATCGCTAAGCGTTAACGAGATAAATCTCGTGGTGGATGTAGTCGATCACTTTCCGCTTTCAAAAGCGCGTAGAAGATCTTGACAGTGCCACAATTGGGCAGCACCTCCGCACTCGATCACACGTACGGTGTTGATGACGACGTCCTTCTCCCCGTTCCAGCGGGCAGCGGATGTAGTAGATCATCCTCAGAATCCCGTCAGCATGATGGCATGGTGACAGTGGTGGTGGAGATCTCTGGCAGGGCTTCGCCATAAGCGTTGCGGGAGAAGAAGGAGGAGGAGTAGCTAGGGTTTGGGAGAGGGGGGTTTCTTGGGCGCCAGCCTGGGAGCCCTTTGGTGGTGCGGCCAAGGTGTAGCCAGCCCCCTCCCTCTCCCCTTCATTATATAGGTGGAATCCCCTAGGGTTTGCCCAAAATCCGAATAAGAGTCAAACTCAAAAACTTCCATATTGGTGAAACCTAGGGGAAGTGGGACTCCTCCCTTTCCTTCCCCTATGGCCGGCCATGGTGGTGGAGTCCACCATGGACTCCACCTTCCCCTTTGGTCGGCCTAGGGTTTGTGGAGTCCATCCCCTTCCATGGTTATTTCTTCCGGAAGGTTCTAACATTCTAGCGCCTTCCATAAATGCACCAGATCATTTCCAAACTTGGAAAGTGACTTCCTATATATGAATTTTATTCTCCGGACCATTCCGGAACTCCTCGTTATGTCCTGGATCCCATCCGAGACTCCGAACAACATTCAAACTCCATTCCATATTCCATATCTACTTAAAACGACATCAAACCTTAAGTGTGTCACCCTACGGTTCGAGAACTATGCGAACATGATCGAGACTCCTCTCCGATCAATAACTAATAGCGGGACCTGGAGATCCATAATATCTCCCACATATTCAACGATGACTTCGTGATCAAAAGAACCATTCACATAAAATAACAATTCCCTTTGTCTCGCGATATTTTACTTATCTGAAGTTTGATCGTCGGTATCTCCATACCTAGTTCAACCTCGTTACCGATAAGTACTCTTTACTCGTACCGTGATATGATATCCCTTGTGAACCACTCACATGCTTGCAAGCTAATTAGATATCATTCCACCGAGAGGGCCCAGAGTATATCTATCTGTCATTAGGATAGACAAAACCCACTATTGATACAAGTGCCTCAACCCTATACTTTCCAAAAACTTAATGCCACCTTTATAACAACCCATTTACGCAGTAGTTTTTGGTGTCATCAAAGCATCCATCCGGTGTAGGTGATTAACAAGATCTCATGATCGAAGGATTAAGTTACTATGCATATTAAAGCTTGAAGCACAAAGAACTAAATGACTTGATCATATGCTACGCTTACTATGTGTGTATGTCCATCACATCATTCACCTAATGATATGACCTTGTTATTAATAACATCCAATGTTCATGATCAGGAAACCATGATCATCTATTAATCAACAAGCTAGTTTAACAAGAGGCTTACTAGGGACTCCTTTATGTTTACAAAACACACAAGTATTAATGTTTCCGGTTAATACAATTATAGCATGGGATGTAAACATTTATCATGAACACTAAGATATAACAATAAAAACTTTTATTATTGCCTCTTGGGCATATCTCCAACAGTCTCCCACTTGCACTAGAGTCAATAATCTAGTTTACATTTGTAAAGATATAACACCTTGGCCTTATGGTGCTTATCATGTTTGCTTATGGGAGAGGTTTCAGTCAACGAATCTGACATACTCAGAAACGTATGTATTTTGCAATTCATTTGCGTCTCTACGGATTACTCAGTTTTTCAAATGAGTCTGCATTAAACGTATATGTTTGGTCTTCTGGTGGAACCTTAATTCCACGGTCTGAAATATGTTACCAATATTGTCACATACAATATAGTTTCATAGTTATGATACTACCAGAACTACACCAAGTTCTCAAAGAACTCCTTGACTCAAACACCCTCAGTCATTGTCAAAACAATTAGATACTATAAGGGTATTTTACCCTTATCCATTATTTTGGTAACAATGACACCGTGCTAGAGTATTTGGCCTAATACATGTTTGTAAGGATAATCTCAGGTATTAGCCAAAGAGGCATAAATGGAAGGAGACCCCCACTTCGACAACAATCAAAAGGGGGTCTACAGCAGGAATCCGGTCACTGTCCCGGTTTGACCGGACTGTGCGCCGACTGGCTCCGGCCTACCGCCCGATCCACCGGGCGCACGACCGGACGCTCCGGCGCCGACCGACTCCTGCGCTGATGCCAACCGGACGAACTACTGGGAGACACGAAGTGCCCCCCGGTCAAGGTCCGGTCTGCCGCCCGGTTTGGACCGGCGGGTCCGGTCTCTGGCCCGGTCTGACCGGGCCCTTGACCGGACGCCCCGGCGCCGACCGGCCTCTACGCTGACTGCAACCGGATGGAGTACTGCGGGACATTTCGAGGGTCCGATCGTGGTCCGGCCTGCCGCCCGATTTGGACCGGCGGGTCCGGTCCCTGGTCCGGTCCGACCGGCCCCTGCGCCGGGCTCTCCGGTCTGTGGTCCGATTGACCGGAAACCTCGGGAGAAAGCTAATGTGTCAAGTGAGCAACGGCCATATTTCAAGTGACACTATAAATAGCCCTTCTCCTACCTCTGAAAAGTGAGGCATTACACTACAAGCTGTTCTTGAGCTCTCTCTCTCTCTCTCATACTCCATTGCTAGAAACACCAAAAGGCTCAGATCTCTCTCCTCCTCCACCCAAACTCAAATCCCTCCGGGGAAACGATAGAGGAGGACCCGGTCTACTATTCTACCAAGCCAAATCTCATTCCCCCTTGTATTCATCAAGAAGCTTGCTCTCTAGGGTTCCTTGGAAACCCTAGGTGGGCAAGAGTGGTCCGGAAGCATCCGGGCTGTGGATTTTCTCCAGGCAAGATTGTGAAGGTTTGGAGGCTACCTCAAAATCTACCACAAGTGAGTGAGCTATTCCTTCGTGGGATAGGCTCCGGAGAATAGGGTGAGCCTTCGTGGCATGGGGAATCCTTCGTGGGACCTCTACCCCTCCAAACGTGACGTACCTTCTTGCAAAGGAAGGGAACACGGGAATACATCCTCGTCTCCGCGTGCTATCGGTTATCTCTAACCGAACTCCTTACTTGTGATTTAACTGCCTGTGAGAGCCTTCGTGCTCGAGTTAGTTGTATCCTCATATAGGTTGTTTCACCTAGTTTGCATTAGGCTCACCTTTATATTCCGCAAAGCCTAATATTGCAAAGAAAGAATTAAAATCTGTAGAAACCTATTCACCCCCCTCTAGGTTTACCATCTCTATACTTTCAATTGGTATCAGAGTCTGGACTCTTATTAAGGGCTTCACCGCCTTAAGAGTGAGATGGATAAAATATTTGAGGGTCTAGATGAAGACTCTAACCTTTCGGTTAAAGAGATGAAATCTAGATTCTTGGCATATGATGCCGAGAAGAAGAAAAAGGAGGATGAGCTAAAAAGCCAAATGGCAGAGATGTCTGTCATGCTTAAGAACTTGACTAGTGGGCCTCCTAGTGCGGCTTCGGCCTCTCTAGGGAATTTCCATAAAGTTAACCATGACTATCCCAAAAACACTTCACCCATGCCTCATATAAACCATAGTGGGAATGTTCCCCATTTTGATGGAACTCACTTTCCTTTTTGGAAATCTGCTATGGAATCTCATATTCGCAGCTGCAGTGTGGAGTTATGGGAGATCATTGTTCATGGATACCGGGAGCCACATGATCCCGCTCGGTTGACCTCCACCGAATTCTACAACCGTCAACTCAATGCCTCCGCACGTGACAAGATTAGAAGTGGCATCAACCGCAAGCTCCTTGATCAAGTCAATGACATTGACTCCGCTAAAGAGTTGTGGGATCGGATCGTAGTACTCCAAGAGGGAACCGATTTGATCCAATCAGCTCTTTATGAGACCGCAAAGCAAGAGGCCCACCAGTTCATGATTCGAGAAGGAGAATCTGTGGCCGATGCCTATGCAAGGCTTGGTGCTCTTAGAGTAAGGGTCAAGGGACTTGGAGTTGAGAAGTACAATGACGGCTTCGAGATGAATGAAGCATTCATAAAGTCCAAGGTCATTGCTATGATTGCGGTCAAGCAACAAGACACCAACCTTGCACTCAACTTGCAAATCATGACCAAGAGTGCCGATCTGAACACCGATGATCTAGTCTCCTATGTGGCCGCCAATGAAAACATGGCCAAGGCAGGAAAAAGGCTCATGGCAATGAACCATGTTGATGAAGCCTCACACAACCATGAAGCGTCACACAACCTTGCTCTCAAAGCTAGAGCTGACCATGGAAGAGAAGAAGACTACGAAATTGAAGAAGAGTAAGAGATGACTTCAACTAGTGACATTGCTACCGACTTTGCCTTCTTTGCCAAGAAGTACAAGGGAAAGCTTCCAATGCTCCTCAATGACAAGAAGAAGAAGAGAACTTGCTACAACTGTGATGAAGATACCCACTTTGCAAATGAGTGCCCTTATGAGAAAAGGGTAGACAAGCCAAAGTTCATCAAAGGGGTCAAGCCAAGATTGAAGCCAAACCCAATCAACGATCGATACAAGAAGAACAAGGGAAGAGCCTTCGTTGGGGCTGAGTACTTGTCCGATGAAGAAGAGGAAGATGAGGAGAAGGAGGCCGGAGTGGCCGGTTTGGCTTTATCCAAGCCCGGGTCACTCTTCACATATGACTACTCCAAGGATTACTCCACGGAGAATGATGTTGGTTCTTCCTTCATGGCAAGAACAACTCAAGATGATGACTCCAATGACTCTCTCTCCTCTACAATCGTTGGCTCTTGTCTAATGGCAAGAGAAATTGTGCGTTTAAGATCCTCGAAAGCTTTGTCTGCCTCTTCGTTCCACTAGAACTTCTCCCCTTGCTTGATTAAGGCGTAGAACGGCAACGCCTTTTCTCCCAGTCTGGCGACGAATCTGCTTAAAGCTGCGACTTGCCCAGTTAACTGTCGTATCTCTTTCAACTTTGTTGGCTTCCGCATTGTTACGATAGCTTGGATTTTTTCGGGGTTAGCTTCAATCCCTCTTGCTGAGACTAGGAAACCGAGAAGTTCTCCTGCAGGGACGCCGAAAGAACACTTCGTTGGATTCAACTTAAGGCAGAATTTGTCGAGGTTGTCGAAAGTTTCCTTCAAGTCCTCGATTAACGTTGCTCCATTTTTTGATGTTATGATGACATCATCAATGTACACTTGTATGTTTTTCCCAATCTATGTTGCTAAGCACTTTTGCATCATCCTCTGATATGTTGATCCCGCGTTTTTCAGACCAAAAGGCATTGTTCGATAGCAAAACACGCCATAAGGTGTAACGAACGCTGTTTTGACCTCGTCCTCTTCTTTCAGTCTGATCTGGTTATAACCAGAATAAGCAACCAGGAAGGAAAGACGTTCACATCCTGTCGTGGAGTCGATAATTTGATCGATCCTTGGGAGGGGAAAGTGATCCTTTGGACAATGTTTGTTGAGACACGTAAAGTCGACGCACATGCGAAGGACCTTAGTGTTTTTCTTAGGGACCAAAACTGGGTTTGCGACCCACGTGGCCTCTGTATGCAGCTCCTTGATGAAACCAGCTTCTCTCAGTCTATCGATTTCTGACAGCATAGCTTTGTGGTTTGGCTCCGAAAAAAGCCGCAAAGGTTGTTTGATTGGTCTCGCTAGTGGATCCAAATTTAGGTGGTGCTCGGCAAGTTCCCTGGGTACTCCTGGCATGTCAGCTGGACACCATGCGAAGATTTTCCAGTTCTCACGGAGGAACTCGATGAGCGCGCTTTCCTATGCGAGGTCCATGTCTGTCGCAATGGACGTCGTCTTCTTCGGATCCGTCGGGTGAATCTGCACCTCCTTAGAGTTTCTCGAAGTATTGAAAGTTGATTCCTTGTTAGGCCTTCCTACATCTAGCAACACATCGTAATCTGTCGTGAGCCTTGACGCCATGTACTCTGCCTGCATCCCGAAGGTTTCTGAGAGTCGATGAAAATCCTTGTTACATTTATCGGCTAGCGCGAAGCATCCTTTAACTGTGATTGGTCCCTTAGGTGCAGGTATCCTCCACAACAGGTATGTGTAATGTGGTACCGCCATAAACCTGGGATATGCTGGGCGCCCCAACAAAGCGTGGTACTGTGATGGGAAATCCACAACCTCAAACTCCAGCCTCTCTATTCTGTAGTTTTCTCGGGTTCTAAACTGAACGTCGAGATTGATCTTTCCCAATGGATAACTTGGCTTCTCTGGCGTAATTCCATGGAAACGCGTATCAGTTGGCTTCAGATTTGCTAGAGATATGTTCATCTTCCTTAGTGTATCTGCATACACAAGGTTTAAGCTGCTGCCTCCATCTATGAATACTCGCGATACGTCGAATCCTGTGATTACTGCTGGCAAGATAAGTGCTGATTGCCCTGGTCGAGGGACTTGCGGTGGGTGGTCTGCTATTGTGAAGCCAATGTCTTGCCCTGACCAATTGAGGTACTCAATCGTTGGTGGAGGCATCTTCTCTGCCATGAACACCTGTCGCGAGATTACTTTCTGGGCTCTATTGGATGGCCTGCCTTTCTGAATCATCGAGACCACTCCATTGGAGTTGGGATCAACGTAAGGCGGTGGCGCTGGTGCTGCCGCTATTCTGAGCTGATGTCGATTGTCATCCGTAATTGTGGGAGGAGGTGGCAAGTGAATCTCACTCCTGGGTCCTTGCTGGTTTCTCTTTGTCGCCTGGGCATTAGCGTGCCCTGCCCACCTTAGCATTGCCTGAAAATTTCGGTAATCCTTTTGCAAGTGTCCTGACTGTCTTTTTCCATTGTTGTCGAGATAAAAGTGCATCTGGCATGGCCCGTTCATCATTTCCTATGGAGACACGAAAGGTCTCTGGAACCTAGGCCCATTATTTGGCCTGCTATTTCGGGAGTCATCCCTATTGTCACCTCGCTGCTCGTTGCTCCTTTGATAATCATCCCGATTGTTTCCTCCTGCGCTTGCTCGAAACCCAGCCAAAATTTGACCAGGTGCATCGTAGTTTGAGTATTGCCGAGAAAACCGGCGTCTATTTTGATAATTTCGACTGCGGTCTTCCTCTGGCGACCTATGCCGTTTGTTGTGATGTATTTTCCATTGATTCATCTGGCTTTTGTCGACATGCTCTCAACTCCTCTAGTGATGCAGGTTTTTTGCAAGTGGACCGGAAATTCTTGACGAACACATCCTCGAAGCTATCCCAGATGTCGATAGAACCTGGAGGAAGCTTCTTTATCCAAGATCGCGCAGCTCCACTCAGATGTACTTGGATGCTTTGCATAGCTGTTTCTCTGGTTCCTCCTGTTAATTTTACCGTCTCGAGATAATCGACTAGCCAATCCTCTGGATCTTGCAGGCCGTCGAATTTTTTGAAGTTATCGGGCAGCTTGAACCCCGCAGGAACTCGAGTTTTTCGGACCCTCCTTGTGAAGCACGGCAACCCGCACATATCCTCTTCATCTAACTCTGGGGAGTGTCGATGTTCCCTTCTATTTTGTCGTGCTCTGTCCACCCTTGCTTGCGCTGCTGTGTCTCTTGCTCTACCTGTTCTTTCGGGAACTGTTGCTGCTGCCGCAGGTCGTGGACTATTTTGCCTTGATGAACCTTCGGGAGGCGTTGATGCAAATGCCGTTCCCATGGCCCCAACACCTGCCATGGCCATGTTGTACAATGCCTCCCTTGGATCTCCAGGAGGTGGCCTAGACGCGAGGATAAAGGCTTGTGTCGCCATATACCCAGCTTCCGGTGTTTTGGGGATGATGTTTCCTCGAGTGTCTATTGACATAAAGGACATGTCGAGGTTTTGCACCAAGTGCTCTCTATCAGCTTCAGGTATGTTTTGCATCCTAGATCTTGCCCTGTTCCGAGCTTCTCTATGGCTATCTCCCGAAGTTCCTGATTGTCGACTTAACTCTGCCCTTCGCCTGCTTGATGCGGAGGCTGCCTCCTGCCTTCTGTCCAACGCGATTTTCTGCTTCTCGAGCTCCCGCCTGGTGCGTGCAAGCCTATATTGATATGCTTGCAACTCCTCAGGTGTCGCCGTTACAGTCATTGGCTCTGTACCATTAATGGCTCTTGCGACTCGATCCCATACTGCCTGCGGAAATTGTACCATCTCTCGTGTTCCTGGTCCGACATATTTTGTTCCTAGACCTCTCGTGAGATCTGCAGGATCGACATACGGATTTCCTGCTTCGTCGAAGTGCTCTGACGTCTCCTCTTGTGGGCGACTGGGATCTCCAATTGCATAGATCTGATGGTATTTTGGATATTGAACCATGTTGGGTTTGGTGACACCATCATAGAGATTGGTGAAGACCTCACCAATGGTAGTGGATCTATCGATGAAGTTGAAGCTGTCGAAGCTATTCGAGTCATAGCTTATATCTGAGTCCGCAGATGACTCGAAGAACATGTCGCTGAAGATCTTGGCGAGCTTTTCGCTTGCCCTGGTGCTGATGAAGCGTGGCGATGAAGTCTCCTCTTCGCCTGACTCGGTTGTTGATGTTGAGCTCGAAAGATCAGAGTCGACCGCCGATAATCCCGACGAGATCGGAATTTCGAGACGATACGCTCCCTCCTTCTCGACGCGAAAGTGGAACCTTCCGAACGTCATCTCCATAGGCTCCTCCAGATACGCATATGCATCCATACGGGAGGGTGGGTGAGGAACAAAATCGACAAGACCAGTTGCGACCTGTTTACCTCGATCCATCGCGTTGCTTGTTGTTGATGAAGTCGACGATCTTGAACGTGCCATCGAGATCAGATCCTTGACGCCTCTAATTCCCATAGACGGCGCCAATTGACAAGGGATTAACTTGTCAATGCCTACGGGTTGTAGACTAGGGTTTAATTAGAAGTAGAGGGCAAGTAGATCTCGAAGGTTTCAGCCGAAAAGTGCTTGAAAACTAGGGTTCGTGAGACAATGAATCGATACTTTCTTTGTCCCTCGACTCCCCCTTATATAGGAGGTGGAGCCGAGGGATTCTTGATGTACAAGTTATAGAGTCCGGGAAGGTTTCCAACTCCTCCCGTAATATTTACAAGTGTTCTCTCCTAATACAACTCTAGCTTTCCTTAATACTAGTTTGGGCTTCCGAATCTTCATATTCATCGAGTTGTGGGCCTTCAGTAAACCCCGGGTACCATCTTCGGCAGGCCCATTGGGGATGCCTATGTCAACCCCCACCTTCTATATCTAGTGTTCTTGATGATGAAAATGAAAATCAAGAAGAATTAATTGTGCTTAAGGAACTTTACAATGTTAGATGCACCCTTCATGGTGAAGCTCTTGTCAAGTTTGATTTCTTGATGGACTCCCTCAAATAAAAGGATGAGTCCATTGAGGAATTAGAATATCAATTGAATGAAAAAGAACGGAGATTCAATCTCCTAAGACAAGAGCTAAAAACCGAAAGGTGCATATCTCAAGGCCTTAAGCAACAAATTGAAACTTATGAACTTGATAAATTTAAGGACCTAGAAACTATTGATAGGGCTCAATCATTGACTCAAGAGCTCAATGCCTCAAAGAAGGAGCTTGAAGTTGCTCATGCTTCTCTCACTAGGGATCTTGACCACCTTGAAAGAGCTAAAAAGCTTGATAAGGATGAGCTCAAGAAACTTGGAGAGAACCATGACCTACTCCAAGAAACCTACAAAAAGGCTCTTGGATCAATGAAGGATCCCATTGTTGTTGAAAATCTTGCTACTTCCTCCACTTCTTTTACTAGTGAGCATGCTAAGCTTGTTGAGGAACATGTTCGTTTACAAGAGGAACTCTCCTTGCATGTTGAGACCAATGCATATCGTGAATCCTTGGTGACTAAATATGGTCTCGACTATCATCCTAATGAATCTTCTTGTGAGCAAGCATCTATTCTTGAGGAAAATGTGAGGTTAACAAAGGAACTTGCAAAGTTCACCACCGCCAAGAACAAGATGGGATTGGATGACCACTTGAATAAGCAAAGGTCAAACAATCAAAAGTTTGGACTTGGATATACTCCCAAGTCCTACAAGAAGGAGAAGCCCGCTCAAGATAAGAACAAGAAGGTCACTAATGATGGCAAAGCCACTAGTGGTGACCGCACGGGGCCAAACAATCGCTATGCTTTATTTGCTGATTATTATGGTGATGTTTATGTTAACTATGTTGGTCCTCGTAATGGCTATGCTTATAGAGAGTACTCAATTTGGGTACCAAAAGATATTGTTGCCATTGCAAAGGAACCCATTAATCGATGGGTTCCTAAATCCTCTACTTGATTTTGTAGGGGTATTCCTTTGGTGGTCCCAAATGGGTGTTTGATAGTTGACATAGGCATCCCCAATGGGCCTGCCGAAGGTAGTACCCGGGGTTTGCTGAAGGCCCACTACCCGAAGAGTAAGAAGACTCGGAAGCCCAAAGATATTATTAAGGAAAGCTAGAGTTGTAATAGGAAGTGTTGTGTGTAAACTTGCGGGATGAGTTAGAAACCTTCCCGGACTTTGTAAACTTGTACAATACGAATCCCTCGGCTCCGCCTCATATATAAGGGGGAGTCGAGGGACGAGAAAGGCATCGAATCATTGTTGAGTAAACCCTAGTTTCTATTTCGTCGAGTACTTTTCGGCTGAAACCTTCGAGATCTACTTGCCCTCTACATCCAACGAAACCCTAGTCTACTACTTGTAGGCATTGACAAGTTAATACCTTGTCAATTGGCGCCGTCTGTGGGATTTAGAGGCGACAAGGAGCTGATCTCGATGACACGTTCAGGATCGTCGACTTCATCGGCAGCAAGCAACATCATGGACAGAGGTAAACAGATCGAAACTGGTCTCGTTGATTTTGTACCTCACCCGCCCTCCCGTTTGGATGCATATACATATCTGGAGGAGCCCATGGAGATGACGTTCGGGAGGTTCCACTTTCGCGTCGGGAAGGAAGGAAGTTATCGTCTCGAAATTCCGACCTTCCCGAGGTTTCCTGTGGAGCATACTGAATCTTCAAGCTCGGCATCATCGATCGAGTCAGGCGACGAAGGAACCTCTTCGCCACGCTTCGTCGGCACCAAGGCAAGCGAAAAACTCGCCAAGATCTTCAGCGACATGTCTTTCGAGTCGTCTGCAGACTCCTATATAAGCAGCGATTCCGAAAGCGTCGACAGCTTCGACTTCATCGACAAATCTATCACCATTGGCAAGGTCTTCACCAATCTCTATGATGGTGTCACCGAATCCAGCGAGGCGCAGAATTCCAAATATCATCAAATCTACGCCATTGGAGAAGCAAGTCGTGATGAGGAGCAAACGTCGGAGGCTTTCGACGATCTGGGAAATCCATACGTCGATCCCTCTGATCTAAGGCGAGGTTTAGGCAACAAATACATTGGGCCTACACCATGTACGAGAGTTCAACTACCACAAGCAGCATGGGACAGAGCCGCAAGAGCCATGGATGGTTCAGAACCTATGGCAACAACAGCTACGGTTGAAGAATTGCAGGCGTACCAATATAGACTCGCTCGAGCTGGAAGGGAATTGGAAAAACAGACAGCTGATTTGAACAGAAGAAAAGAAGCAGCTTCCGCGTCAAGCAGGCGAAGGGCAGACCTAAGTCGACAGTCAGGAACTTCGGGAGATAGTCGCAGAGAAGCTTGGAACAGGGCAAGGTCAAGGTTGCAAAACATACCTGAAGCAGAAAGAGAGAATCTAGTTCAAAACCTCGACATGTCCTTTATGTCGATAGACACGAGAGGAAATATCATTCCCAAAACACCGGAAGCTGGGTATATGGAGACACAAGCCTTTATCCTCGCATCTATGCCACCTCCTGGAGATCCAAGGGAAGCATTGTATAATATGGCCATGGCAGGTGTTGGAGCCATGGGAACAGCGTTCGCATCAACGCCTCCCGAAGGATCAGCAAGGCAAAATAGTCCACGACCCGCGGTTGCAGCAGCAGCTCCCGAAAGAACAGGCGAAGCAAGGGACGCAGAAACTCAGGCAAGGGTAGACAGGGCACGACAACATAGAAGGGAACATCGACACTCTCCAGACATAGCCGAAGAGGATATGTGTGGGCTACCATGTTTTACTAGAAGGGTCCGAAAAACTCGGGTGCCCTCAGGGTTTAAGCTACCCGATAATTTCAAGAAATTCGACGGATTGCAGGATCCTGAGGATTGGCTGGTAGATTACCTCGAGACAGTGAAATTAATTGGCGGCACAAGGGCAACGGCAATGCAAAGCATTCAGGTGCATTTGAGTGGAGCCGCAAGATCGTGGATAAAGAAGCTTCCTGTAGGTTCCATCGATAGCTGGACAGATTTCGAGGACATATTCATCAAGAATTTCCGGTCTACTTGCAAAAAGCCTACGACACTCGAGGAGTTGAGATCGTATCGACAAAAACATGATGAATCAATGAGGAAGTATATCCAAAGGTGGAACATCATCAAAAACTCGGCAGAAAACATATCTGACGAAAGAGCCATAGATGCGTTTGTTGCAGGAGTTCAACGAGGAGATTTCGTGGAGGATCTGGGGAGAACTAACCCAAAAACAGTATCAGCATTAATGGAGATAGCAAACAAATGGGCAGATGGTGAAGATGTTGTACACAACAAGCGATACAGGTCACCAGAGGAGGACCGCAGTCGAAATTATCAGGGCAGGCGACGATTCTCTCGATTTTTGAGTTATGATCCACCTGGCCAAATTTCGGCTGGGTTTCGATCAGGCGCTGGAGGAAGCAATAGATATAACTATCAACGAAGCAACGAGCAGCGAAGTGACAACAGAGATGATTCGCGAAATAACAGGCCAAACAATGGACCTAGGTTTCAGAGGCCCTTTGTGACCCCTGAGGATATGATGAACGGCCCATGCCAAATGCACTTCTTTGTCGACAACAATGGGGTAAGGCAGTCAGGACATCTACAGAAAGATTGTCAGAATTTTCAAGCAATGATGAGGGTTGCCGCGCAAGCCCATGCCTAGGCAACAAGTCAAAATCCCCAAGGACCTAGGAGTGAGATCCACCTACCACCTCCTCCCGCAATCACGGAAGAAAATCGACACCAGCTCAGAATAGCGGCAGCACCAGCACCACCACCATATGTCGATCCCAACTCCCATGGAGCGGTCTCAATGATTCAGAAAGGCAGACCATCCAATAGAGCTCAGAAAGTAATTTCGCGGCAGGTGTTCATGGCAGAGAAGATGCCTCCACCAACAGTCGAGTATCTCAATTGGTCGGGACAAGATATTGGTTTCACAATTGCGGATCACCCGCAGCAAGTTCCTCGACCAGGGAAATCAGCACTTATTTTGCCCGCAGTAATTGCAGGATTCGACGTGTCTCGAGTTTTCATCGACGGAGGAAGCAGTCTAAACCTTATGTATGCAGATACACTAAGGAAGATGAACATATCCTTGGCAAACCTCAAACCAACGGATACGCGTTTTCACGGCATCACACCAGAGAAGCCAAGTTACCCACTGGGGAGGATCTGTCAACACCCGGATTTTTTAAAGTCCGGATGCCTATTATGTCATACATCGCAATCCCAGGAAATTGTTGTTGCGAGGCATAATAGTTAAGTATCATAGTCATCATTCATTACAAACCATAAAGTCTTACAAATTGGAATCACATGATCCATATTACACAAATAGTTGATCTAATGATCAACGAACAAACACAAGTTCATAGCGGAAACGTAAGATACAAGGACTCTCTAGTCCACAGGCCAACGCTTGACGTTAGAAGCTCCTAGTTGTGGTAGACGTCCTGCTGATCGTCCTCCTCGTACTGCTGCTCGGCTTCATATTCTGGCCATTTGAATAGCCAGGGACAAAGCCGTGAGTACTTTAAGTACTCGCAATCTAACACTAAAGTAAGTACTAGCATTGATATAATGGTGTTCTAAGCTCTAAGTTTATTTGCAAAAAGCCAATTTTATTTGATAAACATTGTAGAAAGCAACTCCTCATGTGCTAACTAACTCAAGTGGGAACATTAGTGTCATTCCCACAACTCAGTTGTGATTCAAATTCAAAGTCACCGTTCAAGTCAAGTTCAAAAACACCAGTCACATAAGTATAAAATCTGATGACGGAAACAGAATGGCCTTTCCAATTGTCCATATCCGCGGACGCGGCTATTCGAATAGTTCTACACTCTGCAGAGGTCGCACACTTGTGCCACAACATTTGATTACATCCGTCAGGGATAAAACCCCGAATAATCGTAACTCAGTACGCGGATCATCAACCGTTAACCTTTCACTTACACACCCTAGTATAGGCACCTCTCCCCATGAGCTTGGCCTCCCGGTGAAAACCAACTGTTAACCCGGGAACTGCACAGGGCTTGGGCCGGACATTCACCTCATATCACATCATCTCTTTTGTTGTAGAGGCAGCTTTCGGCATAACCCCGATGACGCTTGTTTAGAGGGAACCCATACTAAGACACATAAATTTCCAGCTAAGCCCTACCCATAATCAGGTATTGTGGGGGTACTTAAATATTGGGAAGGTATCGCATCCAACTCAATCATCAGTTTTTAACCCAAATTCACCAAGTCAACTTCAGTGTCATATTCACCTTCAAAATCTTTCAATGGAAATGACTCATCATTCCAAGGTTTTCAACATCATCATTTCAATCAACACATGTTCCCATCTAGAGTAGTCATGTTGAAATTTAGCACTAGCAACTATGGATGAGGGGTGCTAAGTATTTGCCTTGCTTCTAGGCTAAGTTTGATACTCTTGCACTAACTCCATACTAACCTAGTAAATCATAAATCAAAGGTACTTTGATAAAACAAAGGTAAATAAAGCTTGTAAAGTAAAACTGGGAAATAGGATCATAAGCATAAAGTAAATGGGGTAATGCCTTGCTCATGGTGAGCTTTGCACTTTGCAAGAGTATTATCTTGCCTTGGTTGGGGAACTGGTCAAAGTGGTCTTCTTCTTCCTGGAAGTAGACCTCCTCCTCCTGGTACTCCTCGGTACTAGCGTCTAAAATACGAATACGGAGTACACAATCATCACACCAAACTAATTTACTAAACTATGCACAAACATGGTTCACACACTTAAACTAGCATCACCTAAAACTATTATGTTGGTGGATGTGTTCTTCTTATTGGTTAAGAAAAATAATTTCCTCTCATTATCTTATTAAGATTTAATTTCTCTGATGCATAATATGTGACCTAGGTTGACCCAAGTCAACCTCTTCACACTTATCATTTGGAGAAAAAGATTTAAATGAGGTGAGCACCTCATACCATTTAATTCTAGCATATCAAAGATTTAATATCACCCACAATTCCTATGGGACCTAAATAACCAGAGTCTCCACTTCATTTGGAATTGGGTGTGACAAGATTTAAATGAGAGGAAAATTCCCTCATAAGATTTCTTAAAAGTTTTGGACAATACCTTTGACTAGGAATAGCCATAAGGGTATTTAAAACAACTAAGCCATGATCATTCAAAGTAGGCATGGCATATTTTTGTAGAAACAATTAGTATAAGTGAAAAGTGAATTATTGGAGGTGAAAAATACTGAAAAGCATTTATGGTTGATTTTTAAGAATTATTATAAGACAGAAAAGTCCCTGCCTTGTTTATTTTGTCACTTTAATTCTACAGTAGATCTAAGGTTCTATCCAGTGGCATTGTGTAGATAATTTCCTAAGGTTTCCAAAAATATAAAGTTTGTAAAATTTGGCCAAGTAGATTTGTCACTATTGAATTTCAAAGTTTGCATCAGATTAAGATATTTTTTTCTAATTTCCAAAATTGAATTCAAACTGTGGGCTGGCGCGGGAAAAGAACTTGGGCCGGCCCAGTACTGCGTCCAGCGCAGCGGGCCGCCTGACAGGGCGGGGACCACACGTCAGTGTGTCTTAAAACACCGAATCGGTACGAGGGAGGTGGACCGTAGGATTAGAATCGGATCGGACGAACGACAGACGTCGTCGTCTCCGGCGAGCAGCGAGCTCCCTGGCGGCGAGCCTAGGGGGTGGGAGAGAGTACCAGGCCGTTGCAGGGGTCTGGCAGTAGGCGCGGAGAAGGTGTAGTAGATGAGGAAGCCCTGGGAGCAGCGGCGGCGCTCCGGGAGGCGCCAATCGAAGCCGAGCTTCCGCGGGCTCCGGTGGACTTGAGCTTGCGATTCGAGCAGCTCCGGCGAGGTGGTGCTCAATTGAGGTGGGGAGATGGTTCAGTGAAGGGAGGGGAAGGTGTTGGCGTGCTCAGTTTGAGAGGAGGCGTCCTCTTTTTATAGCAGCGAGGGGTGGCCGAAGGGCGGAGCGGGGTCATCGTCGTCGTCGCCGTTCCAAGGTCGCGAAGAGGCAAGGCATGGGCGCGGTGTGTTACTGGTGTCCTGCAGAAGCTGACGCGCTTGATCGTGGCGCGGCAGGGGCTCTGTAGCGCTGGCGAGCTTGATGGGAGTGCTCGGGCCATGGCGGACGGTCGTGGACGCGGTCGTCGTCTGCGGCGTTCCCGCGGCCTCGTGCGCGTGTCCAGGCGATGCAGGGAGCCGTTGTGTGTCTACTGGCGTTGAGAGCGAGTGTGGAGGGGACGCAGGGCCGTGGGCATCGTCACGCCCTGGCGTGTCCAGGGTCGGCGCCATGCGCGCTCTGGCGCGGCATGGACGCGTTCTGGGCGTCACTGGGCGCGCTGATCCTGGCGTCTCCGAGGCATGGCTTCGTCAAGTCAGTGGCTGGGCAGCATCAGGTGAGTGTGAGGGAGAGGAATGACACGGTGATGCTTGTTGGAATTGACCAGATGAGGGGATGGCATGAAATGGACTTGCCATGCCACGGCATGGCAAGGTTTGATTTATTTGATCTCTCCTTGATCAGTGCAAGTGGTGGTGATGGTGTGGTGAGGTGAGAGGGAGGCTCCAGGGTGCAGAGAGGGCAAGGTTGGACCAAGTCCAAGGTAGAAATGAGGTATGGGCTCAATTTTTCACCCTGCCAGCAAGGTGTTCGACAGAATGCCCGCAAGAAAATAATTTTTGAATTTTAAAAAATCTTTTTGGTGGGTTGTAATCAAATAATAAATGGAGCATTTTGGTGGTGGTGGTGGTCAAAATGGAATTGAGATGCAAAATCACATTTTGCATATGATCTTACATATGTGAAAAAGTTCCAACTTTGCTTGCTTCCCATTTGAATTTGGTGATGAATTTGGGGTGGTGGCTTTGGGCAAAGTTGAAGTGCTTGATGTTGTCTTGGATGAGGTGAAAAGGTTTGACCAAGTGTAGAAGGGAAAAGTAAAAAATCCAGGGGCTCAAAGTGGGCATCAGGGTAAAAATGGCACATATGACCATAATCACATGTGAGCTCCATTTTGATTCAAATTTGATTTGAATTGAGTTGGCTTGATTTCAAAGGTGTTAATAAGTGTTTAGTAACCAATTACAAGTAATGGTGCAAACCAAAATGGCCTAGATCAAAGATTTGTAAAAATGGCATAGGCCTTATGTGAGGGTGAAATGGATTTCTAGAATTTCTTTCTATTTTATTTTTATTTGGCTATGGGTGATCAAGTGATCATTGCTAGGGTTTTAGAAAGGGTGTAACACATAAACAAGCATCATGGCAAAAGCACACTCAAATAAAATAATAAGGTGAGCTATTATGCATAGTCCTATATGATGAGAAAAGTTTTTGTTGGCTCCAAAATTTGGATTCTTGAATTCTCTCTTTTGTTCATTTTATTGAAACTTGGGATGTTACAAACCCTTCCCCCTTACAAAAGATCTCGTCCCGAGATCTAGAGAAAACTAGGTACTAAAGAGATCTGGGTATTCCTTCTTCATGTCTTCCTCGCGTTCCCAAGTTGCTTCTTCTTCGGTGTGATTACTCCATTGTATCTTCAGGAACTTGATACTTCTGGTGCGGGTGGTTCTGAATGCTTCTTCAAGGATGCGAATAGGCACTTCGCGGTAGGTTAGATCCTTGTTGATATCAATGGCTCTGTGGTCGATGTTCTTGAATACTTCGGTCTTTTCCGGCACTTCTAGGCACTTCCGAAGCAGTGAGATGTGAAACACATTGTGTACGGCGGACATCTCTTCCGGTAGTTCCAACTGATATGAGACTTCTCCTCGACGATCCAGAATCTTGAATGGTCCGACATATCTGGGGGCGAGCTTTCCTTTGAGTTGGAATCTCTGCATTCCTTTGAGGGGTGAGACTTTGAGATACACAAAATCTCCGATCTCGAATGTCATCTCTCGGCGTCTCTTGTCGGCGTAGCTCTTCTGTCTTGACTGAGCGGTCTTGAGGTATTCGCGGATCTTGTGCACCTTTTCTTCTGCTTCGCGGAGAACGTCGGGGCCGAAGACTTGACTATCTCCGACTTCCGACCAGTTCAGAGGGGTACGGCATTTTCTTCCGTACAAGGCTTCAAAGGGGGCCATCTGTAAGCTGGCTTGGTAGCTATTGTTGTAGGAGAATTCTGCATATGGTAAGCAGTCTTCCCATTTGGATCCGTACTCTAGCACACAGGCTCTCAACATATCTTCCAGTATCTGGTTGACTCTCTCGGTCTGTCCGTCAGTCTGTGGGTGGTAGGCTGTGCTGAAATTCAGACGGGTTCCTAGTCCTTCATGCACTTTCTGCCAGAATCTTGAGGTGAATTGTGATCCTCTATCTGACACAATTGACTTCGGTGTTCCGTGCAGGCTGACTATTCTGGAGATGTATAACTCAGCTAGCTTTGGGCCTTGGTATGTGGTCTTGACGGGGATGAAATGTGCAACCTTGGTCAACCTATCAATGACTACCCAAATGGAGTCATTTCCTCGGCTAGATTTGGGCAATCCTGTGATAAAGTCCATACCGACATAATCCCATTTCCACTCAGGAATCTGTAAAGGTTGCAACAGTCCTGCAGGTCTTTGATGTTCTGCTTTGACTCGCTGACAGATATCACACTTGGCGATGTAGCTTCCTATCTCTCGCTTCATTCCGTGCCACCAGAATTGTTCCTTCAGGTCTTGGTACATCTTGGTTCCTCCGGGGTGAATGGAATACAGTGTATCGTGAGCTTCCTTCAGAATGACTTGCTTCAACTCTGAATCTGACGGTACACACAGGCGTTTGTTGTACCAAAGAACTCCTTCTTCATCTACGGTAAATCCTGGTGCCTTTCCTGCAGCTATCTGACTCTTTATTCCGTCAATGCTGGCATTTCCCTTCTGGGCTTCTTTTATCTGGCTCATCAAAGTGGGTTGGAGCTCAATGCTGGCGAGGAATCCTTCGCTCACTAGCTCTAGTCTGAATTGTTCAAACTCTTGGTACAGGCTTGGTTGCTCTATTGCGATCATGGAGTTTAACTGACACGGCAGTCTGCTCAAGGCATCCGCTACCACATTGGCCTTGCCGGGGTGGTAGTGAATTTCCATGTCGTAATCCTTGATTAATTCAATCCATCTGCGCTGTCTCATGTTCAGCTCCTTCTGGGTGAAAATGTACTTCAGGCTCTTGTGATCTGAATATATCTCGCATCGATTACCCATGAGGTAATGACGCCAAACCTTCAGGGCTAACACTACGGCTGCTAACTCCAAGTCATGAGTTGGATAGTTCTGTTCATGTTGCTTCAGTTGCCTTGATAGGTAAGATATCACTTTGCCTTCTTGCATCAACACACATCCAAGACCAGTCTTGGATGCATCACAATAGACATCAAATGGCTTGGTGACATCAGGCATGATCAGTATTGGGGCCGTGGTTAATCTGAGCTTGAGTAGCTGAAAGCTTTCTTCACATTTGTCATTCCAGTCAAATTTCCGGTCCTTCTTCAGCAGTTGAGTCATTGGTCTTGCGATGCTTGAAAATCCTTCAACAAATCGGCGGTAATATCCCGCCAATCCTAGAAATGCTCGGACTTCAGTCTGGGTGGTTGGTGCTTTCCATTCCTCAACAGTTTTGATTTTTGCGGGATCTACCGCAATTCCTCCTGCAGACAAGATGTGTCCCAGGAATCCTACTTCTCTCAACCAAAACTCACATTTGCTGAACTTGGCGTACAACTGATGCTGCCTAAGGGTTTCTAGAACCACTTCCAAATGTTGCTCATGTTCTTCTTCTGATTTGGAGTAGATAAGGATGTCGTCAATGAAGACAACGACAAACTTATCCAGGAATTCCATAAAGATCTTATTCATGAGATTCATGAAGTAAGCGGGGGCATTGGTCAGTCCAAAGGACATGACATTGTACTCATACAGTCCATATCTGGTGGTAAAAGCAGTCTTTGGAATATCTGTTGCTCGGATCTTCAGTTGATGGTAACCTGTCCTCAGATCAATCTTTGAGAAAACTTGGGCACCGGTTAGCTGGTCAAACAGATCTTCTATCTTTGGCAAGGGATATTTGTTCTTGATGGTGACATCGTTAAGCTTACGATAATCCGTAACCAAACGAGTGGCACCGTCCTTTTTATCCACAAACAAAACTGGTGATCTCCAAGGCGACGCACTTGGTCGAATCAGACCTTTGTACAGCATATCATCCAGTTGCTTCTTTAGTTCCATCAGTTCTGCGGGGTTCATGCTGTAGGCTCTCTGGGCTATGGGTCCTGTTCCCGGGATTAACTCGATGATAAACTCGATATCCCGGTCCGGGGGCATACCGGGTAGATCATCCGGAAACACATCAGGGTATCGACAGACGACCCTGATTTGATCCAGAGTTGGTTTAGCTATACTTTGGTTGCAAGTAAATTTTCGGGGTAGTTTTTCAGACAAGTGTTCTATTATTATTTCGGTGCTACTTGTCATGGTGATGGCCTTCTTGGCGCAGTCTATCAATCCATGATGTTTCGCCATCCAGTCCATACCCAGGACTACTTCCAATCCTTTTGTTCCCAGAACAATCAAGTTTGCATAAAAGTCTATTTCATGGATTCTGATGGGTACATCTTTGCAAAATTTTCTAGCTTTAGTTGTTGATCCAGGTATTTGAACTACCATGACATCTTTCAAGCTGATTGGTTGAATCTTACTAGTGCACACAAAATCTTCTGTAACGAACGAATGCGATGCTCCAGAATCAAACAACACTCTTGCTGGTATTGAGTTAACAGAGAACATACCCAGCACCACGTCAGGTGCTTCCTGGGCTTCCTCAGCATTCATGTGGTAGAGGCGACCTCCGCGGTTGTTCGGGTTGTTGGGGGCGAACTTCTTGCCGGTGGAGACACGGCGTTGCTGCTGAGCGGGTGGTGCAGGGTTGCCTGCGAGCTTGGCGAGCCTCTTGGGACACTCATTGGAGTAATGCCCCACTACACCACACTCATAGCAAGTGATGGTGGTCTTGTCTTGCTTGTTCGCGACGGGGATTGCATTGCTCCCGGTCCTTGGTGCGGTGTTGGAGTTGTTGTTGCTGTTGTTGTGGTTGGGGGCTCTCGGCGGAGCGCGGTTGAAGTTGTTGTTGGTGTTGTTGTTGTAGTGGCCTCCTGGCCTGGGGTTTCCTCCACTCCGGTTCTGATAAACCGGACGTGTCATCTGTGCATTGGGCTTGTTGGTCCTGAAACCTCCTCCTGAGTTGGGGCGATACCTTGGGGCATTGCTAGGCCCACTCTGATTCATCATGCGGCGCTTGCGGTTCTCGCTGGCCTGGTGCAGTTTGCCTTCCATCTGGATGGCGGAGTCAACAAGGGCTTCGAGGTCGGCAAAGGGGATGTTGATCAACATAGTCTGCATCTCATCATGCAGTCCGTTCAGGAACCTTTCCTTCCTCTTCTCAGTAGTATCGGTCTCATCCGGGGCGTACCTTGACAGTGTGAGAAACTTGTCGCGGTATTCCACCACGGACATCCGGCCTTGCTTCAGTTCACGGAACTCATCTCTCATCTTCTTTATCAGACCCGGGGGCACATGGTACTTGCTGAATTTGAGCTTGAATTCAGTCCAAGTGATAATCTGTCCCGCGTTCATGGCACGGGTGCTTGTCCACCAAGCTCTTGCTGGTCCTGCTAAGTAGTGCGTGGCAAACAGCACTTTCTCATTCTCTTCAACTCCAGCTACTTCTAGATTGTTCTCCATAGTTTGGAGCCAATCATCTGCATCAAGTGGTTCCTCAGTCTTGCTGAAAACTGGCGGGTTGGTATTCTGGAAGTTCTTGAGCTTGGATCCTGGATGATCATGGTGGCCTTGATTGTTGTTGACAAGCTGTTGAAGTGCTGCAATGTTGGCTTGCCTTTCAGCTCTTTCTGCTTCTCTATCTTCCAGCATAACTTGCAACATCTGCATCATAGCGTCTTGATTCGCGTTGCGAGTTGGAGGGGCCATCTGAGTATTGAGATAGATCATGAGATAAGAGGGAAATTTTCTATGGCTTGTTTTGTGTTTGAGTTCAAAAGCTTAAAACTTGAAGTCTTTTCATGATGACACAAACATACATTCATTCATAGCAAACAACACACATTACAAGCTAACACACTAAGGGTTTTAAGAACCCTTCTTCTCCAAGCTACGATACATGGGGCGGGATACAACTCACACCTACGATAGTGCATAAGTGAACTACTCCTCATCCTCATCAACATCGATGGGGGTGTGGTCATCATCTTCGTCGTCCAGGAAGTCGTAGTCTTCCCCCATTCCCAAGCTGGTAAAACTTCGTGTTCACGGGCTCCATCTGAAAGTGAAGTAAAGGATTAAGTTAGAGAAGTGAACAAGTGTGGCAAAATTTTAGTTATATTTCTAAGGAAGAGCATGACTTCTTGTTTTTTTTTTCCAAAGAACTCAAAGAGAAGACAAGGATTAAAATTTTCAGAAATACTTCATTCCTTTTTGAAACTCAATTTTTCAGAACGTCCATTTCTAACTAGGGTCTCCTAAGGTCAAACAATGGCTCTGATACCAACTTGTCAACACCCGGATTTTTTAAAGTCCGGATGCCTATTATGTCATACATCGCAATCCCAGGAAATTGTTGTTGCGAGGCATAATAGTTAAGTATCATAGTCATCATTCATTACAAACCATAAAGTCTTACAAATTGGAATCACATGATCCATATTACACAAATAGTTGATCTAATGATCAACGAACAAACACAAGTTCATAGCGGAAGCGTAAGATACAAGGACTCTCTAGTCCACAGGCCAACGCTTGACGTTAGAAGCTCCTAGTTGTGGTAGACGTCCTGCTGATCGTCCTCCTCGTACTGCTGCTCGGCTTCATATTCTGGCCATTTGAATAGCCAGGGACAAAGCCGTGAGTACTTTAAGTACTCGCAATCTAACACTAAAGTAAGTACTAGCATTGATATAATGGTGTTCTAAGCTCTAAGTTTATTTGCAAAAAGCCAATTTTATTTGATAAACATTGTAGAAAGCAACTCCTCATGTGCTAACTAACTCAAGTGGGAACATTAGTGTCATTCCCACAACTCAGTTGTGATTCAAATTCAAAGTCACCGTTCAAGTCAAGTTCAAAAACACCAGTCACATAAGTATAAAATCTGATGACGGAAACAGAATGGCCTTTCCAATTGTCCATATCCGCGGACGCGGCTATTCGAATAGTTCTACACTCTGCAGAGGTCGCACACTTGTGCCACAACATTTGATTACATCCGTCAGGGATAAAACCCCGAATAATCGTAACTCAGTACGCGGATCATCAACCGTTAACCTTTCACTTACACACCCTAGTATAGGCACCTCTCCCCATGAGCTTGGCCTCCCGGTGAAAACCAACTGTTAACCCGGAATCGCACAGGGCTTGGGCCGGACATTCACCTCATATCACATCATCTCTTTTGTTGTAGAGGCAGCTTTCGGCATAACCCCGATGACGCTTGTTTAGAGGGAACCCATACTAAGACACATAAATTTCCAGCTAAGCCCTACCCATAATCAGGTATTGTGGGGGTACTTAAATATTGGGAAGGTATCGCATCCAACTCAATCATCAGTTTTTAACCCAAATTCACCAAGTCAACTTCAGTGTCATATTCACCTTCAAAATCTTTCAATGGAAATGACTCATCATTCCAAGGTTTTCAACATCATCATTTCAATCAACACATGTTCCCATCTAGAGTAGTCATGTTGAAATTTAGCACTAGCAACTATGGATGAGGGGTGCTAAGTATTTGCCTTGCTTCTAGGCTAAGTTTGATACTCTTGCACTAACTCCATACTAACCTAGTAAATCATAAATCAAAGGTACTTTGATAAAACAAAGGTAAATAAAGCTTGTAAAGTAAAACTGGGAAATAGGATCATAAGCATAAAGTAAATGGGGTAATGCCTTGCTCATGGTGAGCTTTGCACTTTGCAAGAGTATTATCTTGCCTTGGTTGGGGAACTGGTCAAAGTGGTCTTCTTCTTCCTGGAAGTAGACCTCCTCCTCCTGGTACTCCTCGGTACTAGCGTCTAAAATACGAATACGGAGTACACAATCATCACACCAAACTAATTTACTAAACTATGCACAAACATGGTTCACACACTTAAACTAGCATCACCTAAAACTATTATGTTGGTGGATGTGTTCTTCTTATTGGTTAAGAAAAATAATTTCCTCTCATTATCTTATTAAGATTTAATTTCTCTGATGCATAATATGTGACCTAGGTTGACCCAAGTCAACCTCTTCACACTTATCATTTGGAGAAAAAGATTTAAATGAGGTGAGCACCTCATACCATTTAATTCTAGCATATCAAAGATTTAATATCACCCACAATTCCTATGGGACCTAAATAACCAGAGTCTCCACTTCATTTGGAATTGGGTGTGACAAGATTTAAATGAGAGGAAAATTCCCTCATAAGATTTCTTAAAAGTTTTGGACAATACCTTTGACTAGGAATAGCCATAAGGGTATTTAAAACAACTAAGCCATGATCATTCAAAGTAGGCATGGCATATTTTTGTAGAAACAATTAGTATAAGTGAAAAGTGAATTATTGGAGGTGAAAAATACTGAAAAGCATTTATGGTTGATTTTTAAGAATTATTATAAGACAGAAAAGTCCCTGCCTTGTTTATTTTGTCACTTTAATTCTACAGTAGATCTAAGGTTCTATCCAGTGGCATTGTGTAGATAATTTCCTAAGGTTTCCAAAAATATAAAGTTTGTAAAATTTGGCCAAGTAGATTTGCCACTATTGAATTTCAAAGTTTGCATCAGATTAAGATATTTTTTTCTAATTTCCAAAATTGAATTCAAGCGTGGGCTGGCGCGGAAAAGAACTTGGGCCGGCCCAAGATCGCGTCCGAGCCAGCAGCGGGCCGCCTGACAGGGCGGGGACCACACGTCAGTGTGTCTTAAAACACCGAATCGGTACGAGGGAGGTGGACCGTAGGATTAGAATCGGATCGGACGAACGACAGACGTCGTCGTCTCCGGCGAGCAGCGAGCTCCCTGGCGGCGAGCCTAGGGGGTGGGAGAGAGTACCAGGCCGTTGCAGGGGTCTGGCAGTAGGCGCGGAGAAGGTGTAGTAGATGAGGAAGCCCTGGGAGCAGCGGCGGCGCTCCGGGAGGCGCCAATCGAAGCCGAGCTTCCGCGGGCTCCGGCGGACTTGAGCTTGCGATTCGAGCAGCTCCGGCGAGGTGGTGCTCAATTGAGGTGGGGAGATGGTTCAGTGAAGGGAGGGGAAGGTGTTGGCGTGCTCAGTTTGAGAGGAGGCGTCCTCTTTTTATAGCAGCGAGGGGTGGCCGAAGGGCGGAGCGGGGTCATCGTCGTCGTCGCCGTTCCAAGGTCGCGAAGAGGCAAGGCATGGGCGCGGCGTGTTACTGGTGTCCTGCAGAAGCTGACGCGCTTGATCGTGGCGCGGCAGGGGCTCTGTAGCGCTGGCGAGCTTGATGGGAGTGCTCGGGCCATGGCGGACGGTCGTGGACGCGGTCGTCGTCTGCGGCGTTCCCGCGGCCTCGTGCGCGTGTCCAGGCGATGCAGGGAGCCGTTGTGCGTCTACTGGCGTTGAGAGCGAGTGTGGAGGGGACGCAGGGCCGTGGGCATCGTCACGCCCTGGCGTGTCCAGGGTCGGCGCCATGCGCGCTCTGGCGCGGCATGGACGCGTTCTAGGCGTCACTGGGCGCGCTGATCCTGGCGTCTCCGAGGCATGGCTTCGTCAAGTCAGTGGCTGGGCAGCATCAGGTGAGTGTGAGGGAGAGGAATGACACGGTGATGCTTGTTGGAATTGACCAGATGAGGGGATGGCATGAAATGGACTTGCCATGCCACGACATGGCAAGGTTTGATTTATTTGATCTCTCCTTGATCAGTGCAAGTGGTGGTGATGGTGTAGTGAGGTGAGAGGGAGGCTCCAGGGTGCAGAGAGGGCAAGGTTGGACCAAGTCCAAGGTAGAAATGAGGTATGGGCTCAATTTTTCACCCTGCCAGCAAGGTGTTCGACAGAATGCCCGCAAGAAAATAATTTTTGAATTTTAAAAAATCTTTTTGGTGGGTTGTAATCAAATAATAAATGGAGCATTTTGGTGGTGGTGGTGGTCAAAATGGAATTGAGATGCAAAATCACATTTTGCATATGATCTTACATATGTGAAAAAGTTCCAACTTTGCTTGCTTCCCATTTGAATTTGGTGATGAATTTGGGGTGGTGGCTTTGGGCAAAGTTGAAGTGCTTGATGTTGTCTTGGATGAGGTGAAAAGGTTTGACCAAGTGTAGAAGGGAAAAGTAAAAATCCAGGGGCTCAAAGTGGGCATCAGGGTAAAAATGGCACATATGACCATAATCACATGTGAGCTCCATTTTGATTCAAATTTGATTTGAATTGAGTTGGCTTGATTTCAAAGGTGTTAATAAGTGTTTAGTAACCAATTACAAGTAATGGTGCAAACCAAAATGGCCTAGATCAAAGATTTGTAAAAATGGCATAGGCCTTATGTGAGGGTGAAATGGATTTCTAGAATTTCTTTCTATTTTATTTTTATTTGGCTATGGGTGATCAAGTGATCATTGCTAGGGTTTTAGAAAGGGTGTAACACATAAACAAGCATCATGGCAAAAGCACACTCAAATAAAATAATAAGGTGAGCTATTATGCATAGTCCTATATGATGAGAAAAGTTTTTGTTGGCTCCAAAATTTGGATTCTTGAATTCTCTCTTTTGTTCATTTTATTGAAACTTGGGATGTTACAGGATCAATCTCGACCTTCAGTTCGGCACCCGAGAGAATTACAGGATTGAAAGGCTGGAGTTTGAAGTCGTGGATTTCCCATCACAGTACCACGCTCTGTTGGGGCGTCCAGCATACGCTAGGTTTATGGCAGTACCACATTACACATACTTGTTGTGGAGGATGCCTGGACCCAAGGGGCCAATCACAATTAAAGGAAGTTTTGCGCTTGCCGATAAATGTGATAAGGACTTTCATCGGCTCTCAGAAACCTTCGGGATGCAAGCAGAGTATATGGAGTCAAGACTCACAACAGACTACGACGTGCTACCAGACGTGGGGAGACCTAGCAAGGAGTCGACCTTTAACACTGCAAAGGATTCCAAGGAAGTACAGATCCACCCGACAGATCCGAAGAAAACGACGTCCATCACGACAAACATGGACCTCGCATAGGAAAGAGCGCTCGTCGAGTTCCTCCGTGAGCACTGGAAAATCTTCGCATGGTGTCCAGCTGACATGCCAGGAGTACCCAGGGAACTTGCCGAGCACCACCTACAATTGGATCCAGTCGCGAAACCAATCAAACAACCTCTGCGGCGTTTTTCGGAACCAAACCGCAAGGCTATGCTGTCGGAAATTAACAGACTCAGAGAAGCAGGTTTCATCAAAGAAATTCATACAGAAGCCACATGGGTAGCTAACCCAGTGCTGGTGCCGAAGAAAAACATGAAGGTCCTTCGCATGTGCGTCGACTTTACGTGTCTTAATAAACATTGTCCAAAGGATCACTTTCCCCTCCCAAGGATCGATCAAATTATCGACTCCACGGCAGGATGCGAACGTCTTTCCTTCCTGGATGCTTATTCTGGTTATAACCAGATTAGATTGAAAGAAGATGATGAGGTGAAAACAGCGTTCATCACCCCTTACGGCGTGTTCTGCTATCGAACAATGCCCTTCGGGTTGAAAAACGCGGGAGCAACATATCAGCGGATGATGCAGAAGTGCCTAGCAGCGCAGATCGGGAAAAATGTACAAGTATACATCGACGATGTCGTCATAACATCCAAAAAAGGCGACACTCTAATTGAGGATTTGAAGGAAACTTTCGACAACCTCGATAAGTTTTGTCTTAAGCTGAACCCGACAAAATGCTCTTTTGGCGTTCCTGCAGGAGAACTTCTCGGGTTCCTAGTTTCAGCAAGAGGAATTGAAGCAAACCCCGAAAAAATACAGGCCATCGTAACAATGAGGAGCCAGCAAAGTTGAAAGAAGTACAGCAGTTAACCGGGCGAGTCGCAGCTTTAAGCAGATTCGTCGCCAGGCTTGGAGAAAAGGTTTTACCATTTTACGCCTTGATCAAACAAGGAGACAAGTTCCAATGGAACGAAGAGGCGGACAGGGCTTTCGAAGATCTCAAGCGCAAAATTTCGACACCCCCAATCTTGGTGGCGCCGAAAGAGAAGGAACCTCTGTTGTTATATATTGCAGCCACACCTCAGGTGGTAAGCACAGTACTTGTCGTTGAAAGAGAGGAAGAAGGAAAACTCCATGGAGTACAGAGGCCAGTATACTTCGTCAGCGAAGTTTTATCGCCTTCGAAACAGAGATACCCTCAGTATCAAAAGTTAGCATATGGAGTGTTCACAACAGCAAGGAAATTGCGGCACTATTTTTCGGCACACCCGATCATAGTGGTCAACGAAGCTCCCTTGTCGAATATACTCAACAATCCAGAAGCTACGGGTCGTGTCTCCCTTTGGGGAATAGAACTTTCCCCTCGGGACATCACGTATGAAAAAAGAAAAGCAATCAAGTCGCAGATTTTGCCAGACTTCATCGCAGAGTGGATGGAGCTGCAAAACACAGGACCACCAGATTTATCGAGAACTTGGACCATGAACTTTGATGGGTCCAAGAGATTAGAAGGAGCTGGCGCAGGCGTGATATTAATATCACCAGAAGGCGACAAGTTGAAGTACGTTCTAAGGATGACGTTCCCAAACGCGTCTAACAATGAGGCAGAATACGAAGCCCTCATACACGGGATGAAGATGGCGAAAGCTTGCGGTGCAACTCGACTAAAAATCTTTGGCGATTCGCAGTTGGTAGCACAGCAGGTCGTGAACCAATGCGACGCAGTCAATGACAGTATGATAGCATACAAGGAAGTCTACAACGAGCTCGAGAAGTTGTTCGACGGATGCGAAGTAAATCACATCAGTAGATTGAGCAATGATGAAGCCGACGTTCTCGCAAACATCGGGTCGCAATGTCTCGCAGTTCCGCCAGGTGTATTCTGGGAAGAAATAGCAGAGAGATCTACGAAGTCGACAAAACCAAAAAAGAAGGAGAAAAAACCCTCGGGGGCTACCAAAGAAGTACTGGAGGAAGAAGAAGAAGATCAGGACCTGGTTATGATGATACAGATACCATGGATGCAGATGTACATATCATACATCCTGAAGAAGGAAATACCCGACGATCCAGTTGAAGCAAGGCGAGTTATTAGACGATCAAAAGCTTTTACTGTGGTCAAAGGGGAGCTATACAAACGAAGCATTTCGGGAGTACTACAAAGGTGCGTCACACCCGAAGAAGGAAGGATGATCTTGAAAGATGTACACGAAGGAATTTGCGGTCACCACGCGAGCAGCCGAGCTATTGCTGCCAAAGTCTTTCGAGCTGGATTTTATTGGTTGACAGCAATAGAAGATGCAAAAGAGATAGTACGAACCTGCGATGCGTGCCAGAGGTTTGCCGCAAAACCTCACTCCCCGGCAGCAGAGCTGATGCCAATACCTTTGTCTTGGCCCTTTGCTCAATGGGGCCTCGACATGGTGGGTAAACTACACAAGTCCTGGCCAGGAGGAAAGGAGTACATGCTCGTAGCTGTCGACAAATTCACGAAGTGGATAGAAGCAAAGCCGATAAATTCACCGGATGGAGCATCCGCCGTCAAATTCATAAAAAGTATCGTCTTCAGATTTGGGGTGCCACATAGCATCGTCACAGACAATGGCAGTAACTTTACATCCCATGAATTCAAGGATTACTGTGAAGAGGTAGGTATTAAGCTACACTTTGCGTCGGTTGCGCACCCGCAAACCAATGGGCAAGTCGAGAAAGCCAATGGCATCATCTGCAACGGCATTAAGAAACGCTTGTTAGCACCACTGGAGAAAGCTCGACACACCTGGCCAGAGGAGCTGCCCAGTGTGTTGTGGAGCATAGGAACAACACCAAACACAGCGACACAAGAAACTCCGTTCTTTCTGGTCCATGGAGCGGAAGCAATACTACCAATTGAGATAGAACATGATTCTCCACGAGTCGTGGAATATGACGAAGAGGTGTCGAGAAAAGCGTTAGAAGATGACGTCGACGCACTCGATGAGGCTAGAGATGAAGTACTCTCTAGAGTAACCAAATATCAACAGGACTTGAAGAATTACCACAGTCGACGTTTACGGCCAAGATCCTTTCAGGTGGGAGACTTAGTTCTTCGGCTCACGCAAAAAAGTCATGAAAAGCTCGAGTCACCATGGCTTGTCCCTTACATCATCACGGAAGTCATCGGAGGAGGAGCATACAGGATAAAGGACAAGAAGACAGGGGTGGAGGAGCAAAACCCCTAGAACGTGGCGCAACTCAGGCGGTTCTACGCCTAGAGTCGAAATATAGTCCTTGTAAAACTTCAATGTACTGAAACGCCCGCGAGTTTTCAGACGCACTCTTTTCCTTTTTCGGGGCACCGAGTGGGGCCGGGAAAGGTTTTTAATGAGGCGGGCTCGCGGTGCTGCAATATAGTAAAGATAGTGACAATATAGCTCTTCTTCATCGACACGCTCAAAGGCTCAGGCCCGACGATTCTCAATATAGTTCTTCGAAAAAAGATAGTCTCGCCCTGGTACTAAATACCTCGCGAGTCAATAAAACTACAAAATAGTACTCGACAAAACAGCTCGGGGGCTGGTACTCGCCAAAACTACTTATTGAATAAATGCCTTGGTTTAAAAACCTCGCAATACACAAATACAGAAAATAGACACCGAAACACTCGGGGGCTAGACAAATATAGAAATATGATGATTGCTTCACAATATAATCACAATCGTGGTTTACAAAGAAGAGTTGTCTACCAAAGAAAAATAATTAGTCATGATTCAATATGTTATCGAGGGTAATTCTGCCTTCTTCGGGAGCAGCGCCAAGAAAGTCAGCATAATGACTGTCTGCAAAAAAGTCGGCATCCATCCGAAGAAGATCTTCAATCATTTCTTTGGCTACAGGCGAAACCTTTGTGTTAATTCGGTCGACACCAACTCTTCGACGCCTTACCTTTTCATGAACTTTTGCAACGACTTGGGTCAGGTCAAGCTTCGAATGGCAGATCTGTAGCATGATAAGGGCAAACCTGGCGCCAGCTACTAGTTGAGCTCTTACAAAACCATGGATCTTGTGCGGATCCTTAAACCTCCCCATCAGCTCAGGAAGAGTTTGTGGCTGAACGTTCCGAGGAAACATGGAGTTATAAACCATAGACAGGGTCCTGGTACAGAAGTCAAGGAAGTCGCGAGTTTGAGAGGCGCGATCTTGAAATCTGACAATCTGTCGGGTCCTTTCCGGGGTAGCCCAGAACAGAGAACCATGGTCAAGGGCAAGGTTAACAAGGAGGTTCGTCCTAGTATTAACCCTCTCTTCTTCGGCAGCAGCATCAATAAAGGAACCTATCAAGCAATGGTGCAGAAATTTTTAAGAGACGCAGCAAGAAGACGGAAGGTATCGTGGTCTTATAAAAAAAAGAAGATACGATAAGCATACCCGACATATCCGCGCTGGCTTCATTCATTAACTCGAGCATAAAATTTTCTCGAGTAGTCGCCTTTTCAGCCTCAGAAGTGGCGATTTCCTTAGCAGCCATGGCCTCTTGAGCTTGCTGAAGCGCAATTTTTTTGGCTTCAGCTGCCTTACGAGACTGTTCCATCATCACAAGTGTCTGCTTCTTCGCATACTGAAGTTGCTGCCGAAGTTCATCCAATTCTTGCGGCAAGGAATCTTCGACAGGTTCAGTATTAGCAAGAACTTTTCTTGAGCAAGAAGGAGAAGGCAAAACATCGGAAGGAGCAGAAGACGGAGTATAGTTATCAAATACCAACTGAAATTTAACAAAAAAAGTCGACATCAATCAACAAGCAAGATAGAGTTTCATTGATCTTTCAGAATATTTACAAGGCATTACAGTAGAAATAACGGGATAAGTGTCGCCAATAGCTACTTTGGCGACATCATCAAAAGCAAAGAAAGAAAAAGAAGAGGCATTCAACTAGACCTCCGGCCTTGATGAGCTAGGAGTTGAAGCTGGTTTGATCCCGAGATAGGCCAGGATTTTCTTCGCGTTGGGCTTGGCTGCCTTGATCAACGAACGCCATTTCATTTGTTCTATCTGCTCAGTGGCGCCAACTTTCATCCAGTCAACAGTTTGTTGGCTGTCCGCGACCAAGGCAACAGTGCTTTCGACAGCAACCTTCATGTTTTCCTGGCGCATCTTCAGTCCAAGATCTTCTGGCAGATCGAAGTCCTTGGCAAGAGCAAGGAAAGTTTTGGGCTCCTCTTTCCTTGGGAAGAAGTAGGGGAACAGCTTTGATAAACCCGCGTCAGCATGTTCTATGCCTTCGCGAACTTCAGTTCCATGAAACTCCAAGACAGAGAGTGCGTCTAGCAGAGGATCATTGTCGGGATCTTCAAGTTCAAATTCTTGGTTTGTTTTGGCTGCCGAAGAAAATATGCGTTGGTCGACAGCAAGAAAGGAAAATTAACCCTAAAAAAAAGAAAAGATAAAAGGGGACGACAAGATTACCGACAAAGCGCCGATTCTGCGCGTTCAAGCGTTTGGTGATCGCCTTTTCACGAGCAATCTGGGCGGCCTTGTGTTCATTCAAAGCAGCTTCAGCGTCATCAAGCCTTTTCTGCAGATCTTCGACACTAGCAGCTTTTGCCGTGGCTTTCTCAGCCTCTGCTTTAGCTTGGCTAGCATCAAGTTCAGCCTTCTTGCAAGCCGCTTCACTTTGCTCCAGTTTCTGAGCAAGAGTGTCGACAAGTTTGTTGGCTTCTGCAAGTTTTTCTGTCAAGATAGTAAAAGAATCATCAAAAACACGACAAAGCAGGAGCAAGAAGTCATAAACAAGGGTCATAAAAAAATTATTACCTTCAGTCTTGCTAGCATATTCACGGTACCTGACAAATTGGGCACCGATACGAACAAGTTCCTGGATCACAGGCTGACAAAGAAGGACAAAGAAAGAAAACGTCGGTATGGGAAAAATATGAAGGCATAAAGAAGCAAACAAGGGGAAATATAGAAACAAGCAAATTTAGAACTTACTTCGTCCAAAAGAGGATTGGAGGAGCTACCCAATTGGAGGGTAGGCTCCACGATCGTTTCTACTCTTGTCCTTTTTGGTGAAGGGACAAGAGGGCTTGAAGGTGGAGTGGGAGCGCCAGCGTTTAGTTGAGGAGGCGAGGATTCTTCCCCTTCAACTGGCGTCCCAGAAACAACTAAAGTATGCGACGTACTCGTTCGAGCAGCCACATCAAGAGTTGGTACTTCTTCCTCATCATCACTGCGATTAAGAGAAGACAGCATAAAAAGCAAGATAGACAAAAATCTTCGAGTACAAAAATAAGAAAAAAAAGGGGGGAAGACTTACGAGCTGATGAGGGATCCAAGGTATGGATCATAACCTGCCTTCTGACGTGAAGGACCAACTTCTTCGGCTTTGGAGGTGCCGGAATCCTCGGCATCATTCCTTTTCCTTTTGTTCCTCGAAGAAACAGCAGGAGGAGGAGATTGTGCCGATGTAGTGCCTTCTGAGGCAGCTTCCTTCTCAGAAGATCCCGCAAATTTTAGAGAATCCACGGGCTCATTCACAAACGAGGGAGCATCTTGGTTGTCGTCGGTGACAACAGCCCTTTCCTCGACTTCTCCACCTTCAGGAAGGGGAGGAAGCGAAACGAGATTTGGATGGTCCTATACAAAAAGCAGGGGAAGATGTTAAAAAAAAAGAAAAAAAAAGAAGGAAGACAGCAATAACAAATCAGGCGACAAAATTTACCTTGGGAAGTGGATTGGTGGCGCTAAATGGTTTTACACGACAAGAAGAGGGAACATGATCTTTTTTGCTGAGAGACAAAATTTTTCGGACAAGTTTTTCTAAGTCCTTGACATTTAAATCCGCTGACAACCGATCTGCGTCCTTGTCGCCAGGATATTTCTAGAGAGGATATTTGCGAGCCTGAAGCGGCTGCACTCGGGTTCTGAGAAAATATGCCGTGATTTGAATACCCGATAATTCTTTGCCACGAGTATTTTGAAACTCATGGATGCGAGTCATCAGGGCTTCTGTCGCGATTTTTTCTTCTTCGGTAGCCTCTGCGTCCCAAGAGCGGCGGCGAAGAATTTTCTCGGCACCATCAAAAGGAGGGATGTTGTCTTCAGCACATCCATCGTTCTCCTCCTGAATGTACAACCACTTCTTGCGCCACCCTTGAACCGAGTCAGGGAGTTTGACGTCGAAGTAGTCGACGGTGGGGCGAACGTAAATTACAACGCCGCCTATATTATAGGCGACGTTTGGAGAGCCATTACGGCGACAGAAGAAAATACGCTTCCATAGTGCCCAGTTAGGCTGGACGCCAAGGAATGCTTCGCAGAGGGTGATAAAGATAGAAATATGGAGGATGGAATTGGGTGTCAGGTGATGAAGTTGCAGACCATAAATAAAGAGTAGTCCACGGAGAAAAGGATGAATGGGGGCGGAAAGACCGCGGATAAGGCGGTCGACAAAACTTACCCGATACCCCATTGGAGGGGTTGGGTAGCTTTCTTCACTGGGGAAGCACAGCGCTTGGGGCTTCTTAGTGATCCCCAGCTTCTTCAAGAGATTGGCGTCCTGGGCGGAAATCTTGGACCTTTCCCACTCCGCGGTTCCCAGATCCACGGCAGCCATTGAAGATTCCGGCGTGCTGTGCCTGGTCAAGTGACGCGGTGGCATCAACAATGGCGCAGGAGTGCAGAGCTTAGAGAATTGAGGAGCGTAGGAGGATTTGCAGAGGAGAGCACAACAACGGCGCGAGCGGAAGTGCTCGAGGAAGAAGAAGGAGATCTTATATAGAGGTGCGGCGAAACGGCGGACCGTTGGATGGAAAAAGTGTGCAGCAGATGATAGCCACGTAGAGACAAGGGTAAAAAAGTATTTTAACATTGGAGGAGTTACGGTACGTGCGCCAGAAAAAGCGGAGGACGTGTGTCCCCCACTTGCACGACGCGTCAACATGGTATAAAAAGCGGACCTACAAGACAGACAGAGAGTAGTACTCAAGTTTTATGGAGGCAAATAAACGCGGCTCTCGTCCGATATGAAGCCACTTTGATTAAGGGAGGAAATTTCGACAAGGAAAATAAAGAACATTTGGCGACAAGAGAAATTACTGCATACTTCGGAAGCCTTTGCTCAAATACAAGTTTTTGCCCAAATGCTCGGGGGCTACTTTGAAAGAAGTAAATTTCGAGGCTGACAATATAGAAATTGCGGGAGCCTATGATCAAACGCAAGCATTTGTTCATAGCCTCGGGGGCTACTCCCATCGGGAGCGCTGTTCGCGCACCCGAGAGATAAAAAGAAGAAAATATCGAGAAAGAATGACAATATCGACAAGATGCACTAGAATGTTGAGCCTACAACCAAGCACAAGTCCTTGGCTGTAGCCTCGGGGGCTACTCCCATCGGGAACGCTGTTCGCGTGCCCGATGAAAATTATCAAAAAGAAAAAGAGAAGAGAGAAAAAGAAAAAGAGAAAGAAAGAAAGAAGAAAGAAGGAAGAAGGAGCATATTTCGAGTTATAAAAATAACTCTACATATACTCCCATCGGGAAAGCAATATAAGTCAGAAATTGACTCGATGAAATGTGCTATTCCAACAGCCGAATAAGCACTCGACAATATATTCTCAGAACGCCAAAAGTTGCGAATAAATTCTGAATGCCGCAAAACACTGCGAAGGTAAGACCCCAGATCCGTTCTGTGCGGCGTGGCACCGTCTCTGACGACGGTTTGCTACTTTTATCCGTATCAACAGATACGAAGAAAAATCCTAACGGACGCGTTAGGTACCCGATAAATTTGACTGGTACTCGACAGAATGGTAAGACCTTAAGCGGCACCTGTCGAAGTTTACACCAGTATCCCGAGATCATGTCCAGGGACGTGATCTTGAAGTAGGTTTTTGCGGATTGCCACTAGAGCAGTTAACTAGTACCTGATCCGTCAGATGAACTAGCCCCAACTACCATTATCCCTGTACAATATAGAAATTCGTGAGAAGAAGTATAGAAAAGTTAAAGTTGTCGAGTAAAAATAAACCGTGGAGATTTTCCCTGACTCTACGATTCAAGCAAAATCTCAGGGGCTACTGACATAGGCATCCCCAATGGGCCTGCCGAAGATAGTACCCGGGGTTTGCTGAAGGCCCACTACCCGAAGAGTAAGAAGACTCGGAAGCCCAAAGATATTATTAAGGAAAGCTAGAGTTGTAATAGGAAGTGTTGTGTGTAAACTTGCGGGATGAGTTAGAAACCTTCCCGGACTCTATAAACTTGTACAATACGAATCCCTCGGCTCCGCCTCATATATAAGGTGGAGTCGAGGGACGAGAAAGGCATCGAATCATTGTTGAGTAAACCCTAGTTTCTATTTCGTCGAGTACTTTTCGGCTGAAACCTTCGAGATCTACTTGCCCTCTACATCCAACGAAACCCTAGTCTACTACTTGTAGGCATTGACAAGTTAATACCTTGTCAATAGTGGATGCACCAATCATATGACCGGAGGAAGAGGTGTGCTTGATCAATTCATTGAAGATATCAACAAGAAGTCAAGCATCACCTTTGGTGACAACTCAAAGGGAAAGTTACTTGGGTATGGCAAGGTGGCAATCTCTAAGGACTTGTGCCTTGAGACGGTCATGCTTGTTGAATCCCTTGGCTATAACTTACTTTCTATATATCATCTTGCCGATGCCGGTTACAATTCATACTTTACTAATTATTGTGTGAAAGTCTTTAGGAGTGACAATCTCAAATTGGTCCTTGTTGGATATGTGGAGAACAACCTTTACGTGGTTGACCTCTCGAAAGAGAGCTCCTCTCCCTCCACATGTCTAATGGCGGCCAAGCATGATGAAGGTTGGTTGTGGCATCGCCGCCTTGGTCATGTCAACATGAGAAATCTTAAACAACTCCTAAAGGGTGAGCACATTGTGGGACTAACCGGCATTTCTTTTGAGAAAGATCGTGTTTGCAGTGCATGTGTAGCCGGAAAGCAACTCAAGAAGAAACATCCTATCAAGAGTATCGTCTCCACATCTAGGCCCTTGGAGCTCCTTCATTTGGATCTCTTTGGGCCATCACATTATGATACTCTTGGTGGGAGCAAGTATGGACTTGTCATTGTTGATGATTACTCAAGATACTCTTGGGTATTTCTCCTTAAGTCTAAGGATGAGACACATAGAGAGTTCATCACCTTCGCCAAGAAAGCTCAACGTATGTATGAATCCGAGATCAAGGCGATTAGGACCGACAATGGCACCGAGTTCAAGAACTACACCATGTAAGAGTTTGTTGATGATGAGGGCATCAAGCATGAGTTTTCAGCGCCATACACCCCTCAACAAAATGGTGTTGTTGAAAGGAAGAACCGGACTATCATTGAGATGGCAAGAACCATGTTGAGTGAGTTCAACTCACCCCACAACTTTTGGGGAGAAGCCATCTCTACGGCTGTCCACTACTCCAACCGGCTCTTCCTCCGCCCCCTCCATAACAAAACTCCATACGAGCTTCTCACAGGTAACAAGCCTAATGTCATGTACATTCGTGTCTTTGGATGCAAATGTCTTGTTAAGAACAACAAAGGAAAGCTCGGTAAATTTGAAACTAGAACCATAGAGGGTATATTTGTTGGATATGCGGAGAACTCTCACGCCTATAGATACTACAACGGTCCACTGGGACTATTGAAGTATCTTGTGACGTGGTGTTCTTGGAGGATAATGGCTCCCAAGTGGAGCAAGTTGTTCCATGTGTTGCAGGTAATAATGATGATCCATCTAGTGCCATCAAGCATATGGGCATTGGACACATCTGGCCCATGGAAGTTCATAATGATGATCAAGATGATGGAGTAGAAGTATCAAGCACGGCTCAAGTGGAGCCTAGCTCAACTCAAGCCGAACCATCAAGTGCAACCCAAGAACCATCCTCCACTCAAGATGAGTCACATTCTGAAGAACAAGAAGGAAGCCCTCATTCCACTGAGCAAGACCATGATGATGATCAAGAGACATCCTCAACTCATGATCAAGCTCAAGTGATCCCTCATGATCAAGTACTAGCAAGAGATGAATTCATTGATCATGAAGGAACCATTCAGAAGATCAAGTCCGCTACAAGGGCAAGTGACATGAAAGTAGATCAAGTCCTTGGTAGCATCTCAAGAGGAGTGGTAACTCATAGACACCATGCATTACTTATCACTTGTTGTCAACACCATGCTTTTGTGTCTAGTTTTGAACCACTCAAGGTACATGAAGCCTTGGTTGATCCGGATTGGGTAATTGCCATGCAAGAAGAATTGGAGTGTTTCACTCGTAATGAAGTATGGTCTCTAGTTGAGAGACCCAAGGATCATCGCATCAATGTTATTGGGACCAAATGGATATTTAAGAACAAGCAAGATGAGAATGGCATTGTCATACGAAACAAAGCAAGGTTAGTGGCGTAAGGGTTTGCCCAAATAGAAGGTATGGATTTTGAGGATACCTTTGCGCCGGTAGCCCGTCTTGAAGCTATTCGTCTTTTGCTTGCATTTGCATCCTTCCACAATTTCAAACTATTTCAAATGGATGTGAAAAGTGCATTTTTGAATGGTCCCCTAAAAGAAACCGCCTATGTGGCTCAACCCCCGGGTTTCGAAGACCCATGCCGACCCAACCACGTGTACTTACTCCATAAGGCACTCTACGGTCTCAAGCAAGCTCCACGTGCTTTGTATGAGTTCCTTAGGGATTTCTTACTACATGATGGGTTTGGCATGGGTACGGTCGATTCCACCCTTTTCACCAAGCGGGTTAAAGGGGGTGGCTTATTTATATGTCAAATATATGTTGATGACATTATCTTTGGTGGAACTAACCCCAATCATAACAAACCTTTTGAGCTATTGATGACTAGGAAATTTGAGATGTCCATGATGGGAGAGTTGAAGTTCTTCCTAGGCTTCCAAGTGAGGCAACTTGCAAAAGGCACCTTCATCTCTCAAGAAAAGTATGTGAAGGACATGCTCAAGAAATTCAATATGACCAATGCAAGCCCAATGAAGACACCCATGCCCGTAAAGGAGCAACTTGGCTCATGTGACGGTGAGAAGGATGTGGACATAAAGGTATACCGCTCCATGATAGGATCCTTGCTCTACCTTTGTGCCTATAGGCCGGATATCATGCTAAGTGTAGGAATGTGTGCTCGTTTTCAATCCACTCCTAAGGAGAGCCATTTAATGGCGGTCAAACGGATTCTAAGATACCTTGTTCTCACTCCTACTCTCGGGCTATGGTATCCAAAGGGGTCAACCTTTGAACTCATTGGCTATTCGGATTCCGATTGGGCCGGTGATAAGGTTGACCGGAAGTCTACCTCCGGGGCTTGCCAATTTATTGGCCGTTCATTGGTGAGTTGGTCATCCAAGAAACAAAAATCCACCGCTTTATCCACCGCCGAAGCCGAATACATATCCGCGGCATCTTGTTGCACTCAATTGTTATGGATGAAGCAAACCTTGAAAGACTATGGTGTGTCTCTTGGTACGGTGCCTCTTCTTTGTGACAATGAAAGTGCAATTAAGATCGTCAATAACCCGGTTCAACATTTTCGCACCAAACATATTGACATTCGCCATCACTTCCTACGTGACCATGTTGCCAATAAGGATATTGATCTCACTCATGTGGGGACAACCTACCAATTGGCGGATATTTTCACTAAGCCTTTGGATGAAGCCCGGTTTGTTAACTTGAGAGGAGAACTTGGTATTCTTGATCCTAAACACTTAGATTGAATAACTTCTTGCACTATATTCTTGCATTTATCTTCCTATCTAGCTTAGAGGCATAGCACATATGGGGATAGTCATCTTACCATGTCTTGGTATGATGCATACCTATGTGTGCAACATAAATAGACCCAATGTCATTATATGGACCCAAGCATGTCTCTTCGAGGTCTCATGACATTTGCGCTTTCACATAGGGGGAGTAATCCCCCGCCCCTCATTTAGCCTCAATTACAACTTGATTTGACTATATAAGGCTAAATGATCTTATTGCAAAAATCACTTCAAAAATGACTTATGATTCTTGATATATATTTCGAAACATGCCCATTGTTGCTATTTACATCTTGTTTGGATCTTCACTCCAATGGGTATGCATAGAGAACTTTGTGTTTCCAACCCCATGTCTATGCTCATCTCATCATCATCTATCTATCTATATGTACATGTCATCATCTGAGCATTCATACACATTTACACAAAGAATAGGGGCAAAACGAGGCAAAACAAGACAAAACTGGGCAGAATGACCCTGGCCGGTCTCTGGCCCGGTTGGACCGGCCTCTGCGCCGGGCCAGCCGGCGCCAGGCCCGGTCGACCGGGCGGCAAACCGGCCGTGCGGCTAGTTATGTTTGGAGGAAGTTACCCCTTGGGGGTCTTCTTCCTCACTTCCCCCCTCCACCCTCTCCACCATTGCCGCCGCCTCCACCATCCCCACCTCTTCCTAGGGCCTTCCCACCACTAAAAACCTCCCAAACTTCACCAACTCATAGATCGGGCCCTTTGCATCATCTCCACCAAGGGATTTGGTCCCTCTCAAGCTACTTTGGGAGATCTTGGGGATTTGGCTCTCAAGCCCCACCTAGGTGTTCTTCTTGTTCCCTTGAGCAAGGAGGACCATGTATTTGGGTAAATTGTTCTCTCTTTCCCTCTATTTCCTACTCCTCATCACACATTGCACATCTTTGAGAAAAAATTGAGGAAATTTTAGGGTTAGGGTTAGGGTTTGTAAGTCCTCATGCCATTAGAGTGTCTCACAGCACTATGCACATATTCCACTCTATTTCTATAGTCTATGTTCAAGTTTATGAGTTTTTGCATGATTTTGTGGTAGAAATTCTGGGCAACACCTCACAATTCGACAGACCCGGTCATTGGCCCGGTCAATCGGCCTCTCAACCGGCCGGTCCGGCATGCCGCCCGGTCAACCGGATTGGCAACCGGCTAGTCCGGTCTGCCGCCCGGTTGGGCCAGCCTGTGCGCCGGATCGCCCAGTTCTTCGCATAATCTCATCGAAACACTTGAATATATGCTATGCTTTTTGGCTTCCCTACTTACTAATGACATGTACACTTATCCCACAGCTATACTCGCTCTATTTTGCTCATTCACAGGAAGTTGGAGTGGTGAAGAACGTGGTACTCTTTCCAAGAGAGGAAGGCCTACGGTGCCTCCACCCCGCCGTTCTAGCGGCCGCATGCCCTCTAAAGCACCTCAGACTACTGACACTGGCAGCTCAGTTGGGGGAAGAACCAAGATAGTTGGCTCTAAGAGGAAAGACAAGGACGCAGCCCAAGAGGATGATGAAATAGTGCCAAACTTGTTGGGCCAGCCCAATTGCTTTTGTGGTGGACCCCACTTACTAACTGGGCCGGCCCGTCAGCAGGAAATTGGGCCCCACATGTTTAATGGGCCGGCCCGCCAACCTGTTGGGCCAGCCCACTTGCTCTAATGTGGACCCCACTTACTAACTGGGCCGGCCCGGTTACATGAAAGTGGGCCCCACCTGCTTATTGGGCTGGCCCACTATCTTGTTGGGCCAGCCCACTTGCTATATTGTGGACCCCACATACTAACTGGGTCGGCCCTTTAACAGGAAAGTGGGACCCACCTGTGTTTTTTGGGCCGACCCACTAGCTTGGTGGGCCAGCCCACCTGATCTATGGTGGACCCCACTTACTAAATGGGTCGGCCTGATAGCAGGAAAGTGGGTCCCACATGCTAATTGGGTCGGCCCACTAACTTCTTGGGCCGGCCCACTTGCTTTATGGTGGACCCCATTTGTTAAATGGCCGACCCGATAACAGGAAAGTGGGCCCGCTTGTCTAGTGGGCCGGCCCTTTTGCCTGTTTACCGGTCAAACGAGTGCATTCGGCCGGCCCACATGATTAGTGGGTCGGCCCATTTAAATTTTGACCAGTCAACCTTACAGGTTAGGCCCGGCCCACGTAACTAATGGACCAGCCTAGCTATATAGTTGACCGGTCAAACTAAGTCAGCTGGCCCGGCCCGCAAACTAAATGGGCCGGCCCGCTTAAGGTGTGGCAGGCCTCGTGTGGGCCTACCATCTACCACGGGGTTTCTGCCGGTTAACGCCGTTAACTGCCAGTTAACGGCGTCTGCCACGTGTCAGTTTGCATGACGTCAGCAGTCAACGGGCTCCCGAAAACACATCTGCAACGGTCCGATTTTCCGTGGCGGAAGGGCGCCCGAACGCGACGGACCGACAGAAATGTGGTAGGACTTTGCCTGACGCAGTTTGGACCATAGAACCCATATCGTTGGGTTAGGCCCATAGGCGACGAAAAATGACCCTTAGTGGACGATTTTGGGGCGTTGTCTATTTGAACTTTTCTTGTAGTGAGGACATTGTGAGAAAGGTAACACTAACATTATATGGCTGGTCGGCACTACAATTCTATGAAATACAATGCAGCAACTAGCACAAGGGATGGAACGAACAAAGGAAGCAGGTGGAAGGTTGCGCACTAAGGCCAAAGCCACACTCTAAGACTCTGCGCACAACCGCGTCACCTACTCGACCAGCTGCTTCACCCAGATTATGGGATGTCGGGGCCAAACTCGTTGAAAAACAGCGGGTAGTAGCTCCGGCGAAAGAGGGTGTCATCGAAGATCTTCACCGATAAGCAGCCTTGTCCACGATATAGGAGCTTCACGACATGGTCGATGAAACACTCCTAATGAGTTGCGAAGTCCCGCCATCCGCCACGCCGGAACATGTGCTCAACGTCGTTTTTCCACGTCTCCAGTCCCAGTTGGGCTGCTCACCACTCACCTCATGCATCCCCTATATCTAGCTTGGCCCTTCCGCACCGAGAATTCACTAGCCTTATTCCAAGTTTTAAAATAATAAAAAATAGGGAGACAGATTCTATAAGGATATACCTTTTAGAAATAGCCGATTCCAAGCCTAGGGTAAAGAAGGAGAGTTAGAGATAAACTTGATGAGCCAAAGTAAAAACCAGTCATTCCTATTAATATGAAACCCAATAGAAATTCGCCGGGGTGTAACGCTCTCAGTGACGCGCCATATCGGAACCCGGGTGTGGTGTTAAATGAGCAATGGTTGGGCCGCCACCGTCTTAGTGGCGCGCCATATCGGAACCTGGATGTGGTGTTAAATGAGCAAGAGCCGAGCCGCCACCGTCTTAGAGCAACTCTAGCAGACACCGCATCCAGCCCCATCCGCATAGTAATTGCTATTTTGCGGTTTTGGAGAGGAAAAGGGGTCGGTCCAGACACCGCATAGAAGCCCATCCGGAATTTTTTTTCCACTCTATCTAGTTTCGTGTCGCGGAAACCCCAACCACCCAGTTTTGCGAGGCCTTCCGAGAGCGAACCCCATCCCGACTCCCACGTTGGCGCAAAAGAAATTTCAGCCCAGCGGTCACCGTACGGGCGCCGGAGTCGACCAAAATTCGCCGGAGTCACCGGAATCGGGCCAAAATTCGCCGGAATCGGTCCAAAATTCACCGGAATCCGGAGCGGGCGGCCGTGGGGTGCGGGCAGCACGATTGCTAGGAACGGGCGACTAGCTGTGGGCGGCGTGCGGGGGCGAGCGGCGAGGGTGCGCGCTCGGCTGCTAGGGGCGTGCGGCAGGTGGTGGCCGACGGGGGCGGGCGGCCGTTATCGAGTGACCGGTGAGGGTGGGCGACCGATGGGGCGGCCGTCCGGCAGCCAACGGGAGGTTTATGAAGAAAGAAGAAAAAATAAAAAAAAGTCTAAATGTGGGGTCATGACAGGTATATGCTGCTTTAGGGAGTCCTTTTGCGGTCTGGGTTGCGTCCCGTTCTTTCAGCCCGCAAAACGCGTTTGCGATGCCCTCCATCAATATATTTTAGGTTTGCGGTGTCTGCTGGAGTTGCTCTTCGTGGCGCGCTAGACTTTCACCCGGATGTAATGTTAAGAGCTTGATTGGTTGCTCCCATTGGTGTTTCGCGTTTTGTTTTGTCGCATGCAGGGGCGTTTTGTTTTGTCGCATGCAGTTTAACCTAGTAGCTACCGTATGAGTGATATTTGGAAGCTAACAATTTCACTTAGGTTTGTTGGAGAAAACTAACAATTCCACTTAGATAGATCCGGAGCCACTCCACCGGAATAGCCGGTCGGAGGCGGTGAAGGTGACGCGCCGGAGTAGTCTAGGTTAGTCTAGGTCTTCTCTTTCTCTAGTTTTGCTGTTTATCCTTGTGGATATTGGCGTGATGCCTGTGTTGAGGTGGTGGTGGTGGAGTCGGGGCTTCTCCCTGCTGCTGGCGGCGGTGCTGCAGCTGCTCGTGGTGCGCCGGTGGTCGGCGACAGAGGCGAGCGGCGGCAGGACGGCGTCATCCTCTCCAATAAAAGCCTTCCTCGAGTCACCAGATCTGGGCGAGCTCGTCTTCGATCCCTCTCTCTCTGGCCACTGCGGCGGTGGGGATTGGGATGGGATCTCCGATGACCCTGCTTTTGGCAGATCTGTTGTCTCCTTCTCTGGAGCTGATCTTCGTCGAGCGGAACACGCAGTGACCAAGCTTGTCACTGTGATCTTTGGCCAATATGGTGGCCCGATTTCTTCGACCTCCATGGCGGAGGCCCTCTCGGTCGGCTGCTGGAGCTCGACGCCACGAGGGAGACAAGTGGTTCGTCCCCATCTCTCTGGTGGTCGCCAGGGGCTTGACCTTGGCGTCGGCAATGAGCGTTCGAGCATCATGCGCTCGGAACTCGGCGGAGACGCCTGGAGTTCGCCGGCGGCGCGTGGCGGAGACTACCTTGGACCCGATTGCTTTTTCTCTGTTTTGGTCAGGGTGGTTTTTTAAAGTGGAAGGCCCTTTCTTCAAAGTTTAGGTTTCTCTGTGCAAGAGATGTAAAAGGGCCTTTCTGTAAAATGTACCTGCCTTTAATATAAGAGCTCCACCGGGATCTTCTGACCCCTCTTTTGTTCAAAAAAAAAATTCCACTTAGATTCGATGGGAGAAAAGAGATACAGTATGATTGGTAGGTTGCACGGTTGAGAAGGGTTAACTAACAAAAAAACATTATTTTGGGGCATTCGTCTAGGACGCATTTTTTTATCCAGCGCCTCAAATGGCATGAAGCTACCGGCTCGGGATGGTCTAAATACAGCATCTCAGTCTGAGATCAATGTGGCACTACTGCAAAATAGCATGTCTTATGTTACTGTGCAGTTTTTTTTCCAGAATGACTGCAGTTTTTGGATATTGAAAAAATTCAAAATAAGACAAAGGACACTCGTCAAGTTACTAGTGAATTTCGAGTCCATTACTAAAACACAAGTACACAACACTTTGGTCCGGGGTATGGCAGCCTCACCACCAAGGAACAAATTCCCAAACCACTTCTCCCTTCATAATAGTTAAGGGGATACATAGTATCATCAGCTTCTCCTCAGGTTTAGCGCAATATTTCTAAGGGCATCTATCTTAACTGCATGCAGCACCACAAGTTCCCTGTAGATCTTCAGGCTCTCGTCCTCATTAATAATGTCTTCAAATTTACGGGCATCCCTCTCAAGCCTTTTTACCTCTCCCGGGGTGAACATCTGAAAGAATTGGTCATTACATGAATGACAAACTTTCATAAAATGTTAAGCATTTACAAAACATTACCTGCATGTCATGGTCTGTTGTTTGTAGGGGGTCAAACATGATCTTCAGGGCCGTCGCAATCTTCATCATTTTCCAGCCTGCCGAGTCAATGCCAGAAACATCCTTCAGCTTGACAGCAGCCCAATGCAGTTGTTCACCATATCTGTTCTCAATCACTTCAGCATCATACAAGAGGCATGCTGTCACAACAACATCCCCCTTAACCTGGGTACAAAAAAGAGGATTGTGTTGTCACTAAAAGAACAAAAAAGGGGTTTTAACATATCACACCAAGAGTTTTGGGCAGGGACAATCAAGGATACTATGTGCACATTGCACAAAGTATCAGATAATAATAGTGTAACAATAAAGCACAAAACATTTCATCTCATACATAAAGACAACTTTTGAACTAACCATCTCTGGTTTGACATCAAAGCCATGACGATCAAGGAACATTTTTAGTCCTTGGCTCATTGGCAAGCGGTCCTCCTGCGTCAGCTTCAGTTCTTCTTCAGGAACCAAACTATCCATGAGATTCTTCAGACCCCACATCACCTCCAGCACAGCTTCATCGAAGCGGCAAGGTACACCCGGCTGAAACAAGTGGCAGCAAAATAGATGTTCAAGTTTTCAACGATCATAAGCCAACAAGGGACCTTTAAACTTACCAAGCTTTTTTCAATGATTCCTTTATATTCAGATTTTCCAACGGCCAGTGTCTGATAAGGGTGGTGATAGCGCGAGATCATCTCACTAAGCTCCCTACTGACACCGGTAACATGATTAATGGCACTGGACTTGTCATTGAACATTTGGAACTCTTTCAGCCGAGCGATCTGATAAAAGAAATAAACAAGAACAAGCAAGTTAAGGGGCAAAAATGAGAAGTACTCAAATATCTCGCCATGTCTCCAAATCATGACGCAGCGATTCAGTATGTACACCGCAATCAATATTACAAACAAACACTAAGTGGAAAGGAATCAGCTATGCCAAGCACATCGAGTACTCGCATGTTAAATAGAGGAAATTTGGCATAATAGATAAGAGAAGATGACAACAACTTAACATCTTCATCTCCACTTTGGTCCACGTCCATCCATAGTCCAAGCCATAAAATGCTCTAGGTAGGAAAGCGATTAGATGTGGCGCCTAGGTTCTAAGCGACACGTTGCTGCTCTGCCTAGTTACTCGTTAGCCTGGTTCACAATGGTCGCACCGCTTTTCACTGTTTGTTGAAACTCTAACAAAAATCGTAAAAGATATAGCCTTGTACAAGTCCTTGAGTTCCTGCTACGCAGTTCAGAATATGTTACAGCTCAATCATCCATGGATAGCAGAAGAGGAGAGAATTGCCAATAGCATATATTTCAGCCTGCCATCCATTCTTTTAAAATCTCATTTTTAGTTTCTGGTCCCTGTACTAAGACTTGGTTTCATTTTTGAATGACAATGGAACCAGGGAGCTGTTCGCCCTGTGAATTTTTTTTTAAAAAATCTTTTAAAATATCTTTCACCAGTGTTGATGAAAATAGCTTTTGATGGTGCATGCATACACTGAACAGCAACACAACATCGCGCTACAGATTTCTAGACAGCATTATAGAAAAAATTGTGTGTTAATCTCATAATGAATTTTGTGCTTGTATGGGTGGGTGCTTGAGCCATCCAACGGCTCACATAGACACAAGATTCATATTTCCGCATTTTGCACCTTTACCCCTATGAAACTAGAGTATTAACCTGCACCCCACCACCCAGTATTTGAAGGCACGATGGAGAACACACCGAAAACCTAGTCCCCTCCAGCCCCGTACAGCCTCCACCATTCCCACCCACCTCAATCCCGCGCCCTGTATCCCTCACCGCCCCCTCCCGTCAGCCACCTTCCAGCGATGGTGCTAGCCACCAACCCTGTCCCATCGCCCCCCCCCCCCCCCTCGTGGCTCGACTCTCTCCTGTCAGCCCCATCCAGAATCGGCCAGTCCAATCTGGGCTCCTGGAACCTCCCTCACAGGTGATGGCGCAGCACCAACGAGCCTCTGCGCCGCTTGCTACAGATCGTGCGGGAGAGGACAGATCAGATCTTGGAGAACTCGAATCTGGACATGGAGAGGTCGGATCTGGCATGTTTTAAGTTCTGTTTTTCGATTTAGGCAGATCCAAAAACCTGCAAGATCCAGAAGGGCCGCTTGCTCCTTGATGCTCTGTGATTGGGCAAGGAAGGCCCAATCCTTCAATTTTGTTTCGATTTTATGTGATTTTGGTAGTGACATGGGTATGAATGTTAGATGGATTTTCTTTTGAGGGAATCGTGCGCTTCATTGATCACATAACCAAAATGTCATTACAAATATGCTCCTGGATACATTCCGGGCACTCCTATGAACTGGGACTCGAGGGCCTGGATCTGGACTTGGTCTTTCCTTTTTTTCTGTTTTTTTGTAACTATTTCGAGTTGAATCCTGCTGACACTAACGTTTTTCTTGTTCAAACCAGTGTGAAACTAATGTATACTGTTGAATCTTCCATGAAATGAATCCGAAAGAATCGTGTATCACTTTGATGACAAGTGAATATTGACCGGATAATGATCTTTAAATTTATTTTAATAATCTTATGCAAAACTACTGAATGTTGCATGAAACAGAGCTATTTGATTGGTTTCATGATAGTTTGATACTTTCAAAACCTTGTATGAACATCTGTGTGTCTACGGATGTGACATCAGTACAAAAAAAATCAGTGAGAGAAAATTGTTGTTGGCATGCCCAAATTCATACCTGAACCATTTATAATCTACGTAAAAACAGTTTGAAACTTCGCTGGTGGTATGGCTAGACTCATCCACAGAAAAAGGAACACATGAAACATGTGAAAGCTGAAAAAATAAGGGACGCTGTGCAAAAATTGTAATGGGCTTAAGAACCAGACTGGACAGAGGTGGGAGGGGCCTTTCGTAAAAACTGTAGCACAAATCTACAGGTTTTGGACAGGAAAGATAGCCCAATCACCCACCTGTACAAGCACATAAGCATTTCCCATGCAAAAAAAACAGTAAAAAAATGAGCTTGTGCTCATATTATTATTCCCTAAAAGAACTGAAATGAATAGCATATATTTCAGAATACCATCCATTCTTTTAAAATCTCTTTCGCTAGTGTTGATGAAAATAGCTTTTGATGGTGCATGCATACACTGAAAAACATCACAACATTACGCTACATATTTCTAGACAGCATTATAGATAAAATTATGTGTTCATCTCTCAGCACACAAAAACAGTAAAAATGAGGTTGTGCTCATAATATTATTCCCTAAAAGAACTGAAATGAACATGAAGATCATGAATAGTAAAAGAACACTGCTCTGCTTAAATTGGCGACAAAAACGTATATAACAAGTTAACAACCATAAGGATTAAGGAAAGAATGCAGAGGCAGGGCCTTACCCCTCGTGGCCTAAAATCCTCGCCAAAGATTGCCCAGATATTCTGCAGGAGATAAAACCAGCTAAGCCGATGACAAACTAAGAGACAAGAAAGCAAGCACATGAGTAATGGAGCAGGGAAGATATGACAACGCAAATAGTACCTTCATAGCGTCTTGTTGGTTGAGGTAGTATTCCTTCATCGAGAAAACTGCGAAGCCAGAGGGCGTCTCAAACAGTACCAAGATCTCTGCTGCATATGCTGCATAGTTGCCGAAGCTGGAACCTGCAAACATGTAAACAAATTTAACATTTGAAGAAATACCGTGCCTCGCTCAGTCCCAAATTCAGATGCCAAGCATGAAGCCAGCAATGGATCCGACAGAGGCTAAAGGCCCAATCTCTAAGCCGCACCTTACCCTACCAAACCTAAATGGCCGATGGAGGAAGTCTGTGGGATCGAATCCAAATCTAAAATCGTCTGGCCAGATCCATCTATCCCGATGTGCTTCTACAACCGCTCTAGAATCTTCCGGGAAAAGAAAACGCTCTAGGGTTTGCTTCCTCATCGTAAAAGGCTATGAGTTGGTGGGATTGATAGAGGAGGATAACGGCGGGAGGCGGGTGGCTCACCTATACTGGGAATTGACTCCGCCGGAGTTGAAGAAATCTTCGAGGGAGAGGGAGATCTCTTTCGTCCGCTGCGTTGTCGCTTCCTCGAGGTCGAACCTTTTACTCCGGACGTAGGTTCTGGGATCGAAGGACCACCGGGTGGATCACTGCCGGCAATCGCCGCCGGCGGACGAGGAGAGGGGTGGCCGCGTCGGCGCCCCATCAAGTTCAAGGATGCGATATTTCCGTGGGAGTTGTGGTCGCGGCGTGGTGGTATTGCCTTTATTTTGGGTAGTACCTTTCCCTCCCTAAATCTCGCTTCGCCAAGCGGAGCAGTGATTAGGCTTCTAGTTTAAGAGATTCCCCTGAACCGTTTTTCTAGGGTTTGGAGTGGAGAGGCGGCGCACGGGCGATTTCCAATCTCTGGGGCGCGATCGACGTTCTGTCCGGCTCGCGGGAAGCGGTTTTTCCTCGTGATGGCGGAGCGGGAGCACGGAGCTTCGAGGGGGGATCTCCCATGGGGAGGTTTGTCGAGGGGTGGGGGCTCGGGCCTTGCTGAGAAGCTCGATTCAACCCTTACGGAGGAGGAACAAAAGGTTATTGTGATGGATGACCGTGAAGAGGATCAGAGTGAAGCGGCTTTTGCGATCGCTGGTAAAGTTCTTGTCGCCAATGAATTCCACATCCAGACGATCGAAAGTGCGCTGCGCCCAGCTTGGGGCAATCCACTAGGACTCAAGTTTCAATCTCATGGAAATAATATTTTTGTGGCTACCCTGGAATCAAAGCGAGATGTGGATCGTATCTGGGAGGGAGCACCATGGATGGTTGGTTTTCATGCAGTCATATTAGAAAATTTCGATCGATGCATGCGGCCACGTGAAGTTGTTTTCGGTAGAATGCCGATCTGGGTAAGATGCCACGACCTGCCATTCAATTGGCTGAACAAGGAGAGAGCTGAATTTTTGGCCAGCCAGATTGGAGATTTTATCAAGCTAGACCAAGGTGGTACAAACCGTGGATGGGGACAAAGTATGAGGGCAAAGGTCTGGATTGACATCAACAAACCACTACGGCGTGTTCTAAGTTTTAACTCTTTGAAGAGAGGAAAGATTGATACGTATGAGGTTCAGTATGAGAGGTTGCCTTACTTCTGTTTTGCGTGTGGTGTGCTTGGGCACTCGGACACGTTCTGCAACAATCCTCTGCCTCGGAAGGAGGATGGATCATGGGAATATGACTCGTCTATCAGATTTCTAGAGATCAGGAAGAAGAAACCTCAGCCTACACCTGTTATGAAGCAAGATTCAGTTGCAAAACCACCAAAGATAGTGGTTAAACCTACCTGGAAGGCGAAGGCTGGACAGGAACAAGGTGGTCTGGTTAAAGGAGGCCCAAGTATCAATGCTAATACGGGAAAGGATAAGCAGGCTGTATTCAAGTTTGATGCGCATACATCAGGGAATTATGTGGAGAAGCCTAAGGCACAAAGAACCCTGGATTTGTCGGGTTTGCCAGGGGATGCGGCAGCCTTGGCATTAGTGCAGGCTAATGAGGAATCTCAAGGCACAAAGAGGACTGCGATCCTAAGCTCCCCGAGTAAAGTTGGCGAGGTTCGTGATCCAAAGAAAACCAGATGGATGGGGAAGTGTCTGAGGATGATGACGATATGGCGGCGGCTGCTGAGCAGCCCCGCCCGGATCAATGAGTTGCTTGAGCTGCAACTGTCGGGGGCTTGGGAACCAACCGACAGTGAGAGAGCTTCGCAATGTGGTGAAGCGGGAAGATCCCACCCTGCTCTTTGTTATAGAGACAAAGATCAGTGGTAAAAGGGTGGAGAAGATGGCAAATGCTCTTGGTTTTGGAGGGTGTTATGCAGTTGATAGTGTTGGCTTAAGTGGGGGCATTGGGCTGTTTTGGAAGAAGGAGGCTAGTGTTGAAGTGAAAAGCTATAATCAAAACCATATTGATGTGATAGTCAAGGCAGTGGGAGATGATGTGAGGCCGTGGCGTTTTACAGGCTTTTATGGCGAGCCGAGGAAGGAGGATAGACATGTCAGTTGGACTCTAATGCGACGGCTAGCTAATGCGTTAGACTATCCGTGGCTTTGTTTTGGGAGATTTTAATGAAACTTTGTATGGAAGTGAGCATTTTAGCGTCTCGGAACGATCGGAGCCTCATATGAGGGCATTTCGAGAGTGCATTGAAGATTGCAGTTTGATGGATCTAGGCTGGAATGGAGTCCCTTACACGTGGGATAATAGGCGAGATGGGGAAGCAAATGTTAAATCAAGAATTGATCGGGGCTTGGGCAATGAAAAATTATATGATGAATTTGCTGTACCGAGAGTTCAACATATCAATATGGTGGAATCTGATCATTGTGCTTTGATGATTAGGATGCAGCGGAAGGATCAGATTAGCATCAAGAAAAACAATCATGGTTTCGCTATGAGAATGTCTGGCAAACCCACTCTGAATACGACCAGCAAGTTCAAAAACTCTGGGAAGAGAAGAGTGTGGGAGGTTGATACGTCTCCGACGTATCGATAATTTCTTATGTTCCATGCCACATTATTGATGTTATCTACATGTTTTATGCATACTTTATGTCATATTCGTGCATTTTCTGGAACTAACCTATTAACAAGATGCCGAAGTGCCAGTTCCTGTTTTCTGCTGTTTTTGGTTTCAGAAATCCTAGTAACGAAATATTCTCGGAATCGGACGAAATCAACGCCCAGGTTCCTATTTTTCCCGGAACCATCCAGAACACCCGAGAGCCGCCAGAGGGGAGCCCTGGGGGCCCCACACCACACCCTGGCGCGGCCAGAGGGGGGCCGCGCCGCCCTATGGTGTGGGCCCCCCAGAAGCCCTCCTGCCATCGCCTATATAAAGCCTCCGTCGCGAAAACCCTGATGCGTACGACGAAAACCACAGAAACCTTCCAGAGCCGCCGCCATCGCGAGGCCAAGATCTGGGGGACAGGAGTCTCTGTTCCGGCACGCCGCCGGAACGGGGAAGTGCCCCCGGAAGGCTTCTCCATCGACACCGCTGCCATCTCCACCGCCATCTTCATCACCGCTGCTGCTCCCATGAGGAGGGAGTAGTTCTCCATCGAGGCTCGGGGCTGTACCGGTAGCTATGTGGTTCATCTCTCTTCCATGTACCTCAATACAATAATCTCATGAGCTGCTTTACATGATTGAGATTCATATGAGTTTTGTATCACTACTATCTATGTGCTACTCTAGCAAAGTTATTAAAGTAGTTCTATTCCTCCTGCACGTGTGTAAAGGTGACAGTGTGTGCACCGTGTTAGTACTTGGTTTATGCTATGATCATGATCTCTTGTAGATTGCGAAGTTAACTATTGCTATGATAATATTGATGTGATCTATTCCTCCTACATATGCATGAAGGTGACAGTGTGCATGCTATGCTAGTACTTGGTTTAGTCTTTTGATCTATCTTACACTATAAGGTTACTTAAATATGAACAAATTGTGGAGCTTGTTAACTCCGGCATTGAGGGTTCGTGTAATCCTACGCAATGCGTTCATCATCCAACAAAAGTGTAGAGTATGCATTTATCTATTCTGTTATGTGATCAATGTTGAGAGTGTCCACTAGTGAAAGTCTAATCCCTAGGCCTTGTTCCTAAATACTGCTGCGTTACTACTGCTTGTTTACTGTTTCACTGTGTTACTACTGCTGCAATACTACCACCATCAACTACACGCCAAAGAAGCTATTTTCTCGCACCGTTACTCTGCTTACTATATATTCATACCACCTGTATTTCACTATCTCTTCGCCGAACTAGTGCACCTATTAGGTGTGTTGGGGACACAAGAGACTTCTTGCTTTGTGGTTGCAGGGTTGCATGAGAGGGATATCTTTGACCTCTTCCTCCCTGAGTTCGATAAACCTTGGGTGATCCACTTAAGGGAAAACTTGCTGCTGTTCTACAAACCTCTGCTCTTGGAGGCCCAACACTGTCTACAGGAAAGGAGGGGGAACGTAGACATCAAGCACTTTTCTGGCGCTGTTGCCGGGGAGGAAAGGTAAAAGGTACTCACACTCCGTATCTCGGCTACTAAGCTATTTTCCGGCGTTGTAAGTACTCGAAGCTATTTCCTTTAGATCCTGCAATTGCAACCTTTTGTTTCTTGTTTACACTAGTAAGGCATAATGGACAACATCTGTGAGCTTTTTATTCTATTTCCTGAGTCAAGACATGAATGGTTTAATGCGAAAATTAAAAAACCTATGGAATCTTATTTGCATGCTAGTAGCAATGATATTAGTATGAACGCTTTGAACACCATTGTTGCTAATGATATGGAAAATTCTAAGCTTGGGGAAGCTGGTTTTGATGAGCATGATCTTTTTAGTCCCCCAAGCATTGAGGAGAAAATTTTCTTTGATGATACTTTGCCTCCTATTTATGATGATTATAATGATATTGGTCTTTTAGTGCCGCCTACTATGGAGAGTAATTTTTATGATGATAATACTATGCCTCCTACACTTGATGAGAATAATAATGATAGCTACTTTGTTGAATTTGCTCCTACTACAATTAATAAGAATAACTATGCTTATGTTGGGAGTAGTAATAATTTTATGCATGAGACTCATGATAAGAATGCTTTATGTGATAGTTATATTGTTGAGTTTGCTCATGACACTACTGAAAGTTATTATGAGAGAGGAAAATACGGTTGTAGAAATTTTCATGTTACTAAAACACCTCTCTATGTGCTGAAATTTTTGAAGCTATACTTGTTTTATCTTCCTATGCTTGTTACTTTGCTTTTCATGAACTTGTTTATTTACAAGATTCCTATGCATAGGAAGCATGTTAGACTTAAATGTGTTTTGAATTTGCCTCTTGATGCTCTCTTTTGCCTCAAATACTATTTCTTGCGAGTGCATCATTAAAACTGCTGAGCCCATCTTAATGGCTATAAAGAAAAGAACTTCTTGGGAGATAACCCATGTGTTATTTTGCTACAGTACTTTGTTTTATATTTGTGTCTTGGAAGTTGTTTACTACTGTAGCAACCTCTCCTTATCTTAGTTTTGTGTCTTGTTGTGCCAAGTAAAGTCTTTGATAGTAAAGTCAATACTAGATTTGGATTACTGCGCAGAAACTGTTTTATTGCTGTCACGAATTTGGGCAAAATTCTCTGTAGGTAACTCAGAAAATTATGCCAATTTACGTGAGTGATCCTCAGATATGTACGCAACTTTCATTCAATTTGAGCATTTTCATCTGAGCAAGTCTGGTGCCATTTTAAAATTCGTCTTTATGGACTATTCTGTTTTGACAGATTCTGCCTTTTATTTCGCATTGCTTCTTTCGCTGTGTTGGGTGGATTTCTTTGTTCCATTACCTTCCAGTAGCTTTGAGCAATGTCCAGAAGTGTTAAGGATGATTGTGTCACCTCTGAACATGTGAGTTTTTTATTATGTACTAACCCTCTAATGAGTTTGTTTCGAGTTTGGTGTGGAGAAAGTTTTCAAGGATCAAGAGAGGAGGATGATATACTACGATCAAGAAGAGTGAAAAGTCTAAGCTTGGGGATGCCCCGGTGGTTCACCCCTGCATATATCAGGAAGACTCAAGCGTCTAAGCTTGGGGATGCCCAAGGCATCCCCTTCTTCATCGACAACATTATCAGGTTCCTCCCCTGAAACTATATTTTTATTCCATCACATCTTATGTGCCTTACTTGGAGCGTCTGTTTGTTTTTGTTTTTTGTTTTGTTTGAATAAAATGGATCCTAGCATTCACTTTATGGGAGAGAGACACGCTCCGCTGTAGCATATGGACAAGTATGTCCTTAGGCTCTACTCATAGTATTCATGGCGAAGTTTCTTCTTCGTTAAATTGTTATATGGTTGGAATTGGAAAATGATACATGTAGTAATTGCTATAAATGTCTTGGGTAATGTGATACTTGGCAATTGTTGTGCTCATGTTTAAGCTCTTGCATCATATGCTTTGCACCCATTAATGAAGAAATACATAGAGCATGCTAAAATTTGGTTTGCATATTTGGTTTCTCTAAGGTCTAGATAATTTCTAGTATTGAGTTTGAACAACAAGGAAGACGGTGTAGAGTCTTATAATGTTTTCAATATGTCTTTTATGTGAGTTTTGCTGCACCGGTTCATCCTTGTGTTTGTTTCAAATAAGCCTTGCTAGCCTAAACCTTGTATCGAGAGGGAATACTTCTCATGCATCCAAAATACTTGAGCCAACCACTATGCCATTTGTGTCCACCATACCTACCTACTACATGGTATTTCTCCGCCATTCCAAAGTAAATTGCTTGAGTGCTACCTTTAAAATTTCCATTCTTCACCTTTGCAATATATAGCTCATGGGACAAATAGCTTAAAAACTATTGTGGTATTGAATATGTACTTATGCACTTTATCTCTTATTAAGTTGCTTGTTGAGCGATAACCATGTTCCTGGGGACGCCATCAACTATTTCTTTGTTGAATATCATGTGAGTTGCTATGCATGTTCGTCTTGTCTGAAGTAAGAGTGATTTATCATGATCAAATGGTTTGAGTATGCATATTGTTAGAGAAGAACATTGGGCCGCTAACTAAAGCCATGATCCATGGTGGAAGTTTCAGTTTGGACAACAAACCTCAATCTCTTATGAGAATATTATCTGTTGTTGAATGCTTATGCATTAAAGAGGAGTCCATTATCTGTTGTCTATGTTGTCCCGGTATGGATGTCTAAGTTGAGAATAACCAAAAGCGAGAAATCCAATGCGAGCTTTCTCCTTAGACCTTTGTACAGGCGGCATAGAGGTACCCCTTTGTGACACTTGGTTGAAACATGTGCTATGCTATGATAATCCATGTAAATCCAAGCTAATTAGGACAAGGTGCGAGCACTATTAGTATACTATGCACGAGGCTTGCAACTTTTAGGATATAATTTACATAACTCATATGCTTTATTACTACCGTTGACAAAATTGTTTCATGTTTTCAAAATCAAAGCTCTAGCACAAATATAGCAATCGATGCTTTTCCTCTATGAGGACCATTCTTCTACTTTTCAATGTTGAGTCAGTTCACCTATTTCTCTCCACCTCAAGAAGCAAACACTTGTGTGAACTATGCATTGATTCCTACATATTTGCTTATTGCACTTATTATATTACTCTATGTTGACAATATCCATGAGATATACATGTTACAAGTTGAAAGCAACCGCTGAAACTTAATCTTCTTTTATGTTGCTTCAATGCTTTTACTTTGAATTATTGCTTTATAAGTTAACTCTTATGCAAGACTTATTGATGCTTGTCTTGAAAGTACTATTCATGAGAAGTCTTTGCTTTATGATTCAGTTGTTTACTCATGTCATTACCATTGTTTTGATCGCTGCATTCATTACATATGTTTACAATATGATCAAGTTTATGATGGCATGTCACTTCAGAAATTATCTTTGTTATCGTTTTACCTGCTCGGGACGAGCAGAACTAAGCTTGGGGATGCTGATACGTCTCCGACGTATCGATAATTTCTTATGTTCCATGCCACATTATTGATGTTATCTACATGTTTTATGCACACTTTATGTCATATTCGTGCATTTTCTGGAACTAACCTATTAACAAGATGCCGAAGTGCCAGTTCCTGTTTTCTGCTGTTTTTGGTTTCAGAAATCCTAGTAACGAAATATTCTCGGAATCGGACGAAATCAACGCCCAGGTTCCTATTTTTCCCGGAACCATCCAGAACACCCGAGAGCCGCCAGAGGGGAGCCCTGGGGGCCCCACACCACACCCTCGCGCGGCCAGAGGGGGGGCCGCGCCGCCCTATGGTGTGGGCCCCCTAGAAGCCCTCCTGCGCCGCCTCTTCGCCTATATAAAGCCTCCGTCGTGAAAACCCTGATGCGTACGACGAAAACCACAGAAACCTTCCAGAGCCGCCGCCATCGCGAGCCCAAGATCTGGGGGACAGGAGTCTCTGTTCCGGCACGCCGCCGGAACGGGGAAGTGCCCCCGGAAGGCTTCTCCATCGACACCGGTGCCATCTCCACCGCCATCTTCATCACCGCTGCTGCTCCCATGAGGAGGGAGTAGTTCTCCATCGAGGCTCGGGGCTGTACCGGTAGCTATGTGGTTCATCTCTCTTCCATGTACCTCAATACAATAATCTCATGAGCTGCTTTACATGATTGAGATTCATATGAGTTTTGTATCACTACTATCTATGTGCTACTCTAGCAAAGTTATTAAAGTAGTTCTATTCCTCCTGCACGTGTGTAAAGGTGACAGTGTGTGCACCGTGTTAGTACTTGGTTTATGCTATGATCATGATCTCTTGTAGATTACGAAGTTAACTATTGCTATGATAATATTGATGTGATCTATTCCTCCTACATATGCATGAAGTTGACAGTGTGCATGCTATGCTAGTACTTGGTTTAGTCTTTTGATCTATCTTACACTATAAGGTTACTTAAATATGAACAAATTGTGGAGCTTGTTAACTCCGGCATTGAGGGTTCGTGTAATCCTACGCAATGCGTTCATCATCCAACAAAAGTGTAGAGTATGCATTTATCTATTCTGTTATGTGATCAATGTTGAGAGTGTCCACTAGTGAAAGTCTAATCCCTAGGCCTTGTTCCTAAATACTGCTGCGTTACTACTGCTTGTTTACTGTTTCACTGTGTTACTACTGCTGCAATACTACCACCATCAACTACACGCCAGCAAGCTATTTTCTGGCATCGTTGCTACTGCTACTATATATTCATACCACCTGTATTTCACTATCTCTTCGCCGAACTAGTGCACCTATTAGGTGTGTTGGGGACACAAGAGACTTCTTGCTTTGTGGTTGCAGGGTTGCATGAGAGGGATATCTTTGACCTCTTCCTCCCTGAGTTCGATAAACCTTGGGTGATCCACTTAAGGGAAAACTTGCTGCTGTTCTACAAACCTCTGCTCTTGGAGGCCCAACACCGTCTACAGGAAAGGAGGGGGAACGTAGACATCAGAGCTGGCCTGGAAGGAGTTATTCGTACCCTCAAAAGCATGCAAGGCGACCTAGACAAGTGGGGTCGTGAAAAATTTGGAAATTTCAAAGTTAAATTGACAGGGCTGAGAAAACGCCTGGATAAAATTCGTTTGAATTCTATGGGCCGGGGGCCTGATACGTCTCCGACGTATCGATAATTTCTTATGTTCCATGCCACATTATTGATGTTATCTACATGTTTTATGCACACTTTATGTCATATTCGTGCATTTTCTGGAACTAACCTATTAACAAGATGCCGAAGTGCCAGTTCCTGTTTTCTGCTGTTTTTGGTTTCAGAAATCCTAGTAACGAAATATTCTCGGAATCGGACGAAATCAACGCCAAAGATCTTAGAATCCCCGGAAGCATCCAGAACACACGAGAGGGACCAGAGGGGGGGCACAGGCCCACCACACCATACCCTGGCGCGGCCTAGGGGGGGCCCGCGCCCCCCTATGGTTTGGCCAGCCCTTCGACCCTCTGGCGCCGCCTCTTCGCCTATATAAAGCCTCCGTCGCGAAAACCCTGAGGCGTTCGACGAAACCCACAGAAACCTTCCAGAGCCGCCGCCATCGCGAAGCCAAGATCTGGGGGACAGGATCTCTGTTCCGGCACGCTGCCGGAGCGGGGAAGTGCCCCCGGAAGGCTTCTCCATCGACACCGCTGCCATCTTCACCGCCATCTTCATCACCGCTGCTGCTCCCATGAGGAGGGAGTAGTTCTCCATCGAGGCTCGGGGCTGTACCGGTAGCTATGTGGTTCATCTCTCTTCCATGTACCTCAATACAATAATCTCATGAGCTGCTTTACATGATTGAGATTCATATGAGTTTTGTATCACTACTATCTATGTGCTACTCTAGCAAAGTTATTAAAGTAGTTCTATTCCTCCTGCACGTGTGTAAAGGTGACAGTGTGTGCACCGTGTTAGTACTTGGTTTATGCTATGATCATGATCTCTTGTAGATTGCGAAGTTAACTATTGCTATGATAATATTGATGTGATCTATTCCTCCTACATATGCATGAAGGTGACAGTGTGCATGCTATGTTAGTACTTGGTTTAATCTGTTGATCTATCTTACACTATAAGGTTACTTAAATATGAACAAATTGTGGAGCTTGTTAACTCCGGCATTGAGGGTTCGTGTAATCCTACGCAATGCGTTCATCATCCAACAAAAGTGTAGAGTATGCATTTATCTATTCTGTTATGTGATCAATGTTGAGAGTGTCCACTAGTGAAAGTCTAATCCCTAGGCCTTGTTCCTAAATACTGCTGCGTTACTACTGCTTGTTTACTGTTTCACTGTGTTACTACTGCTGCAATACTACCACCATCAACTACACGCCAGCAAGCTATTTTCTGGCACCGTTGCTACTGCTCATATATATTCATACCACCTGTATTTCACTATCTCTTCGCCGAACTAGTGCACCTATTAGGTGTGTTGGGGACACAAGAGACTTCTTGCTTTGTGGTTGCAGGGTTGCATGAGAGGGATATCTTTGACCTCTTCCTCCCTGAGTTCGATAAACCTTGGGTGATCCACTTAAGGGAAAACTTGCTGCTGTTCTACAAACCTCTGCTCTTGGAGGCCCAACACTGTCTACAGGAAAGGAGGGGGAACGTAGACATCAAGCTACTTTTCTGGCGCCGTTGCCGGGGAGGAAAGGTAAAAGGTACTCACACTCCGGACCTCGGCTACTAAGCTATTTTCCGCCGTTGTAAGTACTCGAAGCTATTTCCTTTAGATCCTGCAATTGCATCTTTTTGTTTCTTGTTTTACACTAGTTAGGCATAATGGAAAACAACAAAAAAATTGGTGAGCTTTTTAATCTTTTTCCTGATTTAGAATTGTTTGATGCAAAAATTAAAAAACCTATGGAACCTTATTTGCATGCTAGTAGCGATGTTATTAGTATGAATGCAATTACTGCTAATGCTATGAAGAAGTCTAAGCTTGGGGAAGCTAGTTTCTGTGATATTTTTAGCTTCCCATCTTTAGGGGAGAAAATTTGCTCTGATAATACTTTATCTCCCGTATGCGATAACTCTAATGATGCTTGTGATATTTTAAATGCACCTACTGAAAGTATTCCATATAAAATACCTATGAAAATTATTGAACGTGTTATGGATAACCACTATAAAGGGGATGGAACTGTCCACCCTAGAGATCATTTACTATTTTTGCATGAATTATGTGGGTTATTCAAGTGTGCAGGTATCTCTATGGATGAAGTGAGGAAGAAGCTATTCTCTGTTTCGCTGTCTGGTAAAGCGGCGCATTGGTATAAATTGTTGGAGAATAGTCATTCTCTTGGTTGGGAGGAAATTGCATCTCTCTTTTATTCTAAATTTTATCCTCCGCATGAAGTGCATATTGATAGGAATTATATTTATAACTTTTATCCTCGTGATGGAGAGAGTATTTCTCAAGCGTGGGGGAGATTGAAATCTCTAATGCTCAAATGTCCCATTCATGAGCTCCCCCGTAATGTTATTGTTAATAATTTTTATGCGAGGCTTTCAGGACAACACAAGGACTATCTGGACGCGTGTTCGGAAGGATCTTTCACAAGCAAGGAGATTGAAGCTAGGTGGGATCTTCTTGATCGGATTGAGGACAACGCTGAAGGATGGGAGAACAATGAAGGTAAAGAGTCAGGTATAAATTATGATTATGAATGCATTGAAGCTTTTACGGATACCGATAAATTTCGAAATATGAGTGCTACCTATGGTCTTGACTCCCAAGTTGCTGCAAATCTTTATAAAGCCTTTGCTTCTCATTTTGAATTGCCTAAAAATAATTTTGATAAGTATCATGAACCTTTTAAAGAGGCTTGCATGAAGAATCAAATTGTTGTTAATTATTGCAATAAGCATGCTCAAACTCCTAAGAATGCTATTTCTTATAAGCATGTTAATTTTTGTGGAATGCATAGACCTTGTGGAATTAATCAAGTCAAAGATGAATATTGCATCCATCATATTAATGAAAAAACTAGAAAGTGGTTTAGGGCTCTAGATGATCTTGGTAAAAAAGTATGTGCCCTCTATCCTTTTATTTGTGAAGTTTGCCATGAAGTGGGTCATTTTAATTTTCAATGCTCCTCCAATGATAATTTGAACCCAATGAGTGCTGCAAATTTGTATTGTGATGATGAAATTACTCCTAATCAGCATGATGAACTTACTTTATTTTTGGGGTGTGAAGAACTGTCGAGAAAAATCTCTTTGTTACATATGAGTGATCTTGATATTGATGATGTCCTGCATGGGTGTTTTTCTTATTGCGTTGGTAATATCCATACAAATACTTACATACAAAATATTTTAGAAGATGACACCTTGCCAAAATATGATAGGACCGCTGTGTGTTTTCAACTAATTAATGAAAAGGAGGGATCCTCCCAAGTTTCTTCTATTGTTTCTGAAAGTAAATCAGGTTATGCGGACAAGCCACCCTTCAAGCCTCTTCCTCCTAGAGAAGGGAACGAGGAGAAGGAAGAGAAGAAGAAGAAAAAGGGGACGAAGAAGAAGAAGAAGGAGAATAAAAAGAAAGAGGTAACGGCGTATCCCCGCGTATATGAGATAACGATAGGTAACCGTAAGTATGTTGCTCCTGATGATTATTGTGATAATGAATCTGAATACAATGATCTTCCTATGCCCTTTACATACATTAGCAATCATGATTTGAATGATCACACTACTTTTGATATTGCAAATCTCTGGAAAATTAATTCTGAAAATGATGATGATAATAATTGCCATAGTGTCAGTGCTATCCATGCTTCCTCCCATAATGATATAGAAAGCTCTAAGCTTGGGGAAGAGGTGTTTGAAAATCCTTTTGCTACTGATCATTATGTGTTTGATACATCTCCTTCTAATAACAACGATGGTATGGTCATAGATAAACCGACTGTGAAAGATAACTATTCTATTTCTTATGATGACACTGTGCCTCCGATCTTTGATGATTATTATAAAGAATGCTATGATATAGGTTATAACTACCCTTATGAAACTTGTCATAGTCATGATTGGGTTACCAAAAACGATTCCCTTAATATGCAACTTGTTTACCATGTTCAAATTCTTGATAATAATCCTGCTCCAATTACTATTAATGAGAAGAACTCTTCTTATGCCAAATTTAATGATACTTCTATGCATATGAACCATGATAAGAATGTTTCAAGTGATGGGTACATTGTGGATTTCATCCATGATGCTACTGAAAGTTATTATGAGAGAGGGAAATGTGGTTATATGCATCTTAATAATATTAAGTTTCCCCTCTTTATGTTGAGAATCTTGAAGTTACTCGTGTTTTATCCTCTTATGCTTGTCACTTTGTTCTTCATGAATTCATTCGTATACAAGATTCCTCTTCATAGGAAGCATATTAGACTTAAATGTGTTTTGAATTTGCCTCTTGATGCTCTCTTTTGCTTCAAATACTATTTCTCGCGAGTGCATCATTAAAACTGCTGAGCCCATCTTAACGGCTATAAAGAAAGAACTTCTTGGGAGATAACCCATGTGCTATTTTGCTACAGTACTTTGTTTTATATTTGTGTTTTGGAAGTTGTTTAATACTGTAGCAACCTCTCCTTATCTTAGTTTTGTGTTTTGTTGTGCCAAGTAAAGTCTTTGATAGTAAAGTCAATACTAGATTTGGATTACTGCGCAGAAACTGTTTTCTTTGCTGTCACGGATCTGGGCAAAATTCTCTGTAGGTAACTCAGAAAATTATGCCAATTTACGTGAGTGATCCTCAGATATGTACGCAACTTTCATTCAATTTGAGCATTTTCATCTGAGCAAGTCTGGTGCCATTTTAAAATTCGTCTTTATGGACTGTTCTGTTTTGACAGATTCTGCCTTTTATTTCGCATTGCTTCTTTCGCTGTGTTGGGTGGATTTCTTTGTTCCATTACCTTCCAGTAGCTTTGAGCAATGTCCAGAAGTGTTAAGAATGATTGTGTCACCTCTGAACATGTGAGTTTTTGATTATGCACTAACCCTCTAATGAGTTTGTTTCGAGTTTGGTGTGAAGGAAGTTTTCAAGGGTCAAGAGAGGAGGATGATATACTATGATCAAGAAGAGTGAAAGCTCTAAGCTTGGGGATGCCCCGGTGGTTCATCCCTGCATATTTCAAGAAGACTCAAGCATCTAAGCTTGGGGATGCCCAAGGCATCCCCTTCTTCATCGACAACATTATCAGGTTCCTCCCCTGAAACTATATTTTTATTCCATCACATCTTATGTGCCTTACTTGGAGCGTCTGTTTGTTTTTATTTTTGTTTGTGTTTGAATAAATTGGATTACATCATGCTTGTGTGGGAGAGAGACACGCTCCGCTGTTGCATATGAACACATGTGTTCTTAGCTTTTAATGTTCATGGCGAAGGTTGAAACTGCTTCGTTAAATTGTTATATGGTTGGAATTGGAAAATGATACATGTAGTAATTGCTATAAATGTCTTGGGTAATGTGATACTTGGCAATTGTTGTGCTCATGTTTAAGCTCTTGCATCATATACTTTGCACCTATTAATGAAGAAATACATAGAGCATGCTAAAATTTGGTTTGCATATTTGGTTTCTCTAAGGTCTAGATAATTTCTAGTATTGAGTTTGAACAACAAGGAAGACGGCGTAGAGTCTTATAATGCTTGTAATATGTCTTTTATGTGAGTTTTGCTGTACTAGTTCGTGCTTGTGTTTGCTTCAAACAACCTTGCTAGCCTAAACCTTGTATCGAGAGGGAATACTTCTCATGCATCCAAATACTTGAGCCAACCACTATGCCATTTGTGTCCACCATACCTACCTACTACATGGTTTTTTCCGCCATTCCAAAGTAAATTGCTTGAGTGCTACCTTTAAACAATTCAAAATTTATCACCTCTGATTTGTGTCAATGTTTTATAGCTCATGAGGAAGTATGTGGTGTTTATCTTTCAATCTTGTTGGGCAACTTTCACCAATGGACTAGTGGCTTCATCCGCTTATCCAATAACTTTGCAAAAAGAGCTGGCAATGGGATTCCCAGTCCCAAATTAATTAACAAAAATAGACACTCCTCCATGGTATGTGATTGTTGGACGGCACCCGAAGGATTCGGTTAGCCATGGCTTGTGTAAGCAAAGGTTGGGAGGAGTGTCATCATAATAAAACTAAAATAAAAAGGCACTCCTTTATGGTATGAGATTGTTGGCAGGCACCCGAGGATTCGGTTAGCCATGGTTTGTGAAAGAAAGGTTGGAAGGAGTGCCACCCAAACATAAAATAAAATGGGAGCCGCTCTTTGAAGGTTTGTCTGGCAAGGGGGTTAGAGTACCCGCTACCATTCGTTGACAACAACATACACCTCTCAAAACTTTATTTTTATGCTCTCTTTATGTTTTCAAAATAAAAGCTCTAGCACAAATATAGCAATCGATGCTTTTCCTCTTGGAGGACCATTCTTTTACTTTCAATGTTGAGTCAGTTCACCTATTTCTCTCCATCTCAAGAAGCAAACACTTGTGTGAACTATGCATTGATTCCTACATATTTGCTTATTGCACTTATTATATTACTCTATGTTGACAACTATCCATGAGATATACATGTTACAAGTTGAAAGCAACCGCTGAAACTTAATCTTCTTTTGTGTTGCTTCAATGCTTTTACTTTGAATTATTGCTTTATGAGTTAACTCTTATGCAAGACTTATTGATGCTTGTCTTGAAGTGCTATTCATGAAAAGTCTTTGCTTTATGATTCACTTGTTTACTCATGTCATATACATTGTTTTGATCGCTGCATTCACTACATATGCTTTACAAATAGTATGATCAAGATTATGATGGCATGTCACTCCAGAAATTATCTGTGTTATCGTTTTACCTGCTCGGGACGAGCAGAACTAAGCTTGGGGATGCTGATACGTCTCCGACGTATCGATAATTTCTTATGTTCCATGCCACATTATTGATGTTATCTACATGTTTTATGCACACTTTATGTCATATTCGTGCATTTTCTGGAACTAACCTATTAACAAGATGCCGAAGTGCCAGTTGCTGTTTTCTGCTGTTTTTGGTTTCAGAAATCCTAGTAACGAAATATTCTCGGAATCGGACGAAATCAACGCCAAAGATCTTAGAATCCCCGGAAGCATCCAGAACACACGAGAGGGACCAGAGGGGGGGCACAGGCCCACCACACCATACCCTGGCGCGGCCTAGGGGGGGCCCGCGCCCCCCTATGGTTTGGCCAGCCCTTCGACCCTCTGGCGCCGCCTCTTCGCCTATATAAAGCCTCCGTCGCGAAAACCCTGAGGCGTTCGACGAAACCCACAGAAACCTTCCAGAGCCGCCGCCATCGCGAAGCCAAGATCTGGGGGACAGGATCTCTGTTCCGGCACGCTGCCGGAGCGGGGAAGTGCCCCCGGAAGGCTTCTCCATCGACACCGCTGCCATCTTCACCGCCATCTTCATCACCGCTGCTGCTCCCATGAGGAGGGAGTAGTTCTCCATCGAGGCTCGGGGCTGTACCGGTAGCTATGTGGTTCATCTCTCTTCCATGTACCTCAATACAATAATCTCATGAGCTGCTTTACATGATTGAGATTCATATGAGTTTTGTATCACTACTATCTATGTGCTACTCTAGCAAAGTTATTAAAGTAGTTCTATTCCTCCTGCACGTGTGTAAAGGTGACAGTGTGTGCACCGTGTTAGTACTTGGTTTATGCTATGATCATGATCTCTTGTAGATTGCGAAGTTAACTATTGCTATGATAATATTGATGTGATCTATTCCTCCTACATATGCATGAAGGTGACAGTGTGCATGCTATGTTAGTACTTGGTTTAATCTGTTGATCTATCTTACACTATAAGGTTACTTAAATATGAACAAATTGTGGAGCTTGTTAACTCCGGCATTGAGGGTTCGTGTAATCCTACGCAATGCGTTCATCATCCAACAAAAGTGCAGAGTATGCATTTATCTATTCTGTTATGTGATCAATGTTGAGAGTGTCCACTAGTGAAAGTCTAATCCCTAGGCCTTGTTCCTAAATACTGCTGCGTTACTACTGCTTGTTTACTGTTTCACTGTGTTACTACTGCTGCAATACTACCACCATCAACTACACGCCAGCAAGCTATTTTCTGGCACCGTTGCTACTGCTCATATATATTCATACCACCTGTATTTCACTATCTCTTCGCCGAACTAGTGCACCTATTAGGTGTGTTGGGGACACAAGAGACTTCTTGCTTTGTGGTTGCAGGGTTGCATGAGAGGGATATCTTTGACCTCTTCCTCCCTGAGTTCGATAAACCTTGGGTGATCCACTTAAGGGAAAACTTGCTGCTGTTCTACAAACCTCTGCTCTTGGAGGCCCAACACTGTCTACAGGAAAGGAGGGGGAACGTAGACATCAGGGCCGTCTAAGGATGAGCAAGACCTTATGGAGCAGATTAATAGGGTTCTTCTTGAGGAGGAAATTTGGATAAAACAGAGGTCTAGGGTTCAATGGTTAAAGGAAGGCGATAGGAACTCCTCCTATTTCCATGCACAGGCATCTAGTAGGAAGAGGATGAATAAGATTTCTTCGCTGGTGAGGGAGGATGGTTCTGTTTGTACTGATAAGGAAGACATTCATATGGAGGTACAAGAGTTTTATAAACACTTGTATGCTTCTCAAGGAGTTCCTAATATGGAGCCACTTTTGCACTTTGTTCAAGAAAAAGTGAATGAGGATATGAGGAGTTTTTTGGACCGGGCGTTTACGGAGGAGGAAGTGCGGATTGCTCTCTTTCAAATGCATCCGTCAAAGGCGCCAGGGGTGGATGGTTTTACGGCCGGATTCTTCCAGCGCCACTGGGACCTTGTCAAACCGGTTGTGGTGCCTGCAGTTTTGCAATTTTTGAGTGGAGGAGACCTGCCAGATGACCTAAATGATACGGCTATTGTGTTAATACCGAAGGTTAGGAATCCCCAGTCGATCAAGCAATATAGACCGATTTCTTTATGTACTGTGATCTCCGCTTAAGGCCGGTGCTGGAAGATACGATCAGTCAGGAGCAAAGCGCTTTTGTTCCAGGACGACTGATAACGGATAATGCTCTAGTAGCATTCGAGTGTGTGCATACGATGAAAAGAAGGAAGAAGGCAAAGAAAGGAGTTTGTGCGGTTAAATTGGATATGATGAAGGCTTATGATAGAGTGGAGTGGCCTTTTATTGCTGCTATTATGCGAAAACTCAGTTTCTCAGAAAATATGGTGAATCTTATTATGAAGTGTGTCTCTTCAGTGCGGTTCTCAGTCAAAGTAAATGGGGAATTATTACCACACTTCTTCCCCACTCGAGGTATACGACAGGGGGACCCAGTCTCGCCCTATTTGTTCTTAATGTGTGCAGAAGGTCTTTCGGCGCTTCTGAATAACTACACAGGAGGTTTTGTTGATCGGGGTATAAGAGTGTGTCATCGCTCGCCTTGGATCACACACTTGCTTTTTGCTGATGATAGTCTAATTTTTATTGATGCTTCAACACAGGGAGCTGGGAGATTAAATACCATTCTTCAAATGTATAATGAAGCTTCGGGCCAAATGGTGAATAGGGACAAAAGTTCAATCTTTTTCAGCTCAGGTATTTTGGATACAACTCGGATGTTAGTCAAACAGGAGCTGGATATTATGGTGGAAGCTTTTAGTGCGAAATACCTCGGTTTGCCAACTGCCGTGGGAAGGCTCAAAAATGAGGATTTTGATTATATTTGTGATCGTATAAGGAGCAAGATTGCTGGATGGGATCGCCTGATGTCTTATGCGGGAAAGGAGGTTATGATCAAGGCGGTTCTTCAAGCTATGCCTACTTACAGTATGAGTTGTTTTCAACTATCCAAGGGATCTATACAGAGGATTATCTCTCTGTTTGCAAGATTCTGGTGGAGTGGCTCTTTGGATAAGAAGTCTATGCATTGGCTAGCTTGGGATAAATTAGCTAGGCCAAAGAGTGGTGGTGGTTTGGGTTTTCGTGATCTAGAGCTTTTCAATATTGCCCTCTTGGGTAAGCAGGGATGGAGATTGCTGACACAGCCACAATAACTATGTGCTCAAGTGTTGCGAGGTAGGTACTATCCGAATGGGGATTTTATGACTGTTAACCCGCCAAAGACTGCTTCGCGAACTTGGAGGGCAATTCTGGCTGGTAGGAGAGCTTTGAGTGCGGGTTTGATAAAGCGTGTTGGTGATGGATCTACGGTGTCCATATGGAGGGACAAATGGATACCTAGTTTGAATGCTAGGAATCCGATGGGATCTTTGATTGACACAGAAAAAGAGTGGGTTTACGAGCTTATTGATCAGGATTCAGGTGGTTGGAAGACTGAGTTGGTCCGGTCGATTTTTGTGGGGCCGGATGCAGATTTGATTCTGCAGATTCCGCTTCGGCGTAGTGGTGGCGAAGACTGGATTGCGTGGCATCATGAGCGGACCGGTATCTATACGGTGAGGTCTGCTTATCGAGCTTTTCTCTCGGAGAAAGAAGAAAATGTGGCACTCAACGATCTGGGGGGATGCTTCTCGGGAGAAAGTGACAAATGGAAGAGATTATGGAGGCTGGATGTTCTACCACGAGTACGAGTTTTTTGGTGGCGGGTTCTCAAAGGCATTTTGCCAGATTATGTGACCCTCACTAGGCGGCATGTCAGAGTCAATAGTATGTGCGTGGTGTGTAAGTCAGCTCCAGAAACGTTATTTCATGCTTTGGTAGATTGTGGCCATGCAAGTCAATTTTGGTCTGCAGCCAGGGAGATTTTGAATGTGAAATTACCAAAGTTGCACCCTTTAACTTGGATGATGGATATTCTATGTGATCCCATGTTCTTGAAGGGGGAGCGTGAGAGGATGATATCGATTATGTCGGCCATTTGGGACTCCAGGAACCGATGGACACATGATGATGAGGGGTATGACCCAAGGAAAACAGTGGAGACGATTGCCGAAACTATGTCTTTCCTGGAAAATAAGAAAGATAAGAAGGAGAAGGTGAAGAGACCTCCATGCTCTTGGCATGGACCGGAGCCGGGCATCATTAAAATTAATTGCGATGGTGCAGTTCGGGTTGAGCAAGGTTTGGCGGCAGGAGGAGGAATAGCAAGGGATGTCGAGGGCTTTAGAGGTGCATGGTGCCGAGTCTATCAATGTATTGTGGATCCGTTGACCATTGAGGCCTTGGCTTTCAGAGATGCAGTAGTTTTCGCAAAGCAAAGGAGTTTTGTGAAAGTGATGGTTGAATCAGATTGTGAGGATCTTGTTCGACTTTGGAAGGAGCGGAAGACTCAACGTTCGAGGATAGCCCCTATCCTTAGTGAAATTAGTGAGATAGCCTCTTCCTTTGAGTTCTTTGTTTTCATTTTTGCTGGCCGGTCAGCCAATCTAGTTGCACATGAGTGTGCTCAGTATGCTTGTAATAATTTGGTAGATGTCAAGTGGCTGGACCGGCCTGGCTTTCTTAGTCACAGCCTTCAGGCTGATTGTACTTTGACTTGAGCCCAGCAAGTTTCACGACGCACTCTTTTCCTTACCAGGGTACCTAAGGGGGCTGGAAGGTTTTTAATGAGGCGGCTTGCTGGAGTCTTTATATATGGAATTATGATCTTCAAAAAAAAAATCTCGCTTCGCCCTGCCACCAAATTCAGTAGCCTTATTTATACCGAGTAATAAAGAAGCTAAGTTTTCTGCAAAAAAATTCATCAAATTTTTTGTTGGACGATTTTGCCCTCCCACCAAATCGTATAATACAACAAATTGTCACTGTATCGGTTCGTTGTCTTTTCTACTCCTTGCGCTTGAAACAACAATGTGTTGCTCTTCTCCCCTTACCATCTAGGAGATCCCTTACTGGCTGACTCTCCTCCCGCTGGACGGGAGAAGCGAGGACGCGGTGGAGGGTTCCGTTTCGATTAGGAGTTGTCAGACTCAGAACGGAGCGGAGCGGTGGCGGGCATTCTGGTGATGCGGTGGACATCATGTGTCCAGGTGGCGAGCCTATAGCGTGCGGCCGTTCGATCGGCACAGGGGAGTCCGACGAGGTCGCCAACCGTCGCGGTCGTCCACACCTTTAGGTGGCGGCTCGCATCTTCAGGTGGCGATTGATGGCAGGAGTGGACTCGCGGTATGTGCTCGGCTTCCTTGCGTTAGGAGGATAGATGTAACATCCCATATTTCAGAACCTGCATTTTCTTCCTACTTAAAAATTTGGACCAACAAAAACTTTTCATTTTATGTCTACTAGAGTTTTACTTGTGTCATGCAGGGTATGGTCTTAAAATTTTCCTTAGGATTGTGAAATTGAAAGCTTACCTAGGCTAATATTTTAGTACCTCAACTTAAGTCAGTAGGATTTTAACCCTTTATGTGTTGACACCCACCCCTTCTATTTGTTTTCCTCTCCACTTAAAACCCGTGTTTGACCATCACCATCTGAACCAGGGGGAGACACTTCCCTCTCTTTTGTTGGATCAGGTCATCTCATCACTTAGGGTTACACCACCCACACCAACACCTTTTGTTGTCCATTTAAATCCTTTTTCTACATCACATGTGCTTGTGCACTCGTCACCAGAAATTGGCACAATCATTGGTATGGCCCCTTCTCACATTTTTCACCTCTGCCCCCTTTTGTTTTGTTTCTTTTTCTCTCCTTGGAGATTAGCCGAGAGGTGAGAAGAGGGGAGACTTCCCCCTCTCTTTTTTTTCTTCTCTTCCCTCTCTCTTTTTCTCCTCTATTCTGGGTCGTGGCCGACGCCACCCCTCTCTCTTCACCCTGGCCCAAACCCAACCCCTCCACCTCTCCCCTCTCTGGCCCAAAACGCCACCGGCCCCTCTCTCTTTCTCCCGCCAAAAACCCTAGCCACTAAACGCACGCGCGCCACGGTGGTCAAGCGACATGATGGCTCGACGCCTCGCGTCACCCGCCATCACGCCTCGCCTGCCGTGCATCGCCTCATTCCCCTCCCTCGCTGACGCCACCCGCCCGACGTCATTGCGGGCCCAGCCGCTGACATCTGCCCTCGTCCGCCCGTTGGCCGACGCCACCACCCCTCCCACTACCGTGCCCCTCTCTGCCTATAAAAGGCCACCCACAGACGCGCCTCTCCCCCTCAGCTCCCCACTCACTACGCCACCAGGCTGCCTCTCCCACTCCCCGGCTGCTCAAGCGGCAGCCGTGCCACTGCTGCGATGCGCCATTGGCGCTCACCACGGTCACCGTGCGGGTGACGCGCAGGTGGTCACCGCCACGACGCCACCGACGCCTCCCTCCCTACTCCCTCGCCACCAGCACCCTCTCCTGCATCCCCTAACCCTCTCTCTCTGCCCCTGACGCGCAGATCGGCAGCAGAGCGATGATGCCGATGACGAGCCGACGCCGCCCGTGCCGCTGTTGACGTCGCGGGAGGAGGAGCAGACGCCCCTGGACACCGCCAGTGCACGCACCCGACGCACACCTACGCCACCACACCGCCTGCACCGAGCCTCGCCATCGCCTGCCGCTGGTAAGCCGTCGCGCTGCCCCTTTCTCCCTCTGCGCCGGCGAGCGCCACGGACGTCGATCGCGCGCCAGATCTGGGCCGTCCGATCCAGATCCGAGGGCCGCATGGCGCATGCACGACCACGTCGGCGTGCATGGCCACGTCGGCTGGTCTGGCCCGCCACGGGCCCCTGGCCTTTTTCTTTTTCCTTTTTTCTTCAGGCCACCGGAGAGCCCCACTGGGCCGGCCCATTCGGCACAGCACCGCACGGCCCAGGGCGTTCCCGCCCTTTTTATTATTTGAAAAATTGTTTAACAAAAAATAAAATTGGAAATCTGCCTGTTTACTGTTTTGTTAATAAAAAATAGTTTGGTAGCTCTGATTGATGTGATTCCAAGTGCATTAGAACCAGTATGAAATTACCTTTCAGATGCCGCTGGCCTTGTATTTTTAGGATTTTTGTGCGATTTTTAATAAATAAAACTTGATCTCTGTTTTTGGTTAGTATTTTGGATCTTAAAAATTGAAAAATAAATATTTTTAAATGATTCCAATTGGGTTAGTCTTATTTTGTTACTGTGCATCCAGGAAAAATACCAGTAGACTCTGTTAGTAATTTTTCGTCTCTGGTTATAAGTGTATGTGTGTCACATAAAATGATAGGGTTAGAGTTTGATGTTTTTAATTAAACCTTGATACTTTTTGTTTATAAAAATGGCCAAACCATGTTTTGTTACTGCCACACAACCCCCCTGCATGTTTTTCCCTCTTTCATTTATTTACTCTTGTTTCTTGAGTTATGTGTTGATTGTATGCATCGTTTACTTTTGCGACGCTAGATTCAAACGAGGGAGAAGTTGAAGGGGAGGACTTTGGAGAAGAACTTGAGGAGGACCAGGGACAAGCCAACCAAGGCAAGCCATATTTGAACTCTGAATGATGTGGGTTGGATGTCAATTGTTGATGTCCCTAAGCATCTTATCTCTTTATGTGATGATCTATCTATGTGGGTCTTTGTATGGTTGTAATTGGAGTATTTTCTTGTGGTGATCTTCCACCCTTGCTCACATGTTGGAGGGATGCATGGTGTCACTGCCGTGCTACTCTCTTGGGTCTACTTGAGTGCTCAACATGAGCATGTACTATTCCGAATTAGAGTTTTACACCACACCCCCACTTTGTTGAGTATAGAGGTATCAAAGTCTTGATGCTTGGTGTAATTCTCAAATTGAGAGAAGTATGCCGTGTACCCCCTTGATTGATGGATGGGTAATACACCTACCCCACCCAAGTTGTATAATAGCACCACAAAATCTAAAAGTTTGATCCACCCTATGTTATCATCTTACATGCTTACCTTAAGCAAGTAGGATCCACTTTATGCCACTCACATATACCCTCATGGCATGATGACCTTCATCTCGGCCATGGTGTTGTGTTAGTTCCTTCTCATGAAACTATAGGTTGGGAACCCCTCAAGGTTTACCTTGTTGTAAATGTTTATGAAAACCTTGGGTGAGTTAACCCAAGTGTATGGTTTATGAAAGCAAAGGATCTTGATAAAGATGTTTTGGAAAGGTGGTGTATGGGTGTTCGTTGAACAACCAAGGTGTTGTGGGAAAAAGAGATGGTTTTCTAAAAAGGAGCACTGCGTATAAGTGTACACCAGCCCAACTTTATTCGCGCAACCACATTATCCAATATGGGCACGGGCTTAGTCCGTAGTTCGTTGAAATTGGCATGAGCACCCTTCACAACTCTCTAGGGAGGGTCACGATGACCTCCGATGCCTGGTTGCGCTCTGGAGGAGGCAATACACTGTCTAAACCGATAGCCGGACGATTACTGAGGGTCTTCCGTCATGGCGCCGGAGATACGCTCAAAAGGAGGTATGCTGCCGGGGTGCCGGGAAGGGGTAAGCCCGCAGGGAAGGACTTGTGCCAAAGGAGACGGGCGAAAGACTATGACTGGTTATCCGAGTCTCGCATACTTTCGTATGACGATCCGGGGATGATCCCGGCGGATTTATCAGTTCTTGTGGGGAAAGTGCGCAAACTCTGCAGAGTTAAATCTATTCGAATAGCCGTGTCCGCGGTCATGGACGGGTTGCAAAGGTCTACCTTAACCGGGGCTTGCGTTTTGTTTTTGAACAAATGAATTGCAAAGGAAGTGTTGTGTTTATGTGTACCGGAAGGGTACGGAAAAAGGGCTTGTGTTGACCATGTGGAGATGGTCGTGGAAAAATTGTGACTTAGTGGGGAACTCCTTCCTACATGTTTCTTGAAGATGAACTCTTCTTTAACAAAGATATAGAGATGTCATAGGACTTTCCCTCGCATATCCATCAATTGGGATGGAAGAATGCAACTCTTCTTTAACACAGATATAGAGATGTTATAGGACTTTCCCTCGCATATCCATCAATTGAGATGGAAGAATGCAACTCTTCTTTAACAAAGATATAGAGATGTCATAGGACAACCGTAGTGCCCCCTTCACTTGAGGAGCCGGGATGCTATGTCGACTATTATTGTTGGTGCATGCTGTATCCATAAGAGAAACTGACGCTCTTGTGCATGCTATATCCACAAGAGAAACTAGGTCTCTTCCGCATGCTATATCCACAAGAGAAACTATTCTTTCTCTCTTGTCTCTTTTAGTTAGCTTATGTTAGCACCCCTTTATGATGGTTTGCGAGTACAATTCCAAATGTACTCACGGCTTTGTCCCTGGCTATTAACTTGGCCAGACTATGAGGAGGACTATGAAGACGATGGAGGATATCAAGACGACTATGCGACTTAGGACGCTCTCCAAGTCAGACGCATGTAGGTCTAAGGCATGACTTGGGCCCGACGACGTTGACATGTATCCGCTGCTGTGTTTGTGAACTTGCCCGTTGTGGCATTTATGTAAGCCTGGGTCATGTGACCCCACTTTGTAAGACTTATTTATTCGGTACTGTAATGGATGATGTAATTCTGGATATTCAGTTCGGTTATGTGCTCACGGTGCACTGATCATGGGATCGTGAGTTGAATGCATAACAGGGTATTTCGGACAGCTAGTCCGGGGTCCCCACAGAGCTGGTATCAGAGCCATCCTGACCTTAGGAAGCCCTAGTTAGCATGGACGCAAAGTTAGTACCAAACTATTTTCTATATCAAAAACGAGATAACTAATTGTTGAAATAATGCCTAGTCTCTCCCCTAATTTCTCTTAGACTAAATATTACTTGCATTAATCCTTAATGTTTTACATTATGCACTTAAAATTTTGCACACTTTGATCATGATGCTAATTATGAACTTAAAATTTTTGTGTAGATGGATCCACCGATGTTCACTGAGAGCATCCAGCTTGGCTTCAAGAAGCCCCCCTACCTGTTTGAGACCGCCCTCGTCGAGGTGTCACAGGCCGTTGGACGCCTGGCACCCGAAGTGAAGGGGGGACAGATGGAGAGCACCAAGGACGTCGAGATGTCCTGGATGGTGGTTTGCACACTCCGTGGCTCTCATGTGAAGCAACTTGAGGAGATTGAGGTCCAGGTCTTTGACCGCACGTGGGAGGATGGACTTGTGAGGGTGCTCCAAGCAGCCCTCTCTCGCCTTGTCTTCCACCACCGTGTCGAGTTGGAGGTCATGGGACTTCCTCACGCCTTCTTGGGACGCCGCAATGAGGAGGGGGTTCCCACTATGATCCCCTACTTTTGCCCCCTTGGACGCCAGGTGTGCCAGTTGGAGAACTTGTTGTTCAAGACTCAGCTCAGCCTTGACTCCAACAGGATGGAGAACGAGGTGTTGAAGCATGAGCTTGAAGGGCTCAAGATGGATCTGAAGCTGGCCAAGCTCAAGCACCGCCGCCAGCAGAAGAAGACCCTCCATATCCGCGAGTCCAACTACATGCTAAAGGTCAAGGTTATGCACCTCAAGGCCGCCCTCCGCGATGCCGAGGACAAGCTCGAGAACACCCAGGACGACGGCGAGGATATCCGCAAGGAAAACACCGCTCTCATTAGCGGCGATGAGGACTACATAGAGGAGGAAGGACTCGATGGGCTTGATGATGAGGATGAAGACGACCGCGCCATCATCAACGACGCGGCAGAAGAACCCGCACCACTTCACACCGTGGAGGCTACTCCGGAGGATGAGGAGGATCCCGAGGAGCCTCCGTTTGATGGCCCTTCCGCACCACTCGATGACTTCTAGATGTGCACCCCCGAGACTTGTTTTATGTTAGGTTGTCCCGTATGTATGGCGCACTTTGAATCGGTCCATGTGTGACCTTGGTGGTTGTGAACCTGATGCTTTTGGTAGTACCAACGCTTGTGTTTGAATGTTGCAATTCGTGTTGTTATGTTTTCTCTATTCTTTTTTCCAAACTTCTTTTCTTATGCATGCATGTTCCTTCCCCTTGGCAAAGCACTTGAACTTCGAACATCCCTCTTTCCCGTCATCTCATGACCATGGCTATTCTCTTTACCTTCCCAGATGGTTGAGACTCGCCATGGAGGTTCCACTTCCGGAAACCCACCGCCACCCCCGGATCCCAGCATGGCTCAAATCCTGCGCCTCTTGATGGAGGACCGCCAGCGTGCTCGCCAGGAGAGTGAAGCCAACATCGCAGCACTTCGGCAAATCGCTCAAGCCGCCGCGGGAAACCGCAACAATGAAGAAGGAGAAGGACACGGCGAAGAAGCGCCAAGATCACGCCTTAGGGACTTTCAGAATACCAACCCACCCGTGTTCTCCAAGTGTACCGCTCCCCTCGACGCAGACGATTGGCTCCGCACTATTGAAAACAACTTGGAAGTCGCTGCCGTGGGAGACAACGAGGAAGTCCTCCTCGCCACTCACTTTCTCGCTGGACCTGCACGAGCATGGTGGGAGAACGTCAAGGCCATGCAAGCTCCTGGACATGTCATCAACTGGGAGGAGTTCACCGCCAAGTTCCGCAAGGCTCACATTCCTACGGGATTGATCAAGATGAAGCGTGATGAAATTTTCAACCTGAAGCAGAATAACTCCAATGTGGTGGATTACCTTGACAAGTTTAACACCTTAGCAAGGTACGCCCCTCAAGACACAGACACCGATGAGAAGAAGCGCGACCGTTTCATGAATGGCCTGCATGAAGAGATTCAGAGTATCCTAGTGGCTGTACCCTACCCAGACCTGGAGGCTCTTGTGGATGCCGCTATTATGGTGGAGTCTAAGCGCAAGGCCGCCATAGAAACCAGGAAGCGCAAGATGCAACAGCAACAGGGTGGACCCAGCAACCCCAAGTACCGCAGTCCGCCCCCATCAAGACCCGCCAACCCACCCCAGAGGAACCCTTCGCCAGCCCCAGCTTATTGCTCCAACAACTACTCCCCCAATCGTCCAGCTCCGCAGCACCGTTCTGGAGGATTCAATAACAACCCTCGCCCTAATCCGCCAGCTCGACCTCAAGGCGATGGATGCTTCGCTTGTGGGAAGCCTGGACACTTCTCTCGTGAGTGCCCTACCAAGATGAGGACGCCTCAACGCGCCAACGCGCCAAGACCCAATCAAGCTCAAGCTAGGACGGCGTCAGGAAAGAAGCCGGTTGTCAAGAAGTAGGCCAACGCCGCCCATGGACACCTAAACCACACCAGCGCTGAGGAAGCCGAGGAAACTCCGGACATTGTGATGGGTACGTTCCTTGTCAACTCCACTCCTGCCCGAGTTCTCTTTGATTCCGGAGCATCTCATTCTTTCGTTACCGAGCCTTTCGTTAAGAAAAGTGGGATGAAACCAACCGTTATGAAACGCCTCATGTTAGTGCAAATACCCGGATCCACCGCTAAAACCCGCTTATCATGCAAGCAAGTTCCCATTATCATACAAGGTGTACCCTTTCACTTCGACCTAATAGTTTTAGGAGCCCAAGGCTTCGAGGTAATACTTGGAATGGATTGGATGACCAAGTACAAGGGACACATTGACTGCGTCCAAAAATCTATTACCCTAACCAATGATCAGGGTCTACCAGTAAAATACACCGCCACCGTACACTCATCCAAAGCCTTCTGTAAGAAAAGCATCTCTGGACCCGCCCTCGAACAAGTTCCGGTTGTCTGCGAGTACCCTGATGTTTTCCCTGAAGAATTGCCCGGTATGCCCCCTGACCGAGACATCGAGTTCATCATAGAACTGATCCCAGGAACTGCACCCATAGCTCAGAGACCTTACCGTATGAATCCCCAAGAATTGATCGAGTTAAAGCGACAGTTGGATGACCTGTTGGCCAAAGGTCTGATCCGACCTAGTGCATCACCATGGGGGTCGCCTGTGATCTTCGTGGACAAAAGAGACGGAACCATTCGCTTATGTGTGGACTATCGAAGACTTAATGATGTAACCATTGAAAATAAGTACCCTCTGCCCAAGATCGATGATTTATTCGATCAGATGAATGGAGCAAAAGTTTTCTCCAAGATCGACCTTCGCACCGGGTACCACCAACTCAAAGTCAGAGAATCAGACATTCCCAAGACTGCTTTCACCACCCGTTACGGACTGTATGAGTACACCGTAATGTCGTTTGGACTCACCAATGCCCCCGCCTACTTCATGAACCTCATGAACAAGGTCTTCATGGAATACCTAGACAAATTTGTGGTGATGTTCATCGATGACATCTTGGTCTACTCTAAAACTGAGGAAGAACATGAAGAGCATCTGCGACTAGTCTTGGGTACCCTTAGGCAACACCGACTGTATGCGAAGTTCAGTAAATGTCAGTTCTGGCTCAAGGAAGTTGGATTTCTTGGCCACGTCTTGTCTGCTGGAGGACTCTCTGCTGACCCCTCTTTGATCAAGTCCATTGTGGACCGATAGCCCCCTAAGAACGTTACAGAAGTGAGGTCTTTCCTCGGATTGGCGGGATATTACCGCAAGTTCGTTGAAGGATTCTCGAGTACCGCCAAGCCAATGACCCTCCTGCTGAAAACGGGTAAGAAGTTCGAATGGACGGAAAAGTGTGAAGGGAGTTTTCAGGAACTAAAAAGGCGACTTGTTTCAGCTCCCATCTTGACCATGCCCGACGTCACCAAGGACTTCGTGATCTATTGTGACGCCTCCAAACTTGGTCTTGGAAGTGTCTTAATGCAAGAAGGAAAGGTGATTTCTTATCTCTCCCGACAACTGAAACCTCACGAGGCCAATTACCCCACCCATGACCTGGAATTAGCCGCCGTAGTTCACGCTCTCAAGACTTGGCGTCACTACCTCATCGGAAATAGGTGTGATATTTACACCGATCACAAAAGCCTTAAGTATATCTTCACTCAGAGGGAGTTGAACATGCGATAGAGAAGATGGATTGAGCTCATCAAGGACTATGATCTTAGTATCCATTACCACCCCGGAAAAGCTAATGTAGTTGCCGACGCCCTCAGCAGAGAACCATGTTCCCTTAACTCCCGTTTGAAAGTCGAGCAACCCCTGCTTTATCAAGAGTTCGAGGAATTCGGATTAGAATTGGTTAGCCATGGATTTCTTGCTGCCATGGAAGCCAGACCCACCCTCCGAGATCAGATCAAGGAAGCCCAAGTAGGGCATAAGAGTATTGAAGGGATCAAGCGCCGCATGAGCAGGGAAAAAGTAGAAGGATTTTCGATAGACTCCAACGGAGTACTGTGGTACAATGGACGTCTCTGCGTACCAAATATTCCTGATTTGAAGAACCTGATAATGGAGGAAGCCCATAATACCCCCTATTCTATTCACCCTGGAGGATCTAAGATGTATCAAGATCTGAAAGACACCTTTTGGTGGCATGGAATGAAGCGGGATATTGCCTTCTTTATCGCTCGATGTGATGTCTGTCAGAAAGTTAAAGCGGAACACCAACGCCCCGCCGGATTACTGCAACCTTTGAAGATACCAGTGTGGAAATGGGAAGAAGTGGGAATGGACTTTATCACCGGACTTCCGAGATCTAGCCGTGGACATGATTCCATTTGGGTAATAGTTGATCGTCTCACAAAAGTCGCTCACTTCCTGCCGGTCAAGACCACCGATCGCGGTAGAGCGTTAGCTGATCTCCACATCTCCCGTATTGCTAGCCTTCACGGCGTTCCCAAAGTCATCGTGTCAGATCGAGGCACCCAGTTCACTTATTGTTTCTGGCAGAAGCTTCATGAAGCTATGGGCACCAAGTTATCATTCAGTACCGCCTACCATCCCCAAACCGGAGGACAGACCGAAAGGGTAAATCAAATCCTAGAGGACATGCTTCGAGCCTGCGTTCTTGCTTATGGAACCAAATGGGAAGATTGCCTGCCCTTCTCCGAGTTTTCTTATAACAACAGTTATCAAGCCAGTCTTCGGATGGCCCCCTTTGAAGCCCTCTATGGGAGGAGATGCCGAACCCCTCTCAATTGGACCGAGACCGGAGAAAGCCAAGTGTTCGGGTCAGACATACTTCGGGCAGCAGAGGAACAAGTTCAGCTTATTCGTGACCGACTGAGAGCTGCACAGTCCCGCCAGAAGAGTTACGCTGACTCCAAGCGTCGAGAGTTAACTTTCTGCGCCGGAGATTTCGCCAATCTCCGGGTAACCCCACTCAAAGGAATGAAACGTTTCCATGTCAAGGGCAAGCTTGCGCCTAGGTATATTGGTCCTTTCAAGGTACTAGGACGAAGAGGAGAAGTGTCTTACCAGCTTGAATTGCCCCCGGAATTGTCAGAGTTCCATGACGTCTTCCATGTCTCCCAACTTCGGAGATGCCTCCAAGCACCAAACAAGACTGAAGTTTTTAAGGATATCGACTACCGTGCAATCGACCTCAATCACGACTTAACCTACAGAGAGAACCCCATCCGTATTCTAGAAGAAGCCATTAGGGTTACCCGCCGGAGGAAGATTAAATTCTTCAAGGTCCAATGGAGCAATCACTCTGAAGATGAAGCCACCTGGGAAAGAGAGGATTATCTGAGACAGGAATTTCCACATCTGTTCAAGCTCCTAGCCGTGGAATCTCGGGACGAGATTCTTTTAAGGGGGGAAGGTCTGTAACATCCCATTTTTCAGAACCTGCATTTTCTTCCTACTTAAAAATTTGGACCAACAAAAACTTTTCATTTTATGTCTGCTAGAGTTTTACTTGTGTCATGCAGGGTATGGTCTTAAAATTTTCCTTAGGATTGTGAAATTGAAAGCTTACCTAGGCTAATATTTTAGTACCTCAACTTAAGTCAGTAGGATTTTGACCCTTTATGTGTTGACACCAACCCCTTCTATTTGTTTTCCTCTCCACTTAAAACCCTAGATTTGTGTTTGACCATCACCATCTGAACCAGGGGGAGACACTTCCCTCTCTTTTGTTGGATCAGGTCATCTCATCACTTAGGGTTACACCACCCACACCAACACCTTTTGTTGTCCATTTAAATCCTTTTTCTACATCACATGTGCTTGTGCACTCGTCACCAAAAATTGGCACAATCATTGGTATGGCCCCTTCTCACATTTTTCACCTCTGCCCCCTTTTGTTTTGTTTCTTTTTCTCTCCTTGGAGATTAGCCGAGAGGTGAGAAGAGGGGAGACTTCCCCCTCTCTTTTTTTTCTTCTCTTCCCTCTCTCTCTTTTTCTCCTCTATTCTGGGCCGTGGCCGACGCCACCCCTCTCTCTTCACCCTGGCCCAAACCCAACCCCTCCACCTCTCCCTCTCTGGCCCAAAACGCCACCGGCCCCTCTCTCTTTCCTACGCCAAAAACCCTAGCCACTAAACGCACGCGCGCCACGGTGGTCAAGCGACATGATGGCTCGACGCCTCGCGTCACCCGCCATCACGCCTCGCCTACCGTGCATCGCCTCGTTCCCCTCCCTCGCTGACGCCACCCGCCCAACATCATTGCGGGCCCAGCCGCTGACGTCTGCCCTCGCCCGCCCGTTGGCCGACGCCACCGCCCCTCCCACTACCGCGCCCCTCTCTGCCTATAAAAGGCCACCCACAGACGCGCCTCTCCCCTTCAGCTCCCCACTCACTACGCCGCCAGGCTGCCTCTCCCACTCCCCGGCTGCTCAAGCGGCAGCCGTGCCACTGTTGCGACGCGCCATTGGCGCTCACCACGGTCACCGTGAGGGTGACGCGCAGGTGGTCACTGCCGCGACGCCACCGACGCCTCCCTCCCTACTCCCTCGCCACCAGCACCCTCTCCTGCATCCCCTAACCCTCTCTCTGCCCCTAACGCGTAGATCGGCAGCAGAGCGACGACGCCGACGACGAGCCGACGCCGCCCGTGCCGCTGTTGATGTCGCGGGAGGAGGAGCAGACGCCCCTGGACACCGCCAGTGCATGCACCCGACGCACAACTACGCCACCACACCGCCTGCACCGAGCCTCGCCATCGCCAGGCGCTGGTAAGCCATCGCGCCGCCCCTTTCTCCCTCTGCGCCGGCGAGCGCCGCGGATGTCGATTGCGCGCCAGATTTGGGTCGTCCGATCCAGATCCGAGGGCCGCATGGCGCATGCACGACCACGTCGGCGTGCATGGCCACATCGGCTGGTCTGGCCCGCCACTGGCCCCTGGCCTTTTTCTTTTTCCTTTTTTCTTCAGGCCACCGGAGAGCCCCACTGGGCCGGCCCATTCGGCACAGCACCGCACGGCCCAGGGCGTTCCCGCCCTTTTTATTATTTGAAAATTTGTTTAACAGAAAATAAAATTGAAAATCTGCATGTTTACTGATTTGTTAATAAAAATAGTTTGGTACCTCCGATTGATGTGATTCCAAGTGTATTAGAACCAGTATGAAATTACCTTTCAGATGCCACTGACCTTGTACTTTTAGGATTTTTGTGCAATTTTTAATAAATAAAACTTGATCTCTGTTTCTGGTTAGTATTTTGGATCTTAAATATTGAAAAATAAATATTTTTGAATGATTCCAATTGGGTTAGTCTTATTTTGTTACTGTGCATCCAGGAAAAATACCAGTAGCCTCTGTTAGTAATTTTTCGTCTCTGGTTATAAGTGTATGTGTGTCACATAAAATGATAGGGTTAGAGTTTGATGTTTTTAATTGAGTCTTGATACTTTTTGTTTATAAAAATGGCCAAACCATGTTTTGTTACTGCCACACAACCCCCCTGCATGTTTTTCCCTCTTTCATTTATTTACTCTTGTTTCTTGAGTTATGTGTTGATTGTATACATCGTTTACTTTTGCGGCGCTAGATTCAAACGAGGGAGAAGTTGAAGGGGAGGACTTTGGAGAAGAACTTGAGGAGGACCAGGACAAGCCAACCAAGGCAAGCCATCTTTGAACTCTGAATGATGTGGGTTGGATGTCAATTGTTGATGTCCCTAAGCATCTTATCTCTTTATGTGATGATCTATCTATGTGGGTCTTTGTATGGTTGTAATTGGAGTATTTTCTTGTGGTGATCTTCCACCCTTGCTCACATGTTGGAGGGATGCATGGTGTCACTGCCGTGCTACTCTCTTGGGTCTACTTGAGTGCTCAACATGAGCATGTACTATTCCGAATTAGAGTTTTACACCACACCCCCACTTTGTTGAGTATAGAGGTATCAAAGTCTTGATGCTTGGTGTAATTCTCAAATTGAGAGAAGTATGCCGTGTACCCCCTTGATTGATGGATGGGTAATACACCTACCCCACCCAAGTTGTATAATAGCACCACAAAATCTAAAAGTTTGATCCACCCTATGTTATCATCTTACATGCTTACCTTAAGCAAGTCGGATCCACTTTATGCCACTCACATATACCCTCATGGCATGATGACCTTCATCTCGGCCATGGTGTTGTGTTAGTTCCTTCTCATGAAACTATAGGTTGGGAACCCCTCAAGGTTTACCTTGTTGTAAATGTTTATGAAAACCTTGGGTGAGTTAACCCAAGTGTATGGTTTACGAAAGCAAAGGATCTTGATAAAGATGTTTTGGAAAGGTGGTGTATGGGTGTTCGTTGAACAACCAAGGTGTTGTGGGAAAAAGAGATGGTTTTCTAAAACGGAGCACTGCGTATAAGTGTACACCAGCCCAACTTTATTCGCGCAGCCACATTATCCAATATGGGCACGGGCTTAGTCCGTAGTTCATTGAAATTGGCATGAGCACCCTTCACAACTCTCTAGGGAGGGTCACGATGACCTCCGACGCCGGGTTGCGCTCTGGAGGAGGCAATACACTGTCTAAACCGATAGTCGGACGATTACTGATGTAAGAGCAAAATTCATACCCCAAGTTTTGTGTGTTTGATGACAACACTTGAGTAATCTCACCGTGTGCCTTGAGTATCATTGTTAGATTTGCAAGAACACGGTGACCTCGCCGGACACGTCAAGATCAGAAGACTGAAGCGTAGTTGATAGGTTTTCCGGTTTTGTGTGTGTTTAGCGAGGTAACAAAGTTGGAGAGAAAAAGGGAAGAAAACCAGTTTTAGCCAGGCCGGTACTACCGGTACCTGTAGCGGTAGTACCGCTACCCCTATAGGTACCGCCCTCGGTACCGCTCTTAGTTCTGCGCTGAATTCGTCCCACAGAACGAGTTGCGGTACCCCTGCAGTACCTGGGGCGGTAGTACCGCTCACGAGTGGTAGTACCGCTCACGGTACCGCTTGAGGTACCGTAACGCGTTACGGTCGTACCGCTCCGGTACTGCCCTGGTACCGCTCTGGATCCAGTAAGGTCTGGACCCTATTGCGGTACCTCGAGCGGTACCTCGGGCGGTAGTACCGCTCTGCGTCCTTTGACCAGATCTGGATCGAATTTGAACTCAGAGCGGTAGTACCGCTTACCCCAAAGCGGTAGTACCGCTTAGGCCAAACTGGACATAACGATGGATTTGGAGGAGCCTATTTAAGGGCCCCTTCTTCCCCACCCGATTTTATCTCTTCCCCTTCTCTCTCCTCCATTGTTGCTGAGCTTAATCCTTGTGGATCTCCTTCCCCCTCCAACCAATCTTGCCCTAATTTTGAGGATAGGTGGAGGAGACCCCGATCTATAGTTCTACCAAGAGAGATTTCACAAATACTAGCTATTCCTTAGTGGATCTTGGTGGTAGGGTTCCTTTGGTGGATCTTGGAGAAGAGTTCCTTTGGTGGAGCATTGGGGAGTTCCTTTGGTGGAGCCTTGGAGAGTTTCTTGGTGGAGCCTTGGAGAGTTTCTTGGTGGAGCATTGGAAGAGTTCCTATGGTGGAGCATTGGTGATGGGTTCCTATGGTGGAGCATTGGAGATGAGCAGCTATGGAGTCTAGCTTGGTGATGTACTAGCTCCATAGGGTGTTGGGAGCATCCTTGTGTGTGTGGAGCTCGCCCCAACCTTGTGAAGGAATCACCGCCTCGACCGGTGCCTTAGTGGAAGAGGGAGAGCACCTCCGTGGAGCTCTCTCGAGGAAGAGGGTGAGGCCTTCCTTCATGGTGTGGCCGCCTAGTCTCTTGTGTGAGACTAGCACCTCCTCAACGCAGACGTACCTCCTTTAGTGGAGGGAACTGCGGGAAACAAACCTCGACTCGCCTCCCCCCCCCCCCCCCCGGTTGTCTCGCTCCTTACTTTCCTTATCTTGTTGATTCCTTTACTTGTTGCTCATGCTCTAGCTTCATTGTAGGATCACCCCCATTGCTAAAAGTCACACCTTTACCTTCCGTTGCATAAAACTTGAAAAAGACTAAAACTTGACGTAGCGCCATTCACCCCCCCTCTTGTTCGCTACGATCCGTTCAAGTGGTATCAGAGCTAGGTTTTCTTGCTCGGGCTTTACCGCCTAAGAAATGGCCGAACAAGAGACGGTTGTGAATGGGTCACCTTCCCTTGAGCCACCCGCTCCATCATCTCCCATCGATAGCACTACGGCTACGTTGGATGACCTCAAGAAATTGGAGTCATCCATCGTTGCCCAAATGAAGGCGATGATGATGGAGTTGGTGGTTCAAAAACCAAACCCTCCACCAATAGCAAGTGCCGAGGATCCACCACCAAAAGCTAACACCCTTCCTCTTGTTGATTTTGTCGCGGAAGCGACAAAAGACACAAAAGGAAGGGGTTGGGGATACCGGCACTTCAACAAAAGGGAAGGATGATGACACACCGGTAGCGGAACGTCAAGGGGGTAATCATGCGGTGCCACCACCAAATGATTACACCATCAACGTTCCGATACCGATGCCGCATATCTTGTCTCATGGTTCTCCACCGTTACTCGAGTCAAACAACTTTGAGAATTGGCAATTCTTAATGCGTTCACATGTGCGCAGCGCTTCTACCGAGCTTTGGCGTATCATTGAGGAGGGCTATTCACCACGAGATCCCAAGAAGATGACAAGAAGAGATGTGGTGGATGACCAACTCAACGCCACCACCATCAACATGATTCATATGGCCATCTCCCCCAAGGACCGCGCTCATATCCGCTCGATCAAGACCGCCAAGGAAGCATGGGACAAACTTGAGAAGCTCTTCCTCGGCAATGCAAGCATCCAAAGCTCTCGTTTTGATGAAGTGAACAACATGGCCGACAATTTCGTCATGATTGAAGGAGAGACCCCCGAAGAGATGTATCGGCGCCGCATCGCTCTTGCCGTACAAATGCAAGATCTTGGAGCAACGTTCGTGGATGACCATTGGATCAAGCGCAAGTTCTACAACGCTCTCCTCCCTTATGAGGAAGTGAAGTTGACGGCCATCCGCCAAAACGCCTCCTTCCGTGCTATGACATCCGATGAAGTCCTTAGCGAAGTTATCGCTTTGGACATCTCCAAGGAGAATGCGGAGGATCTTGTTGCTCGCGCCCACAACTCCCGCAAGCCCAACCTCGCGTTGAAGATGAGGGTGCATGAAGCTAGTGAAAGTGATGAGGATCCCGTTGAGTGGGGTTCAGATGATCTCAAGTTCAACTACCATGAGCACATGGCTCTCGCCGCCAAGAAGTTTTGGGATGGAAACATGTCACAAAACACAATACCAAGAAGATCACGTGATTCTCCAAGAAGACCCTCCAAGAGCCCAAGAGAAAGGACAAGGGGAAGAACATGCTACAATTGCGGTGACAAGAATCATTTTGTCGCGGATTGTACGTTTGAGAGAAGAGAAGATCATGGTGGAAGGCTTATCCCAAAGGATAGGTACAAGCCACACTCCAAAGGATTCTCCAAGTTCTCCCCAAGGTCCGATGACGACAAGGTCTCCTCCAACAAGAAGCCTAGAGCCTTCATCATCTGTGAAGAGTACACCTCCGATGAAGATGGGGAGCATGAGGACAAGCACTCCAACAAGGAAGGAGAGGGAGTGGCCGCCATCGCCATTTCCACTCCCTCTACCTCCCTCTTCGACTCTCCAAATGAGAACCTCTTCACCAACAATGCACGGTGTCTCATGGAAAAGGTATCCACGGAGGTAAAATCCCATTCCAAACCATCATCTTCGACTAACGCCTCATATATTGATGATGCCACTAGTCTCACCGTTAAACGTGAGATTATGGGTTTGGATTCCTTGGATTCTTTTCTCACTAACATGAAGGGGGACACCAAGATTCATGTTGGGGCTCTCTTAGCCCAACTTGGTGCGGCACAAGATCTTATCGAGAAGAGGGAGAAGTTGGAAAGGGAAGCGGCCTATGAGCTTGCCAATCTCAAGGAGGAGCTTGATGATGAAAGGAACCTTCGCATGTCTCTTGAAGCTAGTGTCATTGTGCTTGAAGACAAGAATGAAGCTATTGTTTCACGTCTCACCAAGGATCGAGACCATGCTCTTGAGTTGGTTGGTGACCTCAAGAAGAAGATGCTCTTGCTCGAGGAAGCCAACAAAGCAAAAGACGATGAAGACCCCGATTCTTCCCATGATGAGCTTGTGGATCAAGTTACTTCCTTGAGGAGGCACAATGCCCTTCTCTTGGAAGTCAATGCTCTTCAATAAGAAGCCTTGGATGAGTACTATCACTTGTTCAAGGAGAAGACCTCATGTTGCAACCATGAAGAAGAAATTGCCGCTCTTGAGATCACCAAGGCCAAGCTATTGAGTTTGAGTAGCAAGCAAGAAGAGTCGTTGGAGGAGTGTCTCCATATGAGCAAGGAGAAGGATACATGTTGTGATCATGAGGAACAAATTGCCGCCTTGAAGAGAAGGGAAGCCAAGCTCATGGAGATCAACTCCATGCAAGAAGAAACATTGAAGGAGTACTTTCCCTTGAGCAAGGACCGTGCATGTTGCACTCATGAAAGCGACATTGCCAAAATGGAAAATGACAAGCGCTTGCTCATGAAGTTGAACGCTCTCCAAGAAGAAGCTTTGATGGAACACTTCCGGGTGAACAAGGAAAAGGAGGTCCAAGTGTTTGATATTTGCCATCCACATCCGGAGCATGAAGATGAAGTCAATCGCTTGAAGGCCAAGGTTGATAGACTCCAAGTTCAAGCCAAGTACTTGGAAGGAATCATTGAAGCTAAAGATGGAGCCAAAGAGGGCTCGTGCAATGAAGGAGGAGTGGCTACCAAGCCAAAGAGGAAGAGGAAGAGAAGGACCAAGAATAATATGGACAAGAAGAACATGGAGACCAACCGTGAAGGGAGCAATGCTAGCTCAAGAAGGGATGGAGTGCCCAACTCCGCCTCGACGGGTTTCGCCGGCTCTAACAACCCTTCTCATGTTCTTTTTGTTGATTACTATGGACATATTCATGCTCGCTTTATTGGTCCTCAAAAGGACAATGTTGATTGGACTATTTGGGTTCCCAAACCCCTTGTTACTAACATGCTAGGACCCATTGAAAAATGGGTACCTAAATCCAAGACTTGATTCCTTGTAGGACTATGCTTCCGGTGGCGCTAAATGGGTGGTTGATAGTGGAGCCACAAGTCATATGACCGGAAGCAAGGATATTGTTGTCGACCTCGGGCCTTCTCTCTCTACCGTTTCATATGGCGACAACACGTGCTCTAAGGTATTGGGTCTTGGCAAGGTGGTGGTAACACCCGACATCTCACTTGTGAATGTCCTCCTTGTCGAGACCCTTGGTTACAACTTACTCTCCGTTCATCAAATTGCTCGTATGGGATTATGCACATTCTTTGATGAACATATGGTGGTCCTCTTGTGGAGCAAGACACTCAATGTAGCTTTTGTTGGATATGTAGAGAACGGTTTGTATGTTGTTGATTTCTCCGGAAAGACAACGTCTTCCGCTCTTTGCCTATTCGCCAAAGGTGACAAGGGTTGGTTATGGCATCGCCGACTAGCCCATGTAAACATGAGGACTTTGCAAAGTCTCCACAAGGGTGGCCACATTCTCGGACTAAAAGAAGATGTCTCTTTTTGCAAGGATCGTGTTTGTAGGGCTTGCGTACAAGGAAAGATGCATGGAGCTCCTCACAAGGCCAATACTATTATCTCTACCACAAGATGCTTGGAGCTCCTACATGTTGATCTCTTTGGTTGTCAACACCCGGATTTTTAAGTCCGAATGCCTATTATGTCATACATCGCAATCCCAGGAATATTGTTGTTGCGAGGCATAATAGTTAAGTATAACGGTCATCATTTATTACAAACCATAAAGTCTTACAATTTGGAATCACATCATCCATATTACACGAATAGTTGATCTATTGATCAACAAACACACAGAAGTTCAAATGCGGAAGCGTAAGATATAAGGACTCTCTAGTCCACAGGCCAACGCTTGACGTCGGAAGACTCCTAGTTGTCGTAGGCGTCCTGCTGGTCATCTCCTTGTTCATCTTCATACTCTGGCCATTTGAATAGCCAGGGACAAAGTCGTGAGTACTTTAAGTACTCGCAAACTAATACTAAAGTAAGTGCTAGACATTGCTAGTAAGGTTTGCTAAGCTCTAGTTTATTTGCGTAAAGCTAGTTTTAGTTCACAAACATTGAGAAAAGCTTATTCCAATACTAACTAACTCAAGTGGGAACATTAGTGTCATTCCCACCATTCAAGTGGTGATTTCAATTCAATTCACCACAAGTCCTTTCACCATCATCTTTCAACATCATTTTCAAAAATATGACATCGGACAACTGTATGGCCTTTCCAACCGTCCGTAACCGTGGACGCGGCTATTCGAATAGGTTTACACTCTGCAGAGGTTGCACACTTGTGCCACAACATTTGATTTCATCCGTCGGGATTTCCCCGAATCATTGTAACTCAGTACGCGGATCATCAACCATAACCTTTCACTTACATACCCTAGTATGAGCACCTCTCCCCATGAGCTTGGCCTCCCAGTGAAGACAGACAGTCAGCCTGGGAACTGCACAGGGCTTGGGCCGGACATTCACCTCATCTCGCGTCATATCGTATCATTTCTTTTGTTGTAGAGGCAGCTTTCGGCATAACCCCGATGACGCTTGTTTAGAGGGAACCCATACTAAGATGCATAAATTTCCAGTTAAGCCCTACCCATAATCAGGTATTGTGGGGGTACTCAAAAACTGGAAAGGTATCGCATCCAAACCAACATCATGTTTTATCAAAAATCACCATCTTCTCTTGGTCATATTCACCTTCAAAAATCATTCAATGGAATGAATCATCATTCCAAGGTTTCAAATTCATTTCAAAAAGTCACCTTGTTCCCATCTAGAGTAGTCAGGTTTTAGTTCATTAGCAATAGCTCTAAATCGTGAGGGGTGCTATCTTGCTTTGCTTGAAAGAGACTAACTTCACTACTCTAGTAACTAACTTGTACTTTGACCAAAGTTAACTATAAAAGTAACTTATTGAGAAAACAAGTAAAACTTGTAATGTAAATGCTTGGGATAGGCTTATGTAAGAAAAGGTAAGAATCATGGTGCCTTGCCCCAAGGGGCTTTGCACTTTGCAAGAATATTAGCTTGCCTTGGTAGTTCTCAAACTGATCCTCCTCCTCCTCTTGGTAGTATCCTTCTTCTTCGGCGTACTCTCCGGTGCTACCGTCTAAATTTGAATACGAGTATAATTACTCACTAATTCAATGGCTATTCCATACATCACATATAAACACACAACTATTCTATGCACACAAACAAAATAACTAGGTGCATGGGTTGTGTTGTTTGGAGGAAGATTTGCTCCTTTACCATTAATATGTAAATGATAGTTTCCTTAGGGTTTGTGAGGAATAATTTCCTCTCATTGAAATCTTCTTAAGATTTAATCTCTCAAACCATCATAGATGAACTTATATTGACCCAAGTCAAATGTTCATCATCATCATTTGAGAAAATGATTTAAATTAGGTAGACCACCTCATGCCATTTAATATCACTACATATGATTTAAATCTCAAGTAATTCATATAAGAGATTTTGGACCTGAGGTACAAACATCCCATGAATTCATGTGAGACAAGTTTAAATGAAGTATAAGACTCCACATAATTTGGTTTAATAGTTTTGGACAATATCAACTAGTTAAACTAGCTATAATATCCATTTCTTAAACTATGGCATGATCAAGCAAAGTGACCACACCATTTTGTTGCCTAAACAATTAGTGTAAGTCAAATGTGAGCTATTAGAGTTGGAATTAACTTAATACCTATTTTGGTTGATTTTTAAGAATTATTTGAATAGGGAAAAGTCCCTGTCTTGTTATTTTTGTCAGATTAATTCTACAAAGAATCTGGCCATGAGACCAGTGGCATTTGATAGATCATTTCTCTAGCTTTCCAACAACATCAAATTCACTAAATTTGGTTTAGCCAATTTGAAACTATTCAATTTCAAAGTTTGTACTGTAAGGAAATTGTTTGGGAAAAGTTTGAATTCAATTTGAATTAAAAGGCCGGCGGGAAAGCTAACTGGGCTCAGGGATTTGAAAAAGGGCCCAAACCAACCCAGTCCAGCCCAGCCACGGTCCAGTGCCGCGCGGGCTGCCTGACAGGGAGGTCCCGCCTGTCAGCGAGTCTTAAAACCCGAAACGGTATGGGTGACTGAGAGGCGTAGGATTAGATCAAGGATCTACGGCTGAGGTGCATCGTCCCGCCGGCGAGAGGGGAGTTCACCAGCGGCGCAGGTAGGGGGTGGGAGAGCTTACGGCGGCTCCAGCAAGGGTTGGCAGTATGCTCGACGAGGTTGTGGACGACGGCGGTTCTCCTGGTACAGGTGGCGTCGCCTGAGGGGGACTGGTTCGCCGGTGATTGCTGCAGGGCTTCCGCGGCGGCGATCTTGCGATTGGCCTTGCTCCGGCGACGATTGGGGTGGCTAAGGGTGCTGGGCGAAGCGGTGGTGAGTGGTGGTCGTGATGGTGTGATTGGTTCTCTCCAGGGAACGCGCTATTTATAGATGGGCGAGGGTGCTGCGGGGCAGAGGCGAAGTCGACATGGGCGCGGCTTCTCCGGCGAGCTAGCAAGCTAGGCGAGGGTGTAGAGGGGTTCTACGTGTCCAGGCGAGGCGAATGGCGGCGACAGCTTGGTCGGGGAGGGCCTGGTTATGTCACATTGCTTCCGCGTCTGTCGCATCTGCGGCGGACCAGGGTTCCCTTCTCCGGCGACGGCGGGCACGGGTCGCGGTCGAGGGCATGTCTGGCGGCGTCGTGGTGTCACGCAGGTGCTCGACGCACTCACAGGGGGTCCAGGGCGTGAGCAAGGTGGTGGCGCGGCGCGTGTACTAGGAGCGTCCGCGTCGTGCACGCGTGCGACGTGAGCGGCATACTGGCCGCCATGGGCGCGCGCTGGTCTGGCCGGTGCAGTGCTCCTCCTCGACATGGTCGGTTGCTAGGTGGTGTAGGAGATGGGGTGGCGTCGTTTGGGCACGGTGGCCAGCTCTGGTGACGAAGGAAGAGAGGGGAGGGGCATGCACGTGCCCATGGCCGGCATGGCCATGGCTATGCCATGTGTGCCCTCCCTCTTAGGGTTACTATGTTGCATTTAGTGGGAGAGGGGACAAGGGGACCAGATAGGGTGGTTTGAGGTAGATTAGGGTGGGATAGAACACTATTTGAAATAGTTGTAAATAGTGCCCCATTTTGTAAATTGCAAAAATATCCAAATTTGAAAATATTCAAATGGTGAAAGTTTTTGAAATGTGAGTGCCGATACAAGTTGTAAATGACCAGAGAGGTGTTGAGGTGGTGGTGGAAAAATTAGAAATCAAAAGTTGGCCAAAATGGCTAAGTGGGGAATGTTGCACAAGTTAAAAAGTTGGAACTTTGGATGAGCATAGCTATTGATCAAAGATGAATTTGGCATGATGATCTTCACCAAAGTTGTTCACCTTGATGTTGACTTTGAAAAGGTGCAAAGAGTTAGCAAGAGTTGGTTTGGGAAAATTGAATGGCAAGGGCTCAAAGTGGTGATCAGACTAGAATTGTCAAAATTGACCAATATCATATGTGAGCTAGTTTTGTGTTTGAAAATCATTTGCAAATTGAATCCTTGATTCCAAAAGTTTTAATGAGTGCTTAGAAACATTATTCAACTAATGGTGAAGACCAAATAGGTCTAGGGTCAAAATTTATAAAAATGCCATAAGGCATATGTGAGGGTTTTTAGGGTTTTGCAATTATTGGGAATTTCTTCCTCTTTGCTTTATTTGGTTGGTGATCTAAAAATGATCACACTAGGGTTTGAGAGCACATCAAATACCAGTAATAACAATCATCATGGCATATCACTCAAATGCACAAGTCCTATGCATGGTACTATATGCAAATAGAAAAGTTTTTGTTGGTTTGAAAATTTGCTTTCTGGAATTCTCTCACTTTCCTTTTATTGAAATTTGGGGTGTTACAAACCCTTCCCCCTTACAAAAGATCTCGTCCCGAGATCGAAAAGAAAGTTAGGTACTAAAGAGATCTGGGTACTCCTTCTTCATGAAGTCTTCGCGTTCCCAGGTGGCTTCATCCTCGGTATGATTGCTCCATTGGATCTTCAGAAATTTGATGCTTCGGGTGCGGGTGGTTCGGTAAGCTTCTTCTAGAATGCGAATCGGCACTTCGCGGTAGGTCAGATCCTTGTTGATATCCACCGATCGGTGATCGATGTTCTTGAACACTTCGGTCTTCTCCGGGACTTCAAGGCACTTCCGGAGGAGTGAGATATGAAAAACGTCGTGCACAGCCGACATTTCTTCAGGCGACTCCAGTTGATAAGATACTTCGCCTCGGCGGCTGAGGACTTTGAAGGGTCCGACATATCGGGGTGCGAGCTTTCCTTTCAGCTGGAATCTCTGCATTCCTTTCAAGGGGGATACCTTGAGATAGACAAAGTCTCCGATCTCGAAGGTCATCTCCCGACGTCTCTTGTCGGCGTAGCTCTTTTGTCTAGATTACGCAGTCTTGAGATATTCGCGAATCTTGTGGACTTTCTCTTCGGCTTCCCGAAGAACATCTGGCCCAAAAACTTGGCTCTCTCCTACTTCTGACCAGTTTAGGGGTGTGCGGCATTTCCTTCCGTACAAGGCTTCAAAGGGGGCCATCTGTAGGCTGGCTTGGTAACTATTGTTGTAAGAGAATTCTGCATAAGGTAGGCAGTCTTCCCACTTGGATCCGTATTCCAGTACGCTTGCTCTAAGCATGTCCTCCAGTATCTGGTTTACTCTCTCAGTCTGTCCGTCGGTCTGAGGGTGATAGGCGGTGCTGAAATTCAGACGGGTTCCTAGTCCTTCGTGCACTTTCTGCCAGAATCTTGAGGTGAACTGTGATCCTCTATCTGACACTATCGATTTGGGGGTTCCGTGCAAGGCGACTATTCTGGAGATGTAGAGTTCAGCTAACTTGGGGCCTTGGTAAGTGGTTTTGACAGCGATGAAATGGGCGACTTTGGTCAATCTATCGACAACTACCCATATTGAATCATTGCCTTTGCTGGATTTGGGCAGTCCGGTGATAAAGTCCATTCCTACGGAGTCCCATTTCCATTCTGGAATCTGAAGTGGCTGCAACAGTCCGGCGGGTCGTTGATGTTCTGCCTTGACTCTCTGACAGATATCACACTTGGCTATGTAGCTACCGATCTCTCTCTTCATTCCGTGCCACCAAAATTGTTCTTTCAGGTCTTGGTACATCTTGGTACCTCCGGGGTGGATTGAGTAAAGGGTGTCATGGGCTTCTTGCAGGATGACTTGTTTCAAGTCAGAGTCCGATGGTACGCAGAGGCGTTCCTTGTACCAAAGCACTCCGGCTTCGTCTATGGTGAATCCGGGGGCTTTTCCTGCGGCTATCTGCTTCTTGATTCCGTCAATGCTAGCGTTGTCCTTCTGGGCTTCCTTGATTTGACTAACCAAGGTGGGTTGCAGTTCTATGCTGGCTAGGAATCCTTCGCTAACAAGTTCAAGTCTGAACTGTTCAAACTCTTGGTATAGGCTGGGCTGTTCAGATGCGAGCATGGAGTTCAACTGGCACGGCAGTCGACTCAAAGCATCCGCTACGACATTGGCCTTGCCGGGGTGGTAGTGAATCTCCATGTCGTAATCCTTGATCAATTCGATCCATCGGCGTTGTCTCATGTTTAGCTCCTTCTGGGTGAATATATATTTGAGGCTTTTGTGGTCGGAGTAGATCTCGCATCGATTACCCATGAGGTAATGACGCCAAACTTTCAAGGCTAAGACCACGGCTGCAAGCTCGAGGTCATGGGTTGGGTAGTTCTGCTCATGTTGCTTTAGCTGTCTTGAAAGGTAGGATACAACCTTGCCTTCTTGCATAAGCACACATCCAAGACCAACCTTGGAGGCGTCGCAATATACGTCAAAGGGCTTGGTGATATCAGGCATGATCAGGATTGGGGCTGTGGTCAGTCTACTCTTGAGCTGTTGAAAGCTCTCTTCACATTTGTCGGTCCACTCAAACTTTCTGTCCTTCTTCAGCAGTTGGGTCATTGGTCGAGCGATGCTCGAAAAACCTTCCACAAATCTGCGGTAATATCCGGCTAATCCAAGAAAAGCGCGGACCTCGGTTTGGGTGGTTGGGGCTTGCCATTCCATAACAGTTTTGATTTTGGTGGGATCTACGGCAATTCCTCCTGCAGACAAGATGTGTCCCAGGAATCCAACTTCTTCCAACCAAAACTCACACTTGCTGAACTTGGCATACAACTGGTGCTGTCTAAGGGTTTCCAGGACAATCTCCAAATGCTGTTCATGTTCCTCTTCGGACTTGGAGTAGACGAGAATGTCATCGATGAACACAACGACAAACTTGTCCAAAAAGTTCATGAAGATCTTATTCATGAGATTCATGAAATAAGCGGGGGCATTGGTCAGTCCAAATGACATGACGTTGTACTCATACAACCCATATCTAGTGGTAAAGGCAGTTTTTGGAATGTCGGTGGCTCGGATTTTCAGCTGGTGGTATCCAGTTCTAAGGTCTATCTTGGAGAAAACTCTGGCTCCGGTCAATTGATCAAACAAGTCTTCTATCTTGGGTAGGGGGTATTTGTTTTTGATGGTGACATCGTTAAGTTTACGATAGTCCGTGCACAAACGATTTGCACCATCCTTCTTGTCCACAAACAAGACGGGGGATCTCCAGGGGGATGCACTAGGTCGAATCAGACCTTTGGCCAACATATCATCTATCTGCTTCTTCAACTCCACAAGCTCGGTTGCGTTCATGTTGTAGGCTCTCTGGGCTATGGGTCCAGTTCCGGGGATTAACTCGATGATAAACTCGATATCCCTATCCGGGGGCATACCGGGTAGATCATCCGGAAATACATCAGGGTATCGACAAACGACCCTAATTTGATCCAGAGTTGGCTTGGATACACTTTTGTTGCAGGTGAATTTTCTGGGTAGTTTTTCAGAGACGTGCTCTACTACGATACCGGTGCTGCTAGTCATGGTTATGGCTTTCTTGGCACAGTCGATCAATCCATTGTGCTTGGACATCCAGTCCATTCCTAGGACAACTTCCAAACCTTTGGTTCCAAGAATGATCAGCTTGGCAAAGAAGTCTACATCATGGATCTTGATGGGTACATTTTTGCAAAATTTTCTGGCTTTGGTGGTTGATCCGGGGATTTGAACTATCATAACATGCTTCAAACTGAGGGGTTGAATTTTACTTGTTGATGCAAAGTCTTCGGTGACAAAAGAATGAGATGCTCCGGAATCAAACAACACTCTGGCAGGGATGTGGTTGACAGAAAACATACCCAGTACAACATCTGGTGCTTCCTGGGCTTCTTCAGCGTTCATGTGGTAGAGGCGGCCGTTGCGGTTGTTGGGGTTGTTGGGGACGAACTTTTTGCCGGTGGAGACACGGCGTTGCTGCTGAGCAGGTGCAGCGGGGTTGCCGGCGATCTTGGCGAGCCTCTTGGGACACTCGTTGGAGTAGTGTCCCACTACACCACACTCATAGCAAGTGATGGTGGACTTGTCCTTGGTTGCAACGGGGATGGCGTTGCTTCCGGTTCTGGGAGCGGTGTTGGTGTGGGTGGTGTTGTTATTGGGGGCTCGGGGCGGAGCGCGGTTGTAGTTGTTGTTGTTGGTGTAGCCTCCTGGCTTGGAGTTTCCTCCACTCCGGTTCTGAAAACCGGGGCGCGAGTTCTGCATCGGGGGCCTATTGTTTCTTGGAGTGAAACCTCCGCTTGAGCTAGGGCGAAACTTCTGGGGGTGGCTTGATCCACTTTGATTGGCCATGCGGCGCTTGCGGTTCTCATTGGCTTGGTTTAACTTGCCCTCCATCTGGATGGCAGAGTCGACAAGGGCTTCAAGGTCGGCGAAGGGGATGTTGACGAGGACAGTCTGCATCTCATCATGCAGTCCGTTCAGGAATCTCTCCTTCCTCTTCTCAACGGTGTCGGTCTCATCAGGGGCATACCTTGACAGTGTGAGAAACTTGTCGCGGTATTCAACCACCGTCATGCGACCTTGCTTCAATTCACGGAATCCATCCCTCATCTTTTTGATAAGAACCGGGGGTACATGGTACTTGCTAAACTTCAGCTTGAAATCCTCCCACATCATGAATTGACCTCCGTTCATGGCACGGGTGCTTGTCTACCAAGCGCGGGCTGGTCCAGCGAGATAGTGAGTGGCGAACAAGACTTTCTCGTTGGCCTCCACTCCGGCTACCTCCAGATTGTTCTCCATAGTCTGGAGCCAATCGTCGGCGTCGAGGGGTTCTTCGGTCTTGCTAAACACCGGGGGATTGGTGTTCTGGAAGTTCTTGAGTTTGGATCCAGGGTTATCATGATTCCCATGGCCTTGGTTGGCGAGGTTCTGCAAGGCTGCGATGTTGGCTTGGCGTTCAGCTCTCTCTGTCTCCCGGTCAGCTAGCAAGGTTTGCAGCAGTTGCATCATGGCGTCGTTGTTGCGATTGGGAGGGGCCATCTGAACATAGAGAAGATCATGAGATAAGGGGGAAATTGCTAAGGTTTATTTGTGAGTAGGTTCATAATATTTGAAACTTGAAAACTTTTCATGACAAACACACCATTCATTCATTCATTCAACACACATTACAATCTAACTCTTAACACTTCCAATGGTTTTAAGAACCATTTTCATGCTACGATACAAGGGACGGGATACAACTCACACCTACTATAAGTGAAACTAGTGCAACTACTCCTCATCATCGACATCGATTGGGACGTAGTCGTCGGGTCCTGCCTCCAGAAACTCGTAGTCCTCCTCCTCGGTGTTCTCGTCCTCCTCAAAGTCGTCATCGTCGCTCAGGAAGGCATCTCCTCCCTGAATGTCGATGCCTCCGTCGTCATCCTCCAGCTGACGAATCTGATCCTCCTGGGCCTTGACAGTGGCCTCAAGTGACGCGATCCGGGCGCGAAGGCGGCGAATCGTAGCGTCCTTCTTGGCATGCTGCTGGCGAAGGCTCTTGCGGTCGTTGTTGAGTAGCTTGATCGCCTCACCCTGCTCGGTGATGTGAGCATGGGTCTGGTTCGAGTAAGCGCGGGAGGCGTCGAGGTCCTGCTGAGTCTGGTAGAGCATAAAGTCCAGGTGCTCAGCATGGTGCCTCAACTCCGGGTGCGGCTGCAGCTCCATGGGCACTCCCATGGCATCACGCCTCACAAGGTGTGCGAAGCGCGACGCAAGGATGCGCACCACGTTCTGTCCACAGAGACGCGCAAGTGCCTCCTGAAGGCCACGTGCGAGTCCGTCGAGCCAGTTGCTCTCACGGAAGGAGAAGAGGATCCTCTCCGAGGTGGGAGGCTCCATCTTGCCCCTCAAGTCAGCGGTGATAATCCACTGCAACTCTCCTCCAGGAGTGTCGTCCACCTGAATCCCGTGGAACTTAGGGTGCGGACGCTCGAGGAAGTCCGAAAGGGCGTTGAGGTCGTGCTCAAAGATCAGGCTCCCTCCGTTCCCAAGCTGGTAAAACTTGGTGTTGATGGGTTCATTCGGCTCCATCTGAAAGAGAATTGGATGAGTAAGTTAGAGAGTGCAAAGTGTGTCAAAATTTTAAGTATATTCAAATAAGATAGAACATGATTCAACAATTTTTGAAAAAGTCTCCAAGACTAGAGTGTAAGTAAATTTTCACAAATACTCTCTTCATTTGATTTTAAAGCTAAGTTTTTCAGGACGCCCATTCTAACTAAGGACTTCTAAGGTCAAACAATGGCTCTGATACCAACTTGTCAACACCCGGATTTTTAAGTCCGAATGCCTATTATGTCATACATCGCAATCCCAGGAATATTGTTGTTGCGAGGCATAATAGTTAAGTATCACGGTAATCATTTATTACAAACCATAAAGTCTTACAATTTGGAATCACATCATCCATATTACACGAATAGTTGATCTATTGATCAACAAACACACAGAAGTTCAAATGCGGAAGCGTAAGATATAAGGACTCTCTAGTCCACAGGCCAACGCTTGACGTCGGAAGACTCCTAGTTGTCGTAGGCGTCCTGCTGGTCATCTCCTTGTTCATCTTCATACTCTGGCCATTTGAATAGCCAGGGACAAAGCCGTGAGTACTTTAAGTACTCGCAAACTAATACTAAAGTAAGTGCTAGACATTGCTAGTAAGGTTTGCTAAGCTCTAGTTTATTTGCGTAAAGCTAGTTTTAGTTCACAAACATTGAGAAAAGCTTATTCCAATACTAACTAACTCAAGTGGGAACATTAGTGTCATTCCCACCATTCAAGTGGTGATTTCAATTCAATTCACCACAAGTCCTTTCACCATCATCTTTCAACATCATTTTCAAAAATATGACATCGGACAACTGTATGGCCTTTCCAACCGTCCGTAACCGTGGACGGCTGCTATTCGAATAGGTTTACACTCTGCAGAGGTTGCACACTTGTGCCACAACATTTGATTTCATCCGTCAGGATTTCCCCGAATCATCGCAACTCAGTACGTGGATCATCAACCATAACCTTTCACTTACATACCCTAGTATGAGCACCTCTCCCCATGAGCTTGGCCTCCCAGTGAAGACAGACAGTCAGCCTGGGAACTGCACAGGGCTTGGGCCGGACATTCACCTCATCTCGCGTCATATCGTATCATTTCTTTTGTTGTAGAGGCAGCTTTCGGCATAACCCCGATGACGCTTGTTTAGAGGGAACCCATACTAAGATGCATAAATTTCCAGTTAAGCCCTACCCATAATCAGGTATTGTGAGGGTACTCAAAAATTGGAAAGGTATCGCATCCAAACCAACATCATGTTTTATCAAAAATCACCATCTTCTCTTGGTCATATTCACCTTCAAAAATCATTCAATGGAATGAATCATCATTCCAAGGTTTCAAATTCATTTCAAAAAGTCACCTTGTTCCCATCTAGAGTAGTCAGGTTTTAGTTCATTAGCAATAGCTCTAAATCGTGAGGGGTGCTATCTTGCTTTGCTTGAAAGAGACTAACTTCACTACTCTAGTAACTAACTTGTACTTTGACCAAAGTTAACTATAAAAGTAACTTATTGAGAAAACAAGTAAGACTTGTAATGTAAAAGCTTGGGATAGGATTATGTAAGAAAAGGTAAGAATCATGGTGCCTTGCCCCAAGGGGCTTTGCACTTTGCAAGAATATTAGCTTGCCTTGGTAGTTCTCAAACTGATCCTCCTCCTCCTCTTGGTAGTATCCTTCTTCTTCGGCGTACTCTCCGGTGCTACCGTCTAAATTTGAATACGAGTATAATTACTCACTAATTCAATGGCTATTCCATACATCACATATAAACACACAACTATTCTATGCACACAAACAAAATAACTAGGTGCATGGGTTGTGTTGTTTGGAGGAAGATTTGCTCCTTTACCATTAATATGTAAATGATAGTTTCCTTAGGGTTTGTGACGAATAATTTCCTCTCATTGAAATCTTCTTAAGATTTAATCTCTCAAACCATCATAGATGAACTTATATTGACCCAAGTCAAATGTTCATCATCATCATTTGAGAAAATGATTTAAATGAGGTAGACCACCTCATGCCATTTAATATCACTACATATGATTTAAATCTCAAGTAATTCATATAAGAGATTTTGGACCTGAGGTACAAACATCCCATGAATTCATGTGAGACAAGTTTAAATGAAGTATAAGACTCCACATAATTTGGTTTAATAGTTTTGGACAATATCAACTAGTTAAACTAGCTATAATATCCATTTCTTAAACTATGGCATGATCAAGCAAAATGACCACACCATTTTGTTGCCTAAACAATTAGTGTAAGTCAAATGTGAGCTATTAGAGTTGGAATTAACTTAATACCTATTTTGGTTGATTTTTAAGAATTATTTGAATAGGGAAAAGTCCCTGTCTTGTTATTTTTTGTCAGATTAATTCTACAAAGAATCTGGCCATGAGACCAGTGGCATTTGATAGATCATTTCTCTAGCTTTCCAACAACATCAAATTCACTAAATTTGGTTTAGCCAATTTGAAACTATTCAATTTCAAAGTTTGTACTGTAAGGAAATTGTTTGGGAAAAGTTTGAATTCAATTTGAATTAAAAGGCCGGCGGGAAAGCTAACTGGGCTCAGGGATTTGAAAAAGGGCCCAAACCAACCCAGTCCAGCCCAGCCACGGTCCAGTGCCGCGCGGGCTGCCTGACAGGGAGGTCCCGCCTGTCAGCGAGTCTTAAAACCCAAAACGGTATGGGTGACTGAGAGGCGTAGGATTAGATCGAGGATCTACGGCTGAGGTGCATCGTCCCGCCGGCAAGAGGGGAGTTCACCGGCGGCGCAGGTAGGGGGTGGGAGAGCTTACGGCGGCTCCAGCAAGGGTTGGCAGTATGCTCGACGAGGTTGTGGACGACGGCGGTTCTCCTAGTACAGGTGGCGTCACCTGAGGGGGACTGGTTCGCCGGCGATTGCTGTAGGGCTTCCGCGGCGGCGATCTTGCGATTGGCCTTGCTCCGGCGACGATTGGGGTGGCTAAGGGTGCTGGGCGAAGCGGTGGTGAGTGGTGGTCGTGATGGTGTGCTTGGTTCTCTCCAGGGAACGCGCTATTTATAGATGGGCGAGGGTGCTGCGGGGCAGAGGTGAAGTCGACATGGGCGCGGCTTCTCCGGCGAGCTAGCGAGCTAGGCGAGGGTGCAGAGGGGTTCTACGTGTCCAGGCGAGGCGAATGGCGGCGACAGCTTGGTCGGGGAGGGCCTGGTTATGTCACATTGCTTCCGCGTCTGTCGCGTCTGCGGCGGACCAGGGTTCCCTTCTCCGGCGACGGCGGGCACGGGTCGCGGTCGAGGGCATGTCTGGCGGCGTCGTGGTGTCACGCAGGTGCTCGACGCACTCACAGGGGGTCCAGGGCGTGAGCAAGGTGGTGGCGCGACGCGTGTACTGGGAGCATCCGCGTCGTGCACGCGTGCGACGTGAGCGGCATACTGGCCGCCATGGGCGCGCGCTGGTCTGGCCGGTGCAGTGCTCCTCCTCAACATGGTCGGTTGCTAGGTGGTGTAGGAGATGGGGTGGCGTCGTTTGGGCACGGTGGCCAGCTCTGGTGACGAAGGAAGAGAGGGGAGGGGCATGCACGTGCCCATGGCCGGCATGGCCATGGCTATGCCATGTGTGCCCTCCCTCTTAGGGTTACTATGTTGCATTTAGTGGGAGAGGGGACAAGGGGACCAGATAGGGTGGTTTGAGGTAGATTAGGGTGGGATAGAACACTATTTGAAATAGTTGTAAATAGTGCCCCATTTTGTAAATTGCAAAAATATCCAAATTTGAAAATATTCAAATGGTGAAAGTTTTTGAAATGTGAGTGCTGATACAAGTTGTAAATGACCAGAGAGGTGTTGAGGTGGTGGTGGAAAAATTAGAAATCAAAAGTTGGCCAAAATGGCTAAGTGGGGAATGTTGCACAAGTTAAAAAGTTGGAACTTTGGATGAGCATAGCTATTGATCAAAGATGAATTTGGCATGATGATCTTCACCAAAGTTGTTCACCTTGATGTTGACTTTGAAAAGGTGCAAAGAGTTAGCAAGAGTTGGTTTGGGAAAATTGAAGGGCAAGGGCTCAAAGTGGTGATCAGACTAGAATTGTCAAAATTGACCAATATCATATGTGAGCTAGTTTTGTGTTTGAAAATCATTTGCAAATTGAATCCTTGATTCCAAAAGTTGCAATGAGTGCTTAGAAACATTATTCAACTAATGGTGAAGACCAAATAGGTCTAGGGTCAAAATTTATAAAAATGCCATAAGGCATATGTGAGGGTTTTTAGGGTTTTGCAATTATTGGGAATTTCTTCCTCTTTGCTTTATTTGGTTGGTGATCTAAAAATGATCACACTAGGGTTTGAGAGCACATCAAATACCAGAAATAACAATCATCATGGCATATCACTCAAATGCACAAGTCCTATGCATGGTACTATATGCAAATAGAAAAGTTTTTGTTGGTTTGAAAATTTGCTTTCTGGAATTCTCTCACTTTCCTTTTATTGAAATTTGGGGTGTTACATTGGTCCACCATCTCATGAAAGCCTTGGAGGAAAGAAGTATTGCCTCGTCATTGTTGATGACTATTCACACTATTGTTGGGTATTCTTCTTCAAGTACAAGAGTGAGACTCAACGGACCATGATGGAGTTTGCCAACCAAGTTCAACGCAAGTACGACAACAAGATTCTCGCAATAAGGAGCGACAATGGAACGGAGTTCAAGAACTACACATTGGATGACTTTCTCGGCGAGGAAGGAATTGAACACCAATACTCCACGCCATATACTCCCCAACAAAATGGGGTCGCCGAAAGGAAGAATCGAACCTTGATCGAAGCCGCTCGAACCATGATGATGGAATACAAGTCCAACTACAATTTTTGGGCGGAAGCTATCTCTACCGCTTGCCATGCTACTAATCGCCTCTACTTCCGCAAAGGTCTTGAGAAGACACCATATGAGATCCTCACCGTCAACAAGCCTAATGTGTCATACTTCAAGGTCTTCGGATGCAAATGCTACATACTTGTCAAGGACACGCGCCTATCCAAGTTTGATTCAAGAGCTCAAGACGGAATTTTTGTTGGCTATGCTACGGATTCTCACGCCTATAGAGTCTTCAACAAGTCAAGTGGACGTGTTGTAGAGTCTTGTGATGTGACGTTCGATGAAGATGATAGATCTTTGGAGGAGCGAAGTGCTTCTTGTGAGAAAGGAGATGCAATTCCCTCGGATACCATAGGAAGGATGGGTGTCGGCATTCGCTTACCTCAAACGCTACCTTCTATGAGTACCGGGGAAGGACCAAGTTCCACCCAAGTGGAGCCATCTACACCACAAGGCCAAGCTTCTTCCGTTGATCTAACAAATGCAAGTCAACCTCTACAACAACCTCAAGTTCAACCTCAACCTCAAGATCAACCTCGACATCTACAACAACAATCAAGTCCAAGTTCACCTCAACAAGCTCAAGAACAACATACACCGCAAGCTCGTCTACCTCAACACCCAACATCAAGTGACCAAGGTCAAGCTTCAAGTTCTTCTCCGAGTGGTTCGGGGACAATCTTCATGGACAATGATATTCCCTATACCCCCGAGCCATCCGGATCTCATGACAAGGTTGCCTATTTCAACGACAATGGAGGTCAAGGCGAGGACCTAAACCGTGATGAAGGCCAAGAGGACTCTCAAGAACCATCTCCTCAAGCCGACACTCGCCGTGAAGATCCTACTACAAGACACTTGTGCCTCAAGTCTCATTCCTTGCAAAACATCATTGGTGATCTAAAGAGAAACGTCACCACTCGGAGGCAACTTGCAAACTTTTGTGCGCACCATGCCTTTGTCTCTAGAGTGGAACCTCTCAAAGTTGATGATGCTCTCAAAGATCCCGATTGGTTGAATGCAATGCAAGAGGAACTCAACAACTTCAAGAGGAATGATGTATGGACTCTCATGAAGCGACCCGATCATTGCCGCAATGTTATCGGCACCAAGTGGATCTTTAAGAACAAGCAAGATGAAAGTGGCACGGTCATCCGCAACAAAGCAAGATTGGTGGCACAAGGCTATTCTCAAATCGAAGGCGTGGACTTTGGTGAAACCTTTGCACCCATTGCAAGGCTCGAGTCCATCCGTATCCTTTTGGCCTTTGCATCACATCATGGCTTTAAGTTGCAACAAATGGATGTTAAGAGCGCTTTTCTTAATGGTCCTCTACATGAGGAAGTGTATGTGAAGCAACCCCCGGGGTTCGAGGACCCCCATTTCCCGGAACATGTCTTCAAGCTCAAAAAGGCCCTATATGGTCTCAAACAAGCTCCTAGAGCTTGGTATGAGCACCTCAAGGAGTTGCTTCAAGACCGTGGCTTCCAAGTGGGGAAAATCGATCCCACTCTTTTTACTAAGAAGGTCAATGGGGAGCTTTTCGTATGCCAACTCTATGTAGATGACATCATATTTGGGTCTACTAACACAAAATTCAACGATGAGTTTGCTATGTTGATGACAAATAGGTTTGAGATGTCGATGATGGGTGAACTCAAGTACTTTCTTGGGTTCGAGATCAAGCAAATGCGACAAGGCACCTTCATCAATCAAGCAAAGTACCTCCAAGACATGCTCAAGCGCTTTGATATGAAGGACGCCAAGGGGATCGGAACTCCGATGTAACTCAAGTGTCAACTCACTCTTGACGAAGGTGGCAAGGCGGTGGATACCAAGCTCTACCGTTCGATGATAGGTTCGCTTCTCTACCTTTGTGCCTCTCGCCCGGATATCATGTTGAGCGTTGGTATGTGTGCGCGGTATCAAGCAAGTCCGAAGGAAAGCCACCTTGTGGCGGTCAAGAGGATCTTTCGATATTTAGTTGATACCCCACACTTCGGACTATGGTACCCAAGGGACACGGACTTTGCATTGGTTGGTTTCACCGACTCCGATTGGGCGGGCGACAAGATTGATAGGAAGTCTACCTCCGGAGCATGTCACTTTCTTGGAAGATCTTTGGTGTGTTGGTCCTCGAAGAAGCAAAATTGTGTCTCCATCTCCACCGCGGAAGCCGAGTATATTGCCGCGGAGAGCAGTTGTGCTCAAATCTTATGGATGAGGCAAACCTTGCGGGATTATGGACTCAAGTATAGAAAGATGCCTCTTTTGTGTGACAATGAGAGCGCAATCAAGATCGCATACAATCCGGTTCTTCATGGCAAGACGAAGCACATCGAGATACGGAACCACTTCATCCGAGACCACATTGCTCGCGGAGATATTGTAATATCCTATATTGGCACCAAGGAGCAATTGGCGGACATCTTCACGAAGCCCTTGGATGAGAAGCGCTTTATTGAGTTGAGGCATGAGCTAAATATCATTGATCCGTCGAACTTTGCTTGACCGTCGTGCGCACATACCAATCTTACCGTCATATCTAGATGAAAGGCACGCATGGACATAGGGGGAGTGCGGTTTAAATCCATTGAGCTATCGCTCCCCCATAATGCATAAAGAAATCCAAAACATTTGCTATTTGTCAATTAAGTGACTTATGAGCTTCATGTTGAGTTGTAGTCCGTGAGTCCTAGATACATCTACGCGACCTCACAACTACTATACTCTTACACGGTGGCTTCGGCCACCAACCCCCCCTCCTTGAGGGTTTTTCGGTTCTTCATGACCTTGCTTTGTCTTTCTTCTTTGCTTTCTTCTTCTTGTTTTAAGAACCTCAATCAAGCTTGTTTTCTCGTGATTTTTGCAAGCTTGGTTGTATGTTCTTTTTCATCCATCTCTCTAGTTTTGTTACCCTCCTTTTTGGTGTTCCGATGCCAAAGGGGGAGAAGTTCCTAGGTGGATGGAGACCGTTGTTGTTTGTAGCCATTTCGTTTGGTTCTAGTTGCTTATCTTGTCTCTTGGCTACATCAACAACCCCATGGAGGCATCCTATTGTGAGTTTGGGTATTCTCAAGACTATGGTATGATAACTTCATCCAAATCTCCGTATATGATCTTATGTTGCCTCCATGTTGTGCATATGCCTCTTGAACATGTCATCTATCCATGTTGCATATGTGCTTGGTTTGTAAAAACTAGGGGGAGTAATGTCTCTATAACATGTGTATTTGTATTCAAATACATATTCATGATATGCACATGTGTAGGGGGAGCTCCGTCTAGTTTTTGCAAATCTAATGTTCTCATCATAATATCTTTTGTTATTGTCAACTCTTGTGTTGTCATCAAACACCAAAAAGGGGGAGATTGTAAGAGCAAAATTCACACCCCAAGTTTTGTGTGTTTGATGACAACACTTGAGTAATCTCACCGTGTGCCTTGAGTATCATTGTTAGATTTGCAAGAACACGGTGACCTCGCCGGACACGTCAAGATCAGAAGACTGAAGCGTAGTTGATAGGTTTTCCGGTTTTGTGTGTGTTTAGCGAGGTAACAAAGTTGTAGAGAAAAAGGGAAGAAAACCAGTTTTAGCCAGGCCGGTACTACCGGTACCTGTAGCGGTAGTACCGCTACCCCTATAGGTACCGCCCTCGGTACCGCTCTGAGTTCTGCGCTAAATTCGTCCCACGGAACGAGTTGCGGTACCCCTGCAGTACCTGGGGCGGTAGTACCGCTCACGAGCGGTAGTACCGCTCACGGTACCGCTTGAGGTACCGTAACGCGTTACGGTCGTACCGCTCCGGTACCGCCCTGGTACCGCTCTGGATCCAGTAAGGTCTGGACCCTATTGCGGTACCTCGAGCGGTACCTCGGGCGGTAGTGCCGCTCTGCGTCCTTTGACCAGATCTGGATCGAATTTGAACTCAGAGCGGTAGTACCGCTTACCCCAAAGCGGTAGTACCGCTTAGGCCAAAACTGGACATAACGGTTGGATTTGGAGGAGCCTATTTAAGGGCCCCTTCTTCCCCACCCGATTTTATCTCTTCCCCTTCTCTCTCCTCCATTGTTGCTGAGCTTAATCCTTGTGGATCTCCTTCCCCCTCCAACCAATCTTGCCCTAATTTTGAGGATAGGTGGAGGAGACCCCGATCTATAGTTCTACCAAGAGAGATTTCACAAATACTAGCTATTCCTTAGTGGATCTTGGTGGTAGGGTTTCTTTGGTGGATCTTGGAGAAGAGTTCCTTTGGTGGAGCATTGGGGAGTTCCTTTGGTGGAGCCTTGGAGAGTTTCTTGGTGGAGCCTTGGAGAGTTTCTTGGTGGAGCATTGGAAGAGTTCCTATGGTGGAGCATTGGTGATGGGTTCCTATGGTGGAGCATTGGAGATGAGCAGCTATGGAGTCTAGCTTGGTGATGTACTAGCTCCATAGGGTGTTGGGAGCATCCTTGTGTGTGTGGAGCTCGCCCCAACCTTGTGAAGGAATCACCGCCTCGACCGGTGCCTTAGTGGAAGAGGGAGAGCACCTCCGTGGAGCTCTCTCGAGGAAGAGGGTGAGGCCTTCCTTCGTGGTGTGGCTGCCTAGTCTCTTGTGTGAGACTAGCACCTCCTCAACGCAGACGTACCTCCTTTAGTGGAGGGAACTGCGGGAAACAAACCTCGACTCGCCTCGCGCCCCCCCCCCCCCCGGCTGTCTCGCTCCTTACTTTCCTTATCTTGTTGATTCCTTTACTTGTTGCTCATGCTCTAGCTTCATTGTAGGATCACCCCCATTGCTAAAAGTCACACCTTTACCTTCCGTTGCATAAAACTTGAAAAAGACTAAAACTTGACGTAGCGCCATTCACCCCCCTCTTGTTCGCTACGATCCGTTCAACTGAGGGTCTTCCGTCATGGTGCCGGAGATACGCTCAAAAGGAGGTATGCTGCCGGGGTGCCGGGAAGGGGTAACCCCGTAGGGAAGGACTTGTGCCAAAGGAGACGGGCGAAAGACTATGACTGGTTATTCGAGTCTCGCATACTTTCGTATGACGATCCGGGGATGATCCCGGCGGATTTATCAGTTCTTGTGGGGAAAGTGCGCAAACTCTGCAGAGTTAAATCTATTCGAATAGTCGCGTCCACGGTCATGGACGGGTTGCAAAGGTCTACCTTAACCGGGGCTTGCGTTTTGTTTTTGAACAAATGAATTGCAAAGGAAGTGTTGTGTTTATATGTACCGGAAGGGTACGGAAAAAGGGCTTGTGTTGACCATGTGGAGATGGCCGTGGAAAAATTGTGACTTAGTGGGGAACTCCTTCCTACATGTTTCTTGAAGAGGAACTCTTCTTTAACAAAGATATAGAGATGTCATAGGACTTTCCCTCGCATATCCATCAATTGGGATGGAAGAATGCAACTCTTCTTTAACAAAGATATAGAGATGTCATAGGACTTTCCCTCGCATATCCATCAATTGAGATGGAAGAATGCAACTCTTCTTTAACAAAGATATAGAGATGTCATAGGACAACCGTAGTGCCCCCTTCACTTGAGGAGCCGGGATGCTATGTCGACTATTGTTGTTGGTGCATGCTGTATCCACAAGTGAAACTGACGCTCTTGTGCATGCTATATCCACAAGAGAAACTAGGTATCTTCCACATGCTATATCCACGAGAGAAACTATTCTTTCTCTCTTGTCTCTTTTAGTTAGCTTATGTTAGCACCCCTTTATGATGGTTTGCGAGTACAATTCCAAATGTACTCACGGCTTTGTCCCTGGCTATTAACTTGGCCAGACTATGAGGACTATGAAGACGATGGAGGATATCAAGACGACTATGCGACTTAGGACGCTCTCCAAGTCAGACGCCTGTAGGTCTAAGGCATGACTTGGGCCCGACGACGTTGACATGTATCCGCTGCTGTGTTTGTGAACTTGCCCGTTGTGGCATTTATGTAAGCCTGGGTCATGTGACCCCGCTTTGTAAGACTTATTTATTCGGTACTGTAATGGATGATGTAATTCTAGATATTCATTTCGGTTATGTGCTCACGGTGCACTGATCATGGGATCGTGAGTTGAATGCATAACAGGGTATTTCGGACAGCTAGTCCGGGGTCCCCACAATAGATCCACTGCATTAGGGCACGTGGGTGAGTTGCAGCCTTGGGCCACGATGGCGCCGGTTCCGCGCTGCCGGCAGGCCCACGACCACAAGGGGGAGAAGGGCACGCAGTCCGACAGGTTCATGAAGCAGGATGGATCAAGCTGGAAGATACGTGTGCGCGTCGGCGGCGCCGGGACACGACGGTGGAGGTTCCGCGCTGCCGGCCGGCCTCCTATGTCGCTAACAACGAAAGCATACTACCGAGCCGCAGCGCCATCCCGCCGACGCCAGCGCTCGGTGGCGGCCTCGCTCCTCTTTCCAGTGAGGATTTGATTTGGGGCTGAAACCCACGGGAAAGAGAGGAAAATCTTATCATCTCGGCTACTTTCAGTTTAACCCTCTTGTTTATCATATTTCATAGAAGCATTCTGGGCTATAGCAGCAGATGAGCGGTATGCATTTGAGAGAACACGGCAGTACTGGAACAAAGCACGCCTATTTGTGGTGGAGCAAAGTACTTTAGACTAGATCTGAATGCTTATATCTCTGTTTCTTTCCAAATTTTCTCATCATGGATGAGTCATGAATTCTCGCCCTTTCAATTGTACGGATGATTTATTTGTGTTTTCCGCGTCCCGTCAAAAAATAAACATGAAGGAGGGGACATATGTGGAGGAGGACGGCGTGCACACGCATACTTCCCCGCCTCGTTTGCCCAGCATCACTCTTCCCCTCCCCCCTCCCGAAACTCACGTGGTCTCGCATTGTTGTCCTGCCACAGCTACATTCAAAGCCGTTGGCAGCGTACCCGCGACCATCGACCTGCTAGCTTCTACTCGATAGAAAACTATAAATGTAAACAATCTGGTTATATTTAATTAATTTTTTTCATTGCTATGTTTTTTATTTAACGTATTATTATGCTCCTTTTATTATATATAATATTCAAGTAGTGGATAAATATTACGTTAAAATATGTTTTAATTCTTCGGATAACAAGTGACAAAAGACGACAATTTACAAAATTAAAACAAACGGCCTCGACGCCATTATGTCGAGATTTCCTATATCGCTATTGATGGAGGATTAAAATATAAGATCTAGAGAAACCGTTGTAGCACACAGGGGGCTCGATCGAGTTTGAGCCAAAATTTAAGTGATGATAAGGGTTTCTTAAAAAGGTGATTTTTGAACTGTTGGTCCATCATTTTTTTAAATCATGTTCATTACGTGGAGAAAATATTGCCACTTGGATTAATGATGGCACACAGAATAAGTGTCATCGTGAATGAATTCATGGAGCATTTGGATTTTTATTTAACCCGATGCAAGCACAGGCACTTTTGCTAGTTTAAAATAAATAAATTGAGAGACAAATTCTATAAGAATATCCCTTTTAGAAATAACTGATTCTAAGACTTGGGCAATGAAGGAGAGTTAGAGATAAACTTGGCGAGCCAACCTAAAAACTAGTCATTCCCATCAATATGAAACCTAATAGAAATTCATCGGGCGTAACGCTATCAGCGACGCGCCATACCGAAACTCAGGTGTGGTGTTAAATGAGTAAGGGTTGGGCCGCCACCGCCTTAGTGGCGCGCCATATCGGAACGCGGATGTTGTGTTATATGAGCAAGAGCCAAGCCGTCATCATCTTAGAGCAACTCTAGCAGACACCGCATCCAACCCCATCCGCATAGTAATTGCTATTTTGTGGTTTTGGAGAGGAAAAATGGCCGGTCTAGACACCGCATCGAGCCCCCATCCGGAATTTTTTTCGACTCTATCCAGTTTTGTGTCGCGGGAATCCCAACTACCCAGTTTCGCGAGGCCTTCCGAGAACGAACCCCATCCCGATTCCCGCGTTGGAGAGATAGAAATTTCAGCCCAGCGGTCACCGTACGGGTGCCGGTGTCGACCAAAGTTCGCCAGAATCGGGTCAGAATTCGCCGGATTCGGTCCGAAAAATTTGTCGGAATCCGGAGCGGGCGGCTGGTGCGAGCAGCACGGCTGCTGGGAGCAGGGGCACGCACTCGGCTACTAGGGGCGTGCGGCCTGCTGGGGCGGGAGCTGGTGGCCAACGGGGGCGGGCAGCCGACATCGAGCGACCGGTGACGGTTGGCGGCCGGTGACAGGATATATGCTGTTTTAGGGAGTCCTTTTGCGGTGTTTGAGCTGTGCGCCGTTTTTAGCCCGAAAAACGCGTTTGCGGTGCCCTCCATTAGTATATTTGTGGTTTGCGTATCTGCTAGAGTTGTTTTAAACTGAAAGGACCGTCATCTTGAATGTTCATAATGCATATGAATGAGCTACTGGATCAAACTCTCTTATCTCTGAATGATCAAAGAAATAAACTCGCACAATTATAAAAGAAAAGGAGGAATGTCAATTAAAAGCTGAAATTTATTTTGTGTAAGGTATTTCTAGTTTCACATGCTCTATTGAGTGATGATTTGCTATGTACCTTATTCAGTGCTACTTATCATTACTCTAAATATATATTTATTTTAAGTATCATTATTTGATGATGAATGAATAGCTCTATGGATACTCTTGTACGCTTTTAGACCTCTTGCTAGCCAAAAGAAATTAAATTCTTACACAGACATAGACTTGTTTCCAAGCCCAACTCAAATCCAATGTCTACCTACCTATATAGAACTTCCTTTTCCAAGTATAACTAGACCATAAAGGCGCGCGTTGCCACGCCCCTCCATCTTAAAGAAAGATTTATACAAATCTTTAAAAAAATTGTACCATAAAAAATAAAGTTGTTTTTTTAAAAAGGTAGTGGAACCTATTATACATTTTCCATAAAAAGGAATCAATGCAAACTTTCGGTAACTCAAGCAAAGGAGTAGTTAAATTATGGACAGAAACAAAACGAGCAATCAGCACACGGAACAGTAGATACCCAGATGATATTCTCTAGGGCAAGCCCTAGCATGTCGAATCATGAGTGTACCTAAGTAGGCGGTACAATAGTCACTTAAACTACGAGTGGTAGTAGAAAATCACATTTTAGGATAACTGGTGACATATGTAGATGTTAGCCTAGTTGCAGGCGACTACATTAAAGATGCACAGTGATGGGCCCATGCATCTTAAGGAGAGAATGATAAAAAAAACTTTTAAAAGGATCTAAATTCATACAATGCCTAGACATAGATGACACATATTTTTGACTGAAATAACCAATGCATGGGACCCAGTTGATACTAAATGCCGCAGCTGCTATTCAATTTACCAGAGTAACACAAATAAACAAGCTTTTTATTGTGTCACTATGTACGGACTGAATCGACTAATGCCTAAGAGTATACCTGAAGATCACGCTGAGATAGAAACAGGATATTGGCCCCCCATTACATACCTGCAATAGATTAGAAAAGCAAAGAATATACTAATTCTGGTCTCATTTCATTTCTCAATCACATGATCACAGTTCAAAATATAGAAGTTCTAAAAAAAACGTATTTAGATACAATATCCAGGTGCAACTGAGAACAAAGCAGATTCTTAGATCTTGAGGAAGGGTATGAAATTAGAATAACTGGTACATGCCTTTTATGAATCAAAATGACTCAACTGACTTCTTCATATGCACAGACTAACCACTATTGAGTAAAAGAACTCATCGGTCAACAGTCGAAGGAGTATTGTACGATGAAAGACATACAACTAAGATAACACAATTTTATATTCATTTAGATGAAAAGAGAAATCATTGAATTGTTATTTGAGTCATGCAAAGCTTTAATCTAGAATTTTTTTCTAGAATTCATGTTGGGCCACCGATGAAATATTCACCATAGTCGAACCAGGTCGAAAAGTGAATACAAGCTGGAAGGCATGGTGGATAATCTGTAGAAATAACGATTATGAGGTTATGCATTTGCCCTACTTACCAAGTAGATGTGGTCCATAAGCAAAAGGAACTAAAATGAAAGCCTCTGCAGTTAGCTATTTTCCATGGTAATGATACACAGCTAAGAGCTAAGAGCTAACAACAACCAGCGAGGGATACAGCAAAATCCATAATCATTGATGAGGCATATCTTATAAATAATGCCTTTGCAGGTTGACTCCCCTAAATTACATTGCATTTACCCACGGAATAAACATTGTACACAATAAAATATATGATTATAGAATAACCAAGAAAGTCTCAGGCAGTTTAAGAAAGATATGCATCTTACAAGCATAAGAGAAATCATGATACCTTTCGTGGACAGCGAAAGCAAGAGGATTCAGTTTGCGTCATATCAGCTCTGAAGATACGTTCTTTGCCTGACAACAACCACCACGGATTGGCTCTCGCCTGCGCGTCGTTCCCCAGGGCGACATCAGGGCGAACCCTAGCGCCGCCAGCCACCGTCTCCCCTTCGTATCCCTCCCTCCGCCGCTGCCGTCGGCGCCGGCCACACGGTGGCGGCGGCCCCCGGCGCCAATGGGGGTCGGGGGCGGTTGTGGCGATGACCTGATGTGGCGGCTGGGGCGGCTGCTGCGGGGAGGCGAGCACGACGTCCGGGGCGGAGATCCCCTGATGTGCGGCGGCAGCTGCTCCTTCCATGGCCTTCCGGCGATGGGTGGTGGTGGTGGCTGCGGGTCTGGCTCCCACACAGACCCGTCGTCGGTCTCCTGACGGCGCGAGGAGGGGGCAGCGACTTTGCGAGGTGTGGATGGTGTGGTACCGGCGTCCAAGACCGCATGGCGTGGCAGGCCCGATCTTCGATCTGGGTCGCGTGGGTCTCGGATGGTGCGTTCACCGATTCCTCCTTCGTTTTCGCTGGCTAGCAGATGACGGTGAGGGGGCATGTTCGTCTGTTTCGCAGTTTGAAGGTGGTGGTCCTAGGGTTTCTCTTGCGCGAAGATGGAGACCTTCCTGAGGTCTGCCCTTCTTGATCTAGCCTGAGTGTTGAGTTCTGGAAGGCGCCGCCGGCGAATGTAACAGTGCTTCTTTTGCCTGGAGTTTGCTGGATCGGGTGGTATTCGGTCGTGCGCACCCATGTTTTTATTCCAGCCGTTTGGTTCTGGAGGGAGCGGCACGAAGCTCTGTTCTGTGTTGACATCAAGTGACATTTTGGTCCATGATGAAGTCAGAAGAAGAGAATATCATGAAGACCGGATCGGAGGTCTAGCTAATGGAGATTTAAGTCTCCGCGTTGTTGAGGGACTTCTTGGTGTTCCGGGCTTGGAAGCAGTGGTATGAAAGTGGGTGCGGCAACACAGGTGAAGTTCAGAGTCCTACCTTTCAGGGTGAAAATCCAAGGTCTGGCCTTAACTGGTTGTGTCTGGCAATGACCTTGTTGGAGGCATTGTTTTGAGAGCGGGGACTATCTTCAGGGTGAAAACATAAGATCTTTGATCGGGCGACGACAGCGCTGGTGCACTATTTCCTTCTTGGAGGCATCGCTTTTGGAGAGTCTGTATTTCAGGCGTTGTCTTGGTGGTGGATGTATTGCTGTTGCTAGGCCTAGAATGTTTGTAGCGGGACTTTTGTTTCTTAGTTTTCTTTTTTCCTTTTTTGGCTGTGTGCATCCGTACTGCCATTAAGGTGTTGCGTTGTTGCAGCGGCTGGGTGTAAAAAAGTCTGTCCCAGGTCTGAAGAAGTTTCAGGCGGAGACAGTGGCTTGTTGTGATTATTTTATGGAGCATGTTGCCGAGAGTGTTGGAGCCAGAATTCAGCCAAAATAGGTAATTTCCACGATGCCGAGATGTTTCCTTCTTCCGTTGGCCTTGCTCTTGTGAGTTCATAACATTAAGGTGCTAGCTCCATAGAAGAACTAAGAATAAATATCCTGATTCTGCATTCTTGATTCTATATATGAAACTTTGAAATTCAGATAATGAAGAAAAATGAAAAGCAACATATATATGCTCTTCCATTGAGAAAAACAATGGCTGGTAGGATAAAACTAAAAGACCTAACATTATCAAAAGGAGGCAACAATTAAACAGAATCAACATTAGATTCTCAGTTTGCGAACCTATTATTCCCCTTTTGCTGATCCATAACAATGCTGATGGCATGTCACAGCCCGAAATAAATGCTGGTGTGAATAGTCAATTAAATATGAAAGGATGAATCAACATCTGATTGTCAGTTTGTGAATGTATTACTCCTCTTTGTTTTGTGTTCATTGTGGTGACCCTCATGGGGCATATATAGAGGTACATGGAGCAGAGCGAATTGGAGTACAAGAATATCTAGAATCCTAGACTATCTATCTCCTTATATGTATTCTAACATGCTCATCAATTGTACAATGCTAATGACATGTCTATCAAATGTAGAAAAAAGATTATAAGTATTGTTGAGCGATCCGTTAGAAAATATCAATTGTTATTCGGATATATGCATAAGCATGTCTACTGGAATTTTAATTTTTAACTGGAAGGCTAGTGTATGGCAACCAAAACATAGAAAATATTCGGATGAGCTTATAGGAGAACTATCACTATCACTGGTATTTCGGGCCTAGACTAAACCATTGCCGATTCCATCTTGCCCGAAACAAATTCATATGTAAGTCTATCCAGTTGTGTAGAAACACACAAAGTATTATCACCCAAGCAGGGAACAAGGCAACAAGCTTGCTTGCTTCTAAGGTTTCCTTGACCTTCAAGTCTTCTTGGTGGAGATCTCTGAAAGAGGATTTTAATTAGGAAGATCTCTCTAGAAGAAATAGTAAAGCTAAAACAAAGGATAAATAGCAGGCATTTGAAGATTCATGCAATTAGTATTATAGAATGCCAAACAAGTAGCAGTGATTTGGATGTGTGATGAATAAATAAGTAAACAATCACCTGATCGCTAATTTAGTACATTGCATGGCCTCTTCTTTACCTCAAAAGGCTCTTGCATCATCTTTGGTGCGCTGCTGAAAATTTGGAAGATAGTTCACAATATAGCACGGTTAATAATGAAGTACGGTCACCATTTTTACGAACCAAGACAGTTAGATGGGCATATTATTACTGGTATTTTGCTCTGAACCATGCTCTTGAGCAATGATGAGTCAAACTCAATTACAATACAACAAGCGCATGCTTTAACACCGACATGTTACATATGAATGATCAGAAAATGAAAAGGCAAGATACCACACCTATGAATGATTAGGAGGCACATTATTCGAGCAGAAGTGATTGGCCAGAAGTGATTGGCCATGACACTGCAGCCTTCTCTTCCTCCCCTGCCTATCCCCCTCACAACCTACATGTCTGGGCCTACGGTTATGAGGGATTCTCCGTCGAAGATGAAGCTGGCAACAGAGAACCTAGGGTTCCAATCCTTCCTTTCTAATCCAGAAATAGGCTTAATTAATCATGCGGTGGTCTAGGATTTGCAGTGGGGACAACAGCAACAAGGGGGAGAAGAGAGGAGTTGTTGCGAGATCCGTCTTGCATCCAGGGAAAGGGTCCCGAGTAGCCGAGCTTGATTAAAATACGTCGGTGGGAGAAAATATCACGCGAGTTGGACGATCGACAGTCGAAAGAGGGAAGATGGCGTGCCCTACATTTCTGGATGCGCCACCTGGGCTCTTTTGGGCCTCAGGCCCTTCCAGGTGTGCTTCTAGGTCCCAGGGTGCTTCTCCTAATGAAAAAATGATGCTCCAAAAATTCCAGCTCAATTTCACTCCGTATAGGTCTTTGAAAGTAAAAAATACACAAAACAAGGAATTCCTGTTCTGCAAAGTTATAAATCAAATAAAGGGGATCATTGGTAAATCTCCATAAATCAATGTAAAACATGCTATTATCATCATATTGTAGGGATTCGTAGCATAGAAAATAAAAAAATTCCTACCGCAAGAACGAATAACAAGCCAAGATCTAATCTAGTAGATGGTAGCAATGAGGTGAAGGTCAACATACCCTCTAAGATCGCTAAGCGTTAACGAGATAAATCTCGTGGTGGATGTAGTCGATCACTTTCCGCTTTCAAAAGCGCGTAGAGATTTTGACGGTGCCACAATTGGGCAGCACCTCCGCACTCGATGACACGTACGGTGTTGATGACGACGTCCTTCTCGCCGTTCCAGCGGGCAGCGGATGTAGTAGATCATCCTCGGAATCCCGTCAGCATGACGGCATGGTGACAGTGGTGGTGGAGATCTCCGGCAGGGCTTCGCCATAATCGTTGCGGGAGAAGGAGGAGGAGTAGCTAGGGTTTGGGAGAGGGGGGTTGCTTGGGCGCCGGCCTGGGAGCCCTTTGGTGGTGCGGCCAAGGTGTAGCCAGCCCCCTCCCTCTCCCCTTCATTATATAGGTGGAATCCCCTAGGGTTTGCCCAAAATCCGAATAAGAGTCAAACTCAAAAACTTCCATATTGGTGAAACCTAGGGGAAGTGGGACTCCTCCCTTTCCTTCCCCTATGGCCGGCCATGGTGGTGGAGTCCACCATGGACTCCACCTTCCCCTTTGGTCGGCCTAGGGTTTGTGGAGTCCATCCCCTTCCATGGTGATTTCTTCCGGAAGGTTCTAGAACATTCTAGCGCCTTCCATAAATGCACCAGATCATTTCCAAACTTGGAAAGTGACTTCCTATATATGAATTTTATTCTTCGGACCATTCCGGAACTCTTCATTATGTCATGGATCCCATCCGAGACTCCGAACAACATTCAAACTCCATTCCATATTCCATATCTACTTAAAACGACATCAAACCTTAAGTGTGTCACCCTACGGTTCGAGAACTATGCGAACATGATCGAGACTCCTCTCCGATCAATAACTAATAGCGGGACCTGGAGATCCATAATATCTCCCACATATTCAACGATGACTTCGTGATCAAAAGAACCATTCACATAAAATAACAATTCCCTTTGTCTCGCGATATTTTACTTATCCGAAGTTTGATCGTCGGTATCTCCATACCTAGTTCAACCTCGTTACTGATAAGTACTCTTTACTCGTACCGTGATATGATATCCCTTGTGAACCACTCACATGCTTGCAAGCTAATTAGATATCATTCCACCGAGAGGGCCCAGAGTATATCTATCTGTCATTAGGATAGACAAATCCCACTATTGATACAAGTGCCTCAACCCTATACTTTCCGAAAACTTAATGCCACCTTTATAACAACCCATTTACGCAGTAGTTTTTGGTGTCATCAAAGCATCCATCCGGTGTAGGTGATTAACAAGATCTCATGGTTGAAGGATTAAGTTACTATGCATATTAAAGCTTGAAGCACAAAGAACTAAATGACTTGATCATATGCTACGCTTACTATGTGTGTATGTCCATCACATCATTCACCTAATGATATGACCTTGTTATTAATAACATCCAATGTTCATGATCAGGAAACCATGATCATCTATTAATCAACAAGCTAGTTTAACAAGAGGCTTACTAGGGACTCCTTTATGTTTACAAAACACACAAGTATTAATGTTTCCGGTTAATACAATTATAGCATGGGATGTAAACATTTATCATGAACACTAAGATATAACAATAAACACTTTTATTATTACCTCTTGGGCATATCTCCAACAGTCTCCCACTTGCACTAGAGTCAATAATCTAGTTTACATTTGTAAAGATATAACACCTTGGCCTTATGGTGCTTATCATGTTTGCTTATGGGAGAGGTTTCAGTCAACGAATCTGACATACTCAGAAACGTATGTATTTTGCAATTCATTTGCGTCTCTACGGATTACTCAGTTTTTCAAATGAGTCTGCATTAAACGTATATGTTTGGTCTTCTGGTGGAACCTTAATTCCACGGTCTGAAATATGTTACCAATATTGTCACATACAATATAGTTTCATAGTTATGATACTACCAGAACTACACCAAGTTCTCAAAGAACTCCTTGACTCAAACACCCTCAGTCATTGTCAAAACAATTAGATACTATAAGGGTATTTTACCCTTATCCATTATTTTGGTAACAATGACACCGTACTAGAGTATTTGGCCTAATACATGTTTGTAAGGATAATCTCAGGTATTAGCCAAAGAGGCATAAATGGTGTATCAAAGGAACAAGAAGGCTAAAGGAGACCCCCACTTCGACAACAATCAAAAGGGGGTCTACAGCAGGAATCCGGTCACTGTCCCGGTTTGACCGGACTGTGCGCCGGATGGCTCCGGCCTGCCGCCCGGTCCACCGGGCGCACGACCGGACGCTGCGGCGCCGACCGACTCCTGCGCTGATGCCAACCGGACGACCTACTGGGAGACACGAAGTGCCCCCCGGTCAAGGTCCGGTCTGCCGCCCGGTTTGGACCGGCGGGTCCGGTCTCTGGCCCGGTCTGACCGGGCCCTGGACCGGACGCCCCGGCGCCGACCGGCCTCTACGCTGACTGCAACCGGATGGAGTACTGCGGGACATTTCGAGGGTCCGGTCGTGGTCCGGCCTGCGGCCCGGTTTGGACCGGCGGGTCCGGTCCCTGGTCCGGTCCGACCGGCCCCTGCGTCGGGCTCTCCGGTCTGTGGTACGGTTGACCGGAAACCTCGGGAGAAAGCTGATGTGTCAAGTGAGCAACGGCCATATTTCAAGTGACACTATAAATAGCCCTTCTCCTACCTCTGAAAAGTGAGGCATTACACTACAAGCTGTTCTTGAGCTCTCTCTCTCTCATACTCCATTGCTAGAAACACCAAAAGGCTCAGATCTCCCTCCTCCTCCACCCACACTCAAATCCCTCCGGGGAAACGATAGAGGAGGACCCGGTCTACTGTTCTACCAAGCCAAATCTCATTCCCCCTTGTATTCATCAAGAAGCTTGCTCTCTAGGGTTCCTTGGAAACCCTAGGTGGGCAAGAGTGGTCTGGAAGCATCCGGGCTGTGGATTTGCTCCGGGCAAGATTGTGAAGGTTTGGAGGCTACCTCAAAGTCTACCACAAGTGAGTGAGCTATTCCTTCGTGGGAAAGGCTCCGGAGAATAGGGTGAGCCTTCGTGGCGTGGGGAATCCTTCGTGGGACCTCCACCCCTCCAAACGTGACGTACCTTCTTGCAAAGGAAGGGAACACGGGAATACATCCTCGTCTCCGCGTGCTATCGGTTATCTCTAACCGAACTCCTTACTTGTGATTTAACTGCCTGTGAGAGCCTTCGTGCTCGAGTTAGTTGTATCCTCATATAGGTTGTTTCACCTAGTTTGCATTAGGCTCACCTTTATATTCCGCAAAGCCTAATATTGCAAAGAAAGAATTAAAATCTGTTGAAACCTATTCACCCCCCTCTAGGTTTACCATCTCTATACTTTCAATTGGTATCAGAGTCTGGACTCTTATTGAGGGCTTCACCGCCTTAAGAGTGAGATGGATAAAATATTTGAGGGTCTAGATGAAGACTCTAACCTTTCGGTTAAAGAGATGAAATCTAGATTCTTGGCATATGATGCCGAGAAGAAGAAAATGGAGGATGAGTGATGACCCACAAGTATAGGGGGTGTATCGTAGTATCTTCGATAAGTAAGAATGTCGATCCCAACGAGGAGCAGAAGGTGTTGACAAGCAGTTTCGATGAAGGATTCACTGTAAATGCTCACAAACAAGTATTCAGGGGGTTTTGATGTAACAGATGAATAAAGTACAAGTAAGTAAAATGCGAGAGTAACAATTGCAGCGAGTGGCCCTATCCTTTTTAGCACAAAGGACAAGCCGGTTTGATTACTTATAATGACCAAACGTTCCTGAGGACACACGGGATTTTAGTCTAGTGCTTTCGCTACATACGGCTAATTAATCTTCATTGTTTTGATAAGTGTTGTGTGGGTGAACCTATGCTAATGTACCGCCCTTCCTAGGACTAATACATACTTGTGATTATACCCCTTGCAAGCATCCGCAACTACAAGAAAGTAATTAAGATAAATCTAACCACAGCCTTAAACTCTGAGATCCTGCTATCCCTCCTACATCGATATACCAACGGGGGCTTAGGTTTCTGTCACTGATGGCGTGTAACTCACACGTTCGTTGGGAACCCCAAGAGGAAGGTATGATGTCGTATAGCAGCAGGTTTTCCCTCAGTAAGAAACCAAGGTTTATCGAACCAGTAGGAGCCAAGAAGCACGTTGAAGGTTGATGGCGGCGAGATGTAGTGCGGCGCAACACCAGGGATTCCGGCGCCAACGTGGAACCTGCACAACACAACCAAAGTACTTTGCCCCAACGAAACAGTGAGGTTGTCAATCTCACCGGCTTGCTGTAACAAAGGATTAGATGTATAGTGTGGATGATGATTGTTTGCAGAAAATAGCAGAAACAGTATTGCAGTAGATTGTATTCGATGTAAAAGAATGGACCGGGGTCCACAGTTCACTAGAGGTGTCTCTCCCATAAGAAATAGCATATTGGGTAAACAAATTACAGTTGGGCAATTGAAAAATAGAGAGGGCATGACAATGCACATACATGACATGATGAGTATTGTGAGATTTAATTGGGCATTACGACAAAGTACATAGACCGCTATCTAGCATGCATCTATGCCTAAAAAGTCCACTTTCAGGTTATCATCCGAACCCCTTCCGGTATTAAGTTGCAAGCAACAGACAATTGCATTAAGTATGGTGCGTAATGTAATCAATAACTACATCCTCGGACATAGCATCAATGTTTTATCCCTAGTGGCAACAGCACATCCACAACCTTAGAACTTTCTGTCACACGTCCTGCATTTAATGGAGGCATGAACCCACTATCGAGCATAAATACTCCCTCTTGGAGTTAAGAGTAAAAACTTGGCCAGAGCCTCTACTAATAACGGAGAGCATGCAAGATCATAAACAACACATAGATTGATAATCAACATAACATAGTATTCTGTATTCATCGGATCCCAACAAACACACATGTAGCATTACAGATAGATGATCTTGATCATGATAGGCAGCTCACAAGATCAGACAATGATAGCACAATGGGGAGAAGACGACCATCTAGCTACTGCTATGGACCCATAGTCCAGGGGTGAACTACTCACACATCAATCCGGAGGCGACCATGGCGGTGTAGAGTCCTCCGGGAGATGATTCCCCTCTCCGGCAGGGTGCCGGAGGTGATCTCCAGAATCCCCCGAGATGGGATTGGCGGCGGTGGCGTCTCAGTATGTTTTCTCGTATCGTGGCTCTCGGTATTGGGGGTTTCTCGACGAAGGCTATTTGTAGGCGGAAGGGTAGGTCAGGGGGGCTCACGAGGGGCCCACACCATAGGTCGGCGCGGCCAAGGGGCAGGCCGCGCCGCCCTAGTGTTTGGCTGCCTCGTGGCCCCACTTCGTCTCTCCCTCGGACTTCTGGAAGCTTCGTGGAAAAATAGGACCCTGGGCGTTGATTTCGTCCAATTCCGAGAATATTTCCTTACTAGGATTTCTGAAAGCAAAAACAGCAGAAAACAGCAACTGGCTCTTCGGCATCTCGTTAATAGGTGAGTGCCGGAAAATGCATAATAATGACATATAATGTGTATAAAACATGTGAGTATCATCATAAAAGTAGCATGGAACATAAGAAATTATAGATACGTTTGAGACGTATCAAGCATCCCCAAGCTTAGTTCCTACTCGTCCCGAGTAGGTAAACGATAACAAAGATAATTTCTTAAGTGACAATGCTACCAACATAATCTTGATCATACTATTGTAAGCACATGTAATGAATGCAGCGATCAAAACAATGGTAAATGACATGAGTAAACAACTGAATCATAAACCAAAGACTTTTCATGAATAGTACTTAAAGACAAGCATCAATAAGTCTTGCATAAGAGTTAACTCATAAAGCAATAATTCAAAGTAAAGGTATTGAAGCAACACAAAGGAAGATTAAGTTTCAGCAGTTGCTTTCAACTTGTAACATGTATATCTCATGGATATTGTCAACATAGAGTAATATAACAAGTGCAATATGCAAGTATGTAGGAATCAATGCACAGTTCACACAAGTGTTTGCTTCTTGAGGTAGAGAGAAATAGGTGAACTGACTCAACATAAAAAGTAAAAGAATGGTCCTTCAAAGAGGAAAGCATCGATTGCTATATTTGTGCTAGAGCTTTGGTTTTGAAAACAAGAAACAATTTTGTCAATGGTAGTAATAAAGCATATGAGTTATGTAAATTATATCCTACAAGTTGCAAGCCTCATGCATAGTATACTAATAGTGCCTGCACCTTGTCCTAATTAGCTTGGACTACCGGATCATCGCAATACACATGTTTTAACCAAGTGTCACAATGGGGTACCTCTATGCCGCCTGTACAAAGGTCTAAGGAGAAAGCTCGCATTGGATTTCTCGCTTTTGGTTATTCTCAACTTAGACATCCATACCGGGACAACATAGACAACAGATAATGGACTCCTCTTTAATGCATAAGCATGTAGCAACAATTAGTGTTCTCATATGAGATTGAGGATATATGTCCAAAACTGAAACTTCCACCATGAATCATGGCTTTAGTTAGCGGCCCAATGTTCTTCTCTAACAATATGCATGCTCTAACCATAAAAGTGGTAGATCTCTCTTACTTCAGACAAGACGAACATGCATAGCAACTCACATGATATTCAACAAAGAAATAGTTGATGGCGTCCCCAGAAACATGGTTATCGCACAACAAGCAACTTAATAAGAGATAAAGTGCATAAGTACATATTCAATACCACAATAGTTTTTAAGCTATTTGTCCCATGAGCTATATATTGTAAAGATAAAGAATGGAAATTTTAAAGGTAGCACTCAAGCAATTTACTTTGGAATGGCGGAGAAATACCATGTGGTAGGTAGGTATGGTGGACACAAATGGCATAGTGGCTGGCTCAAGGATTTTGGATGCATGAGAAGTATTCCCTCTCGATACAAGGTTCAGGCTAGCAAGGTTATTTGAAACAAACACAAGGATGAACCGGTACAGCAAAACTCACATAAAAGACATATTATAAAAATTATAAGACTCTATACCGTCTTCCTTGTTGTTCAAACTCAATACTAGAAATTATCTAGACCTTAGAGAAACCAAACATGCAAATCAGATTTTAGCATGCTCTATGTATTTCTTCATTAATAGGTTCAAAGTATATGATGCAAGAGCTTAAACATGAGCACAACAATTGCCAAGTATCACATTATTCAAGATGTTATACCAATTACCACATATATCATTTTCCAATTCCAACCATATAACAATTTAACGAAGAAGATTCAACCTTCGCCATGAATACTATGAGTAAAGCTAAGGACATATTTGTCCATATGCAACAGCGGAGCGTGTATCTCTCCCACACAATGAATGCTAGGATCCATTTTATTCAAACAAAACAAAAAAAACAAAAACAAACAGACGCTCCAAGCAAAGTACATAAGATGTGACGGAATAAAAATATAGTTTCAGGGGAGGAACCTGATAATGTTGTCGATGAAGAAGGGGATGCCTTGGGCATCCCCAAGCTTAGACGCTTGAGTCTTCTTGATATATGCAGGGGTGAACCACCGGGGCATCCCCAAGCTTAGAGCTTTCAGTCTCCTTGATCATATTGTATATCATCCTCCTCTCTTGATCCTTGAAAACTTCCTCCACACCAAACTCAAAGCAACTCATTAGAGGGTTAGTGCACAACTAAAATTCACATATTCAGAGGTGACACAATCATTCTTTATACTTCTGGACATTGCACAAAGCTACTGAAAGTCAATGGAATCTAAAAATCCATCAAGCATGACAAAACAGGCAATGCAAAACAAGAGGCAGAATCTGTCAAAACAGAACAGTTCGTAAAGACGAATTTTTATCAGGCAACAGACTTGCTCAAATGAAAAAACTTAAAACTAATGAAAGTTGCGTACATATCTGAGGATCACTCATGTAAATTGGCATATTTTTCTGAGTTACCTACAGAGAATTAGGCCCAGATTCGTGACAGCAAAGAAAACTGTTTCTGCGCAGTAATCCAAATCTAGTATCATACTTCTATTAGAGACTTTACTTGGCACAACAATACAATAAAACTAAGATAAGGAGAGGTTGCTACAGTAGTAAACAACTTCCAAGACTCAAATATAAAACAAAATTGCTGTAGTAAAAACATGGGTTGTCTCCCATAAGCGCTTTTCTTTAACGCCTTTCAGCTAGGCGCAGAAAGTGTGTATCAAGTATTATCAAGAGATGAAGCATCAACATCATAATTTGTTCTAATAATAGAATCAAAAGGTAACTTCATTCTCTTTCTAGGGAAGTGTTCCATACCTTTCTTGAGAGGAAATTGATATTTAATATTACCTTCCTTCATATCAATGGTAGCACCAATATTTCGAAGAAAAGGTCTTCCCAAGATAATGGGACAAGATGCATTGCATTCAATATCCAAGAAAACAAAATCAACGGGGACAAGGTTATTGTTAACCATAATACGAACATTATCAACTTTCCCCAAAGGTTTCTTTATAGCATTATCAGCAAGATTAATATCTAAATAACAATTTTTCAATGGTGGCAAGTCAAGCATATTATAGATTTTCTTAGGCATAACAGAAATACTTGCACCAAGATCACATAAAGCATTACAACCAAAGTCATTGACCTTCATCTTAATGATGGGCTCCCAACCATCCTCTAGCTTCCTAGGAATAGAAGTTTCGCGTTCTAGTTTCTCTTCTCTAGCTTTTATGAGAGCATTTGTAATATGTTTCGTGAAAGCCAAATTTATAGCACTAGCATTGGGACTCTTAGCAAGTTTTTGCAAGAACTTTATAACTTCAGAGATATGACAATCATCAAAATCTAAACCATTATGATCTAAAGCAATGGGATCATATCCACAATGTTGGAAAAAATTTCAGCAGTTTTATCACAGGCAGTTTCAGCAGTTTTAGCAGTTTCAGGCAGTTTTGCTCGCTTTGCATCAGGAGTAGAAACATTGCTAACACCAATTATTTTATCATTGATAGTAGGAGGTGCAGCAACATGTGGAGCACTAGCATTACTAGTGGTGGTAATAGTCCAAACTTTAGCTACATTATTCTCTTTAGCTAGTTTTTCATTTTCTTCTCTTTCCCACCTAGCATGCAGTTCAGCCATTAATCTTATATTCTCATTAATTCTAACTTGGATGGCATTTGTTGTAGTAAAAATTTTATTGTCTATATCCTCAGGTTTAGCAGTCATTTTATTAATTAAGGAAGATTGTGACGCAGACATGTATGAGATTCGGGTTTCAGCATTTGCAAGTTTAGTTTGCAACCCAGAGATCTCCATATTCAGATTTTCAAGTTGATTTCCTATATTCTTCAACAAGGTAGATTGCTCATTCATAGTTTTAGTAAACAATTTATTTTGCTCATATTGTGATTGCATAAAGTTCTTGGTGGATCTTTCAATTTCTAACGTCTTTTCCTCATTAGGTGAAGCATATCTACCATAAGAGTTACCATTAGCAGGATATGGCCTAGAATTATTATAATCGTTATTTTTAATGAAATTCACATCAACATGTTCTTTTTGAGCAACCAATGAAGCTAACGGAACATTATTAGGATCAATATTTGTCCTACCATTCACAAGCATAGACATAATAGCATCAATCTTATCACTCAAGGAAGAGGTTTCTTCGACAGAATTTACCTTCTTACCTTGTAGAGCTCTTTCCATGTGCCATTCAGAGTAATTAATCATCATATTATCAAGAAGCTTTGTTGCTTCACCAAGAGTGATGGACATAAAGGTACCTCCAGCAGCTGAATCCAATAGGTTCCGCGAAGAAAAATTCAGTCCTGCATAAAAGGTTTGGATGATCATCCAAGTAGTCAGTCCATGGGTTGGGCAATTTTTAACCAAAGATTTCATTCTTTCCCATGCTTGTGCAACATGCTCAGTATCTAATTGCTTAAAATTCATTATGCTACTCCTCAAAGATATAATTTTAGCAGGGGGATAATATCTACCAATAAAAGCATCCTTGCATTTAGTCCATGAATCAATACTATTCTTAGGCAGAGATAGCAACCAATCTTTAGCTCTTCCTCTTAATGAGAAAGGGAACAATTTTAATTTTATTATGTCACCATCTACATCTTTATACTTTTGCATTTCACAAAGTTCAACAAAATTATTGAGATGGGCAGCAGCATCATCAGAACTAACACCAGAAAATTGCTCTCGCATAACAAGATTCAGTAAAGCAGGTTTAATTTCAAAGAATTCCGCTGTAGTAGCGGGTGGAGCAATAGGTGTGCATAAGAAATCATTATTATTTGTGGTTGTGAAGTCACACAACTTAGTATTTTCAGGAGTACCCATTTTAGCAGCAGTAAATAAAGTAAACTAGATAAAGTAAATGCATGTAACTAATTTTTTTTGTGTTTTTGATATAGCAAACAAGATAGTAAATAAAGTAAAACTAGCAACTAATTTTTTTGTGTTTTGTTTTAGTGCAGCAAACAAAGTAGTAAATAAAATAAAGCAAGACAAAAACAAAGTAAAGAGATTGCGATGTGAAGACTCCCCTTGCAGCGTGTCTTGATCTCCCCGGCAACGGCGCCAGAAAAACTGCTTGCGTGTAGTTGACGTGGGAGTTAGAAATCTTTGTGGTGTAACTTTTCTTCAGTTCCCCGGCAACGGCGCCAGAAAAACTGCTTGATGGCGTGTAACTCACACGTTCGTTGGGAACCCCAAGAGGAAGGTATGATGTCGTATAGCAGCAGGTTTTCCCTCAGTAAGAAACCAAGGTTTATCGAACCAGTAGGAGCCAAGAAGCACGTTGAAGGTTGATGGCGGCGAGATGTAGTGCGGCGCAACACCAGGGATTCCGGCGCCAACGTGGAACCTGCACAACACAACCAAAGTACTTTGCCCCAACGAAACAGTGAGGTTGTCAATCTCACCGGCTTGCTGTAACAAAGGATTAGATGTATAGTGTGGATGATGATTGTTTGCAGAAAATAGTAGAAACAGTATTGCAGTAGATTGTATTCGATGTAAAAAAATGGACCGGGGTCCACAGTTCACTAGAGGTGTCTCTCCCATAAGAAATAGCATATTGGGTAAACAAATTACAGTTGGGCAATTGACAAATAGAGAGGGCATGACAATGCACATACATGACATGATGAGTATTGTGAGATTGAATTGGGCATTACGACAAAGTACATAGACCGCTATCCAGCATGCATCTATGCCTAAAAAGTCCACTTTCAGGTTATCATCCGAACCCCTTCCGGTATTAAGTTGCAAGCAACAGACAATTGCATTAAGTATGGTGCGTAATGTAATCAATAACTACATCCTCGGACATAGCATCAATGTTTTATCCCTAGTGGCAACAGCACATCCACAACCTTAGAACTTTCTATCACTGTCCCAGATTTAATGGAGGCATGAACCCACTATCGAGCATAAATACTCCCTCTTGGAGTTAAGAGTAAAAACTTGGCCAGAGCCTCTACTAATAACGGAGAGCATGCAAGATCATAAACAACACATAGATTGATAATCAACATAACATAGTATTCTGTATTCATCGGATCCCAACAAACACACATGTAGCATTACAGATAGATGATCTTGATCATGATAGGCAGCTCACAAGATCAGACAATGATAGCACAATGGGGAGAAGACGACCATCTAGCTACTGCTATGGACCCATAGTCCAGGGGTGAACTACTCACACATCAATCCGGAGGCGACCATGGCGGTGTAGAGTCCTCCGGGAGATGATTCCCCTCTCCGACAGGGTGCCGGAGGTGATCTCCAGAATCCCCCGAGATGGGATTGGCGGCGGCGGCGTCTCAGTATGTTTTCTCGTATCGTGGCTCTCGGTACTGGGGGTTTCTCGGCGAAGGCTATTTGTAGGCGGAAGGGTAGGTCAGGGGGGCTCACGAGGGGCCCACACCATAGGTCGGCGCGGCCAAGGGGCAGGCCGCGCCGCCCTAGTGTTTGGCTGCCTCGTGGCCCCACTTCGTCTCTCCCTCGGACTTCTGGAAGCTTCGTGGAAAAATAGGACCCTGGGCGTTGATTTCGTCCAATTCCGAGAATATTTCCTTACTAGGATTTCTGAAACCAAAAACAGCAGAAAACAAAGAATCGGCTCTTCGGCATCTCGTTAATAGGTTAGTGCCGGAAAATGCATAATAATGACATATAATGTGTATAAAACATGTGAGTATCATCATAAAAGTAGCATGGAACATAAGAAATTATAGATACGTTTGAGACGTATCAGTCACTCCGGCAACCCCGCAATTGGTAAACGAGTACAAGATGCATTCCCCTAGGCCCATAAAGGTGAAGTGTCGTGTAGTCGATGTTCACACGACACCACTAGAAGAATAACACCACAACTTAAATATCATAACATTGAATATTACTCAACCATACTTCACTACTAACATTTAGACTTCACCCATGTCCTCAAGAACTAAACGAACTACTCACGAGACATCATATGGAACATGATCAGAGGTGATATGATGATGAATAACAATCTGAACATAAACCTTGGTTCAGCGGTTTCACTCAATAGCATCAATAACAAGTAGAAATCAACACCGGGAGAGTTTCCCCTATCAAACAGTCAAGATCAAACCCAAATTGCTACAGCGGTGATGATGTGCAGCGGTGGAGACGGCGGTGATGATGATGAAGATGATGATGATGGTGATGGAGATGATGTCCAGCTCGATGACGGTGACGATGGCGTCGATTTCCCCCTCCGGGAGGGAATTTCCCCGGTGGATCTCAGCCTGCCGGAGAGCTCTTTTCTCTCTGGTGTTCTCCGCCCCGCAGAGGCGGCTGTAACTCTTCGCGAGGTACCCTCTGTGGCTTAGGTCTTCGGGACGGAGGATTTCGCGAAGAAAAGGAGGCGAGAGGGGCTGTGGGCCCCCCTCCTCACTGGGCGGCGCGGCCAGGCCTTGGGCCGCGCCGGCCCATGGTGTGGGCCCACCTCGGGTCCCCTCGGCTCCCCCTTCTGGCTTCCTTCGTCATCTGGAAAAATAGGATTTTTGGTATAATTTCCCTCGACTATTGATCTTCTGAAATATTGCATTCTGACGGTGCTTTCCAGCAGAATCCTGGCTCCGGTACTCGATCCTCCAATAATCATGAAACATGAAAAATAGATGAAATAACATAAGTATTATGTCCAAATATGAGATATATCAATGAATAACAGCAAATTATGATATAAAATAGTGATGCAAATTGGACGTATCAACTCCCCCCCAAGCTTAGACTTCGCTTGTCCCCAAGCGAAACTGAACTCGGTAAACAGGACCACATGTTTATGGAGTGAAGAGTCGATAAATAAAATACGGACAAGAAGCATCATATTCATTCACACAAGACATTCTAGTAAACAACTTCCTCATATAACTCAACTTGAAACAAGTATAAGGTAATCACAAATAAAGGTGCATAAGAAATCATAGTTGGTGATGGCAAACTTCGTTCTTGGTCAAAGAACAGTTTAACAGGTTATACTTATCTATCGAGCAGCGCTCTTATGTTAAAGTTTATATGTCACAACTTGCATACTCAATCATAATAATCTCCTCATGATCATTGATAACTTACAAAGCTATATTCATTCAGATAAAACTTGTACTAAACAAGGAAGAATAAAAGACATGATGAAGTAAATCACAATATAATGGTTTGATCACAACGACTCAAACGCTTGCCTAAGATGGAGGGAAATAGGTTTACTGACTCAACATAAAGTAAAAGACAGGCCCTTCGCAGAGGGAAGCAGGGATTAAATCATGTGCTAGAGCTTTTCAGTTTTGAAATCATATAAAGAGAATGAAAGTAACATTTTGAGAGGTGTTTGTTGTTGTCAACGAATGGTAGCGGGTTCTCTAACCCCCTTGCCAAACAAACCTTCAAAGAGCGGCTCCCATTTTATTTTTATTTTTGTGTGGCACTCCTCCCAACCTTTCTTTCACAAACCATGGCTAACCGAATCCTCGGGTGCCTGCCAACAATCTCATACCATGAAGGAGTGCCTTTTTATTTTAGTTTTATTATGATGACACTCCCCCCAACCTTTGCTTACACAAGCCATGGCTAACCGAATCCTTCGGGTGCCGTCCATCAATCACATACCATGGAGGAGTGTCTATTTAGGTTAATTAATTTGGGACTGGGAATCCCATTGCCAGCTCTTTTTGCAAAATTATTGGATAAGTGGATGAAGCCACTAGTCCATTGGTGAAAGTTGCCCAACAAGATTGAAAGATAAAACACCACATACTTCTTCATGAGCTATAAAACATTGACACAAATAAGAGGTAATAAATTTTGAATTGTTTTAAAGGTAGCACACAAAGTATTTACTTGGAATGGCAGGAAATACCATGTAGTAGGTAGTTATGGTGGACACAAATGACATAGGTTTTGGGTTAAGGTTTGGATGCACGAGAAGTATTCCCTCTCAGTACAGGTCTTTGGCTAGCAAGGTTAATTAGCAAGCATAAGAGTCGAGGGAAACAAACAAATATACATGTGATAGAAACAATCATGCAGCTTCCTTGTAAGCACAAACAATTTTAACTTCAGAATAATAAGCTATGAGCTAACAAGAAATAAAGATAATGAAACAACTACATGTATTTCTCTTTTCTACTTAAACCTCAAAGTTTTGTTGCTATTGACCAATGCTAAGTTTGCCAAAACCAAATAGATTTATTCAGTGCTCCCAAAGTGATACCAATACTAATAACAAGATCAATCATATAATAAGGATTGCAAACTAAAATAAGATGTGCAATATGTAAATGATAAGACTTCTCATTAATATTCCATAACGATAACTCACACCAAGGGATACATAGACAACCAACTAAAGGAGAGATACTTCCACACTGCAACCCATCTTATATGATAACTTCCCTACTCATGATATGACACTACTTGATAGTAAAAAGTAAAAGATAGTGATAATGTGATACCGCGGCACTCCCCCAAGCTTGGAACAAACCAAGGGGATGCCAATACCGATGATGAATTACTCCTTCGGCGATGGTGGTGATGAATTCCTCCCGCGCTTCTTACAGATCTCCTTCAGCTTCAGTTTCTCAGTTTGGCAATTCTGCACCAAGACTCGAAGAGATTCATTGTTATCCGAAGTTGGCGGTGGCGACCTTGTGATGGGAATCGAGTAATATTCCACAATTCTACGGAGTCGGTAATTCTCCTCCTGGAGTATCTCCACTTCTCTTCTCAGAGCCCGGTATTGATCACAAAACTCATCGGTAACCCGTAGAGCTTCTTCCAACACAGGGAAAGAGTCGAGGCCAAGAGCAGGTGGTAAAGGTCCCTGCAAGTTATGAGAAAAAGAACGTCGAGTGTCAACAGATCCCACCAAGATCTGCTTGCTTCCATCAGCTTGGTGCTCTCGTTTTGACGACATCTTCTTCACTTCTTCCTTCGAAGGCTCCTTGCCCTTGTTGTCGGAGGCCATGGTGCTTCTAGATTGAAAACATATCCTGGCAGAAACAGCTCGAAGCAAAACACGTCGAGAAAACGATATACGGACCTCCAGGGGTCCGGGGGATTATATAGAATAAATTTTTACAGCATAAGGAAAGTACCAGGTCGAACCAGAGTCGGAGAGGGGCGACGAGGCGGCCAGCTCATAGGGCGGCGCGGCCTGGCTGGGGCCCGCGCCGGCCTATGGGGGCACGCCCTCGTGCGTCTCCTCCACTCCGTTTCGATCTCATAATTTTTCATATTTTCCAAAAACAGCAAAAACATTGTTCGGAAAGTAAATCGCGAACTTTTTATTACCAGTACTGTTACCTATTCAAAGTCGAGTTCTGGCGGACTGTCAATTTGTCCTTTGATGAAAGCCTCCGGTGTTTCCACTCGAATAACATCAACATATACATTGTAAGAATCACCTGAGATATAATGCTTGAGTCTTTGTCCATTTACCACTTGTGTGACATTGCCTTGGAGAGAGCTAATTTTTATTGCTCCTGAACGACACACCTCCTCAACAACATATGGTCCTTCCCATTTCGAGAGTAATTTTCCTGCAAAGAATCTGAGACGAGACCGATACAATAGGACTTTATCCCCAATATTAAATTCTCTTTTGATAATCCTTCTATCATGCCATTTTTTAACTTTCTCTTTAAAGAGTTTAGCATTTTCATAAGCTTCACTTCTCCATTCATCTAGAGAACTCAATTGCAGCAACCTCTTATTACCAGCTAGTTTAGGATCTTTATTTAATTCTCTAACAGCCCAATAAGCTTTGTGCTCTAGTTCTAAAGGTAAATGACAAGCTTTTCCATAGACCATTTTATAAGGTGACATTCCCATGGGATTTTTATAAGCAGTTCTATAAGCCCATAGTGCTTCCTTCAATTTACTAGCCCAATTCTTTCTAGTTTTATTAACAGTCTTTTGCAAGATAGATTTAATTTCTCTATTTGATAATTCTACTTGCCCACTAGTTTGAGGATGATAAGCGGAAGCAATTCTATGATTAATACCATATTTAGCAAGAGTTTTTCTAAAACCACCATGAATAAAATGAGAACCTCCATCAGTCATAATATATCTAGGAACTCCAAATCTAGGAAAAATAATATCTAAAAGCATTCTTAAAGAGGTCTCACCATCAACACTTTTTGTAGGTATGGCTTCCACCCATTTAGTAACATAATCAACAGCAACAAGTATATGAGTGTTACCTTCTGAAGAGGGAAAAGTTCCCATGAAGTCAAATCCCCAACAATCGAACGGTTCAATAACAAGAGTATAATTCATAGGCATTTCATTGCGTCTGGAGATATTACCAACCCTTTGGCATTCATCACAAGATAAAATAAACTTTCTTGCATCTTTGAAGAGAGTCGGCCAATAAAAACCTGATTGTAGAACCTTTTGCGCGTTCTTTCTCCGGCGTGATGTCCTCCATAGGCACTACCATGACATTTACTCAATATCTCTTGTTGTTCATATTCGGGAACACATCTTCGCAGAATACCATCCACTCCTTCTTTATATAAGTGTGGGTCATCCCAGAAATAATGCCTTAAGTCATAAAAGAATTTCCTCCTTTGCTGAGCTGAAAAGGTCGGAGGCAAGTACTTGGAAACAATAAAGTTAGCATAATCAGCATACCAAGGACTGTCTCGCGAGCTCACCTTTATTACAGCCAATTGTTCATTTGGAAAACTATCATTGACAGGAACAGGATCATGAGCAATATTTTCCAATCTAGACAAATTATCAGCAACAGGATTATCAGCACCTTTCCTATCTACAATATGTAAATCAAATTCTTGCAAAAGAAGTGCCCATCTAATAAGCCTCGGTTTAGCATCTTTCTTTGTCATAAGGTATCTAATTGCAGCATGATCAGTATGAATCGTAACTTTTGAATCAACAATATAAGATCTAAATTTATCACAAGCAAAGACTACAGCTAACAATTCTTTTTCAGTAGTAGCATAATTTCTTTGAGCAGCATCAAGAGTTTTACTAGCATAATGAATAACATTCAATTTTTTATTTACTCGCTGTCCAAGAATAGCGCCTACAGCAAAATCACTAGCATCACACATGATTTCAAACGGTAAGTTCCAATCAGGAGGTTCAACTATAGGAGCAGTTGTTAAGGCTTTCTTTAGAGTTTCAAAAGCTTCCTTACAATCATCATCAAAAACAAAAGGTACATCTTTTTGAAGAAGATTAGTAAGAGGCTTTGAAATCTTAGAGAAGTCTTTAATAAACCTCCTATAAAACCCAGCATGACCAAGAACACTACGAATACCTTTAACATCCCTAGGATAGGGCATCTTCTCAATTGCTTCAACTTTAGCTCTATCAACTTCAATACCTCTCTCGGAAATTTTATGTCCCAATACAATTCCTTCATTAACCATAAAGTGGCATTTCTCCCAATTAAGAACAAGGTTAGTTTCTTCACATCTCTGCAAAACTTTATCCAGGTTCCGCAAGCAATTATCAAAAGAATTCCCATAGACAGAAAAATCATCCATGAATACTTCTACAATACTCTCGCAAAAGCCATGAAAAATAGCAGACATGCATCTTTGAAAAGTAGCAGGAGCATTACATAAACCAAAAGGCATACGTCTATAAGCATAGGTTCCATAGGGACAAGTGAAAGTGGTTTTCTCTTGATCCTTAGTTTTAACAGCAATTTGTGAAAACCCAGAATAACCATCAAGAAAGCAAAAATGAGTATTTTTGGATAACCTTTCTAACATTTGATCAATAAAAGGCAAAGGATAATGATCTTTCTTAGTAACTTTATTAACTTTACGAAAATCAATGCACATTCTATAACCTACAACTACTCTTTGAGGTATGAGCTCATCATTATCATTAGGCACAACAGTCATTCCTCCTTTTTTAGGAACACAATGCACAGGACTGACCCATCTACTATCAGCAATAGGATATATAATACCAGCTTCAAGAAGTCTTAATACCTCATTTCTTACCACATCCTTCATCTTAGGAATTAGACGACGCTGGGGTTCTACAACAGGCTTTGCATCATCTTCCATATTAATGGCGTGTTGGCAAATAGAGGGAGAAATCCCCTTCAAGTCATCAAGAGTGTAGCCAATAGCTCCTCGGTGCTTCTTCAATATTTCCAATAACCTTTCTTCTTCAAACTCTGTAAGCTTAGAAGTAATAATAACAGGATATATTTTCTTATCATCAATATAAGCATATTTAAGATTATCAGGCAAAGGTTTTAAATCAAAGACAGGATCTTCCTTTGGTGGCGGTGTTGTACCCAGATCTTCCACCGGTAGATCATGCTTAAGAATAGGTTGGCGAAGAAAAATTTCATCAAGCTCATCTCTTTCTTTCCTAAAAACTTCACTCTCGCTATTCTCCAAATGTTGCTGCAAAGGATTATTAGGAACAAGAACAATAGATGCACACTGTTCCATTTTAAAATCATCATTAGGCGGATCAATTTTATAAGGAGTTTTGGTAAATTTAGAGAAGTTAAACTCATAAGATTCACCAGCAAATTTAGTCAAAATTTTCTCTTTCTTGCAATCTATAATAGCTCCACAAGTATTTAGAAAAGGTCTACCAAAAATGATAGGACAATATTCACTAGCAGCAGAACCAAGTACCAAAAAGTCAGCAGGATATTTAATCTTACCGCATAGAACTTCCACATCTCGAACAATACCAATTGGAGAGATAGTTTCTCTATTAGCCAGCTGAATAACCACATCAATATCTTCAAGTTCACAAGAACCAATTTCGTGCATAATCTCCGTGTAAAGCTCATAAGGAATATCACTAATACTTGCACCAATATCACATAAACCATAATAGCAATGATCACCAATTCTAACAGATAGCATAGGAACACTAGCTTGCTTGGGTTTATTAGGATGTGAAACAATATTAGAAGCATCTTCACAGAAAATAATATGCCCATCCTCCAAATTTTCAGTCACAAGATCTTTAACTATTGCAACAGCAGGTTCAACTTTTATTTGTTCTTCAGGTTCTATAGGTTTCTTTTCACTTTTATGAACCGCACTATTTATAACAGAGTACTCCTTCATTTTAGCAGGAAAAGGAGTTTTTTCAATATAAGCTTCAGGAATAACATGATCCACAGTTTCAACTACAACACATTTATTTATAGATGAATCAATTTTATCTTTATACGGTTCATGAAACTTATCAAAATTCTTATTAGGCAATTCATAATGAGAGGCGAAAGCTTTATAAAGATTTGCAGCAACTTGAGAATCAAGACCATAAGTAGCACTCATATTACGAAATTTATCAATATCCATAAAAGCTTCAATGCATTTGTAATCATAATTTATACCTGATTCTCTATCTTTGTCGTTCTCCCATCCTTCAGTATTTTCCTGGATCCGATTAAGAAGGTCCCTTTTAAACTCTTCTTTGTTGCGTGTAAATGATCCAGAACAAGCAGTATCCAGCAAGGTCTTGTCTTGAAAAGAAAGTCTTGCATAGAAATTATCAATAATAATATTACCAGGAAGCTCATGAATGGGGCATTTGAGCATTAAAGACTTCAATCTCCCCCACGCTTGGGCAATACTCTCTCCATCATGAGGCCAAAAATTATATATGCGGTTCCGATCCTTATGAATTTCACTTGGAGGATAGAACTTAGAATAAAACCGGGGCACAATATCATTCCATTCAAGAGAATCCCCATCATCCAGTAATTTATACCAATGCGCCGCTTTACCAGACAGCGATATAGAGAATAGTTTCTTCCTCACTTCATCCATAACAATACCTGCACACTTGAATAAACCGCATAATTCATGTAAGAACAGTAAATGATCTCCAGGGTGGACAGTTCCATCTCCTGTATAACGGTTATTCACTACACGTTCAATAATTTTCATAGGTATTTTGTATGGTATCTCTTCCTCACCTGGCGCCTTATCCACTACCTTTGCAGTAGTAGTAGATTTTCCAAACAAACATTCGAGAGAAGATCTCTCCATAATGAATTATAGCAGCAGTGTGAATAAAATCAGCACTAACAAGAAAGTTTCCTTACCAATTCCACTTACCAATAGCGCTTCACTCCCCGGCAACGGCGCCAGAAAATAGTCTTGATGACCCACAAGTATAGGGGGTGTATCGTAGTATCTTCGATAAGTAAGAATGTCGATCCCAACGAGGAGCAGAAGGTGTTGACAAGCAGTTTCGATGAAGGATTCACTGTAAATGCTCACAGACAAGTATTCAGGGGGTTTTGATGTAACAGATGAATAAACTACGAGTAAGTAAAATGCGAGAGTAACAATTGCAGCGAGTGGCCCAATCCTTTTTAGCACAAAGGACAAGCCGGTTTGATTACTTATAATGACCAAACGTTCCTGAGGACACACGGGATTTTAGTCTAGTGCTTTCGCTACATATGGCTAATTAATCTTCATTGTTTTGATAAGTGTTGTGTGGGTGAACCTATGCTAATGTACCGCCCTTCCTAGGACTAATACATACTTGTGATTATACCCCTTGCAAGCATCCGCAACTACAAGAAAGTAATTAAGATAAATCTAACCACAGCCTTAAACTCTGAGATCCTGCTATCCCTCCTGCATCGATATACCAACGGGGGCTTAGGTTTCTGTCACTCCGGCAACCCCGCAATTGGTAAACGAGTACAAGATGCATTCCCCTAGGCCCATAAAGGTGAAGTGTCGTGTAGTCGATGTTCACACGACACCACTAGAAGAATAACACCACAACTTAAATATCATAACATTGAATATTACTCAACCATACTTCACTACTAACATTTAGACTTCACCCATGTCCTCAAGAACTAAACGAACTACTCACGAGACATCATATGGAACATGATCAGAGGTGATATGATGATGAATAACAATCTGAACATAAACCTTGGTTCAACGGTTTCACTCAATAGCATCAATAACAAGTAGAAATCAACACCGGGAGAGTTTCCCCTATCAAACAGTCAAGATCAAACCCAAATTGCTACAGCGGTGATGATGTGCAGCGGTGGAGACGGCGGTGATGATGATGAAGATGATGATGATGGTGATGGAGATGATGTCCAGCTCGATGACGGTGACGATGGCGTCGATTTCCCCCTCCGGGAGGGAATTTCCCCGGCGGATCTCAGCCTGCCGGAGAGCTCTTTTCTCTCTGGTGTTCTCCGCCCAGCAGAGGCGGCTGTAACTCTTCGCGAGGTACCCTCTGTGGCTTAGGTCTTCGGGACGGAGGATTTCGCGAAGAAAAGGAGGCGAGAGGGGCTGTGGGCCCCCCTCCTCACTGGGCGGCGCGGCCAAGCCTTGGGCCGCGCCGGCCCATGGTGTGGGCCCACCTTGGGTCCCCTCGGCTCCCCCTTCTGGCTTCCTTCGTCATCTGGAAAAATAGGATTTTTGGTATAATTTCCCTCGACTGTTGATCTTCTGAATTATTGCATTCTGACGGTGCTTTCCAGCAGAATCCTGGCTCCGGTACTCGATCCTCCAATAATAATGAAACATGAAAAATAGATGAAATAACATAAGTATTATGTCCAAATATGAGATATATCAATGAATAACAGCAAATTATGATATAAAATAGTGATGCAAATTGGACGTATCAATGAGCTACAAAGCCAAATGGCAGAGATGTGTGCCATGCTTAAGAACTTGACTAGTGGGCCTCCTAGTGCGGCTTCGGCCTCTCTAGGGAATTTCCATGAAGTTAACCATGACTATCCCAAAAACACTTCACCCATGCCTCATATAAACCATAGTGGGAATGTTCCCCATTTTGATGGAACTCACTTTCCTTTTTGGAAATCTGCTATGGAATCTCATATTCGCAGCTGCAGTGTGGAGTTATGGGAGATCATTGTTCATGGATACCGGGAGCCACATGATCCCGCTCGGTTGACTTCCACCGAATTCTACAACCGTTAACTCAATGCCTCTGCACGTGACAAGATTAGAAGTGGCATCAACCGCAAGCTCCTTGATCAAGTCAATGACATTGACTCCGCTAAAGAGTTGTGGGATCGGATCGTAGTACTCCAAGAGGGAACCGATTTGATCCAATCAGCTCTTTATGAGACCGCAAAACAAGAGGCCCACCATTTCATGATTCGAGAAGGAGAAAACGTGGCCGATGCCTATGCAAGGCTTGGTGCTCTTAGAGTAAGGGTCAAGGGACTTGGAGTTGAGAAGTACAATGACGGCTTCGAGATGAATGAAGCATTCATAAAGTCCAAGGTCATTGCTATGATTGCGGTCAAGCAACAAGACACCAACCTTGCACTCAACTTGCAAATCATGACCAAGAGTGCCGATCTGAACTCCGATGATCTAGTCTCCTATGTGGCAGCCAATGAAAACATGGCCAAGGCAGGAAAAAGGCTCATGGCAATGAACCGTGTTGATGAAGCCTCACACAACCATGAAGCGTCACACAACCTTGCTCTCAAAGCTAGAGCTGACCATGGAAGAGAAGAAGACTATGAAATTGAAGAAGAGGAAGAGATGACTTCAACTAGTGACATTGCTACCGACTTTGCCTTCTTTGCCAAGAAGTACAAGGGAAAGCTTCCAATGCTCCTCAATGACAAGAATAAGAAGAGAACTTGCTACAACTGTGATGAAGATACCCACTTTGCAAATGAGTGCCCTTATGAGAAAGGGTAGACAAGCCAAAGTTCATCAAAGGGGTCAAGCCAAGATTGAAGCCAAACCCAATCAACGATCGATACAAGAAGAACAAGGGAAGAGCCTTCGTTGGGGCTGAGTACTTGTCCAATGAAGAAGAGGAAGATGAGGAGAAGGAGGCCGGAGTGGCCGGTTTGGCTTTCTCCAAGCCCGGGTCACTCTTCACATATGACTACTCCAAGGATTACTCCACGGAGAATGATGTTGGTTCTTCCTTCATGGCAAGAACAACTCAAGATGATGACTCCGATGACTCTCTCTCCTCTACAATCGTTGGCTCTTGTCTAATGGCAAGAGAAACCAAGGTAATGGAACCCCCACCTTCTATATCTAGTGTTCTTGATGATGAAAATGAAAATCAAGAAGAATTAATTGTGCTTAAGGAACTTTACAATGTTAGATGCACCCTTCATGGTGAAGCTCTTATCAAGTTTGATTTCTTGATGGACTCCCTCAAAGAAAAGGATGAGTCCATTGAGGAATTAGAATATCAATTGAATGAAAAAGAACGGAGATTCAATCTCCTAAGACAAGAGCTAAAAACCGAAAGGTGCATATCTCAAGGCCTTAAGCAACAATTTGAAACTTATGAACTTGATAAATTTAAGGACTTAGATACTATTGATAGGGCTCAATCATTGACTCAAGAGCTCAATGCCTCAAAGAAGGAGCTTGAAGTTCCTCATGCTTCTCTCACTAGGGATCTTGACCACCTTGAAAGAGCTAACAAGCTTGTTAAGGATGAGCTCAAGAAACTTGGAGAGAACCATGACCTACTCCAAGAAACCTACAAAAAGGCTCTTGGATCAATGAAGGATCCCATTGTTGTTGAAAATCTTGCTACTTTCTCCACTTCTTTTACTAGTGAGCATGCTAAGCTTGTTGAGGAACATGTTCGTTTACAAGAGGAACTCTCCTTGCATGTTGAGACCAATGCATATCGTGAATCCTTGGTGACTAAATATGGTCTCGACTATCATCCTAATGAATCTTCTTGTGAGCAAGCATCTATTCTTGAGGAAAATGTTAGGTTAACAAAGGAACTTGCAAAGTTCACCACCGCCAAGAACAAGATGGGATTGGATGACCTCTTGAGTAAGCAAAGGTCAAACAATCAAAAGTTTGGACTTGGATATACTCCCAAGTCCTACAAGAAGAACAACTACAAGAAGGAGAAGCCCGCTCAAGATAAGAACAAGAAGGTCACTAATGATGGCAAAGCCACTAGTGGTGACCGCACGGGGCCAACCAATCACTATGCTTTATTTGCTGATTATTATGGTGATGTTTATGCTAACTATGTTGGTCCTCGTAATGGCTATGCTTATAGAGAGTACTCAATTTGGGTACCAAAAGATATTGTTGCCATTGCAAAGGAACCCAATAATCGATGGGTTCCTAAATCCTCTACTTGATTTTGTAGGGGTATTCCTCCGGTGGTCCCAAATGGGTGTTTGATAGTGGATGCACCAATGATACGTCCAATTTGCATCACTATTTTATATCATAATTTGCTGTTATTCATTGATATATTTCATATCGGGACACAATACTTATGTTATTTCATCTATTTTGCATGTTTCATCATTATTGGAGGATCAAGCACCGGAGCCAGGATTCTGCTGGAAAAAGCACCGTCAGAATGCAATATTTCGGAAGATCAACTGTGGAAGGAAATTATACCAAAAATCCTATTTTCCCAGATGACGAAGGAAGCCGGAAGGGGGAGCCAGGTGGACCCAAGGTGGGCCCACACCACAGGGCGGCGCGGCCCATGGCCTGGCCGCGCCACCTGGTGGTGAGGGGGCCCCACAGCCTCTTTCGCCTCCTTTTCTTCACGAAATCCTTCGTCCCGAAGACCTAAGCCACAGAGGGTACCTCACGAAGAGTTACAGCCGCCTCTGCGGGGCGGAGAACACCCGAGAGAAAAGAGCTCTCCGGCAGGCTGAGATCCGCCGGGGAAATTCCCTCCCGGAGGGGGAAATCGACGCCATCGTCACCGTCATCGAGCTGGACATCATCTCCATCACCATCATCATCATCTTCATCATCATCACCGCCGTCTCCACCGCTGCACATCGTCACCGCTGTAGCAATTTGGGTTTGATCTTGATTGTTTGATAGGGGAAACTCTCCCGGTGTTGATTTCTACTTGTTATTGATGCTATTGAGTGAAACCGTTGAACCAAGGTTTATGTTCAGATTGTTATTCATCATCATATCACCCCTGATCATGTTCCATATGATGTCTCGTGAGTAGTTCGTTTAGTTCTTGAGGACATGGGTGAAGTCTAAATGTTAGTAGTGAAGTATGGTTGAGTAGTATTCAATGTTATGATATTTAAGTTGTGGTGTTATTCTTCTAGTGGTGTCGTGTGAACGTCGACTACATGACACTTCACCTTTATGGGCCTAGGGGAATGCATCTTGTACTCGTTTGCCAATTGCGGGGTTGCAGGAGTGACAGAAACCTGAGCCCCCGTTGGTATATCGATGCAGGAGGGATAGCAGGATCTCAGAGTTTAAGGCTGTGGTTAGATTTATCTTAATTTCTTTCTTGTAGTTGCGGATGCTTGCAAGGGGTATAATCACAAGTATGTATTAGTCCTAGGAAGGGCGGTACATTAGCATAGGTTCACCCACACAACACTTATCAAAACAATGAAGATTAATTAGCCATATGTAGCGAAAGCACTAGACTAAAATCCCGTGTGTCCTCGGGAACGTTTGGTCATTATAAGTAAACAAACCGGCTTGTCCTTTGTGCTAAAAAGGATTGGGCCACTTGCTGCAATTGTTACTCTCGCACTTTACTTACTCGTACTTTATTCATCTGTTACATCAAAACCCCCTGAATACTTGTCTGTGAGCATTTACAGTGAATCCTTCATCGAAACTGCTTGTCAACACCTTCTGCTCCTCGTTGGGATCGACATTCTTACTTATCGAAGATACTACGATACACCCCCTATACTTGTGGGTCATCAACCAATCATATGACCGGAGGAAGAGGTGTGCTTGATCAATTCATTGAAGATATCAACAAGAAGTCAAGCATCACCTTTGGTGACAACTCAAAGGGAAAGGTACTTGGGTATGGCAAGGTGGCAATCTCTAAGGACTTGTGCCTTGAGACGGTCATGCTTGTTGAATCCCTTGGCTATAACTTACTTTCTATATATCATCTTGCCGATGCCGGTTATAATTCATACTTTACTAATTATTGTGTGAAAGTCTTTAGGAGTGACAATCTCAAATTGGTCCTTGTTGGATATGTGGAGAACAACCTTTACGTGGTTGACCTCTCGAAAGAGAGCTCCTCTCCCTCCACATTTCTAATGGCGCCCAAGCATGACGAAGGTTGGTTGTGGCATCGCCGCCTTGGTCATGTCAACATGAGAAATCTTAAACAACTCCTAAAGGGTGAGCACATTGCGGGACTAACTGGCATTTCTTTTGAGAAAGATCGTGTTTGCAGTGCATGTGTAGCCAGAAAGCAACTCAAGAAGAAACATCCTATCAAGAGTATCGTCACCACATCTAGGCCCTTGGAGCTCCTTCATTTGGATCTCTTTGGGCCATCACATTATGATACTCTTGGTGGGAGCAAGTATGGACTTGTCATTGTTGATGATTACTCAAGATACTCTTGGGTATTTCTCTTTAAGTCTAAGGATGAGACACATAGAGAGTTCATCACCTTCGCCAAGAAAGCTCAACGTATGTATGAATCCGAGATCAAGGCGATTAGGACCGACAATGGCACCGAGTTCAAGAACTACACCATGTAAGAGTTTGTTGATGATGAGGGCATCAAGCATGAGTTTTCGGCGCCATACACCCCTCAACAAAATGGTGTTGTTGAAAGGAAGAACCAGACTATCATTGAGATGGCAAGAACCATGTTGAGTGAGTTCAACTCACCCCACAACTTTTGGGGAGAAGCCATATCTACGGCTGTCCACTACTCCAACCGGCTCTTCCTCCGCCCCCTCCATAACAAAACTCCATACGAGCTTCTCACAGGTAACAAGCCTAATGTCATGTACATTCGTGTCTTTGGATGCAAATGTCTTGTTAAGAACAACAAAGGAAATCTCGGTAAATTTGAAACTAGAACCATAGAGGGTATATTTGTTGGATATGCGGAGAACTCTCACGCCTATAGATACTACAACCGGTCCACTGGGACTATTGAAGTATCTTGTGACGTGGTGTTCTTGGAGGATAATGGCTCCCAAGTGGAGCAAGTTGTTCCATGTGTTGCAGGTAATAATGATGATCCATCTAGTGCCATCAAGCATATGGGCATTGGACACATCCGGCCCATGGAAGTTCATAATGATGATCAAGATGATGGAGTAGAAGTATCAAGCACGGCTCAAGTGGAGCCTAGCTCAACTCAAGCCGAACCATCAAGTGCAACCCAAGAACCATCCTCCACTCAAGATGAGTCACATTCCGAAGAACAAGAAGGAAGCCCTCATTCCACTGAGCAAGACCATGATGATGATCAAGAGACATCCTCAACTCATGATCAAGCTCAAGTGATCCCTCATGATTAAGTACTAGCAAGAGATGAATTCATTGATCATGAAGGAACCATTCGGAAGATCAAGGTTGCTACAAGGGCAAGTGACATGAAAGTAGATCAAGTCCTTGGTAGCATCTCAAGAGGAGTGGTAACTCATAGACACCATGCATTACTTGTCACTTATTGTCAACACCATGCTTTTGTGTCTAGTTTTGAACCACTCAAGGTACATGAAGCCTTGGTTGATCCGGATTGGGTAATTGCCATGCAAGAAGAATTGGAGTGTTTCACTCGTAATGAAGTATGGTCTCTAGTTGAGAGACCCAAGGATCATCGCATCAATGCTATTGGGACCAAATGGATATTTAAGAACAAGCAAGATGAGAATGGCATTGTCATATGAAACAAAGCAAGGTTAGTGGCGTAAGGGTTTGCCCAAATAGAAGGTATGGATTTTGAGGATACCTTTGCGCCGGTAGCCCGTCTTGAAGCTATTCGTCTTTTGCTTGCATTTGCATCCTTCCACAATTTCAAACTATTTCAAATGGATGTGAAAAGTGCATTTTTGAATGGTCCCCTAAAAGAAACCGCATATGTGGCTCAACCCCCGGGTTTCGAAGACCCATGCCGACCCAACCACGTGTACTTACTCCATAAGGCACTCTACGGTCTCAAGCAAGCTCCACGTGCTTGGTATGAGTTCCTTAGGGATTTCTTACTACATGATGGGTTTTGCATGGGTACGGTCGATTCCACCCTTTTCACCAAGCGGGTTAAAGGGGGTGGCTTATTTATATGTCAAATATATGTTGATGACATTATCTTTGGTGGAACTAACCCCAATCATAACAAAGCTTTTGAGCTATTGATGACTAGGAAATTTGAGATGTCCATGATGGGAGAGTTGAAGTTCTTCCTAGGCTTCCAAGTGAGGCAACTTGCAAAAGGCACCTTCATCTCTCAAGAAAAGTATGTGAAGGACATGCTCAAGAAATTCAACATGACCAATGCAAGCCCAATGAAGACACCCATGCCCGTAAAGGAGCAACTTGGCTCATGTGACGGTGAGAAGGATGTGGACATAAAGGTATACTGCTCCATGATAGGATCCTTGCTCTACCTTTGTGCCTCTAGGTCGGATATCATGCTAAGTGTAGGGATGTGTGCTCGTTTTCAATCCACTCCTAAGGAGAGCCATTTAATGGCGGTCAAACGGATTCTAAGATACCTTGTTCTCACTCCTACTCTCGGGCTATGGTATCCAAAGGGGTCAACCTTTGAACTCATTGGCTATTCGGATTCCGATTGGGCCGGTGATAAGGTTGACCGGAAGTCTACCTCCGGGGCTTGCCAATTTATTGGCCGGTCATTGGTGAGTTGGTCATCCAAGAAACAAAAATCCACCGCTTTATCCACCGCCGAAGCCGAATACATATCCGCGGCATCTTATTGCACTCAATTGTTATGGATGAAGCAAACCTTGAAAGACTATGGTGTGTCTCTTGGTATGGTGCCTCTTCTTTGTGACAATGAAAGTGCAATTAAGATCGCCAATAACCCGGTTCAACATTGTCGCACCAAACATATTGACATTCGCCATCACTTCCTACGTGACCATGTTGCCAATAAGGATATTGATCTCACTCATGTGGGGACAACCTACCAATTGGCGGATATTTTCACTAAGCCTTTGGATGAAGCCCGGTTTGTTAACTTGAGAGGAGAACTTGGTATTCTTGATCCTAAAAACTTAGATTGAATAACTTCTTGCACTATATTCTTGCATTTATCTTCCTATCTAGCTTAGAGGAATAGCACATATGGGGATAGTCATCTTACCATGTCTTGGTATGATGCATACCTATGTGTGCAACATAAATAGACCCAATGTCATTATATGGACCCAAGCATGTGTCTTCGAGGTCTCATGACATTTGCATCTTTTTCTGGCGCCGTTGCCGGGGACGTGAAGGAAAATTACACCACAGAGATTTCTAACTCCCACGTCAACTGCATGCCAGCAAATCTTTTTCTGGCGCCGTTGCCAGGGAGATCAAGACACGCTGCAAGGGGAGTCTCCACTTCCAATCTCTTTACTTTGTTTATGTCTTGCTTTACTTTATTTTATTTACTGTTTTGTTTGCTCTCTTTATATCAAAAACACAAAAAAAATTAGTTACTTGTTTTACTTTACTTAATTCCATGCATGTTTTTATTTCACTAGTTAGGCTTAATGGAAAACACCAAAAATATTAGAGATCTTTATAGTATTTATCTTGAGTTAGGACATGAGGTGTTTGAAGAGAAAATTAAAAAACCTATGGAACTTTATATGCGTGCTGATGGCAATGTTATTAGTATGAATGCTTTGAACACTATTATTGCTAATGCTATGGAAGAATTTAAGCTTGAAGCTGGTTTTGATGAGCATGATATTTTTAGTCCCCCAAGAATGGAGGATAAAATTTACTTTGATGATACTTTTCCTCCCATTTATGATGATAGTGGTATTTTGGTGCCACCTACTATGGAGGATAAAGTTTATTATGATTACAATATGCCTCCTACATTTGATGGTTATGGTGATGAGAATAATAATGATAGCTACTTTGTTGAATTTTCTCCCACTACAATTTATAAAAATGACTATGCTTATGTTGGGAGTAGTAATTATTTTATGCATGAGACTCATGATAAGAACGCTTTAGGTGATAGTTATATTGTTGAGTTTGTTCATGATGCTGCTGAAAGTTATTATGAGAGAGGGAAACATGGTTATATGCATCTTAATAATATTAAGTTTCCCCTCTTTATGTTGAGAATCTTGAAGTTACGCATGTGTTGCCTTTCTATGCTTGTTGCGTTATGGTTACATGACTTGTTTATTTACAAGATTCCTTTTCATAGGAAGTGGGTTAGGCTTAAATTTGTTTCATACTTGCTTTTTGATGCTCTCTTTGCTTCAACTCTCATCCTTATGTGAGCATCATTGAAATTACTGAGCCCATCTTAATGGATATAAAGAAAGCACTTCTTGGGAAATAACCCAAGTCTTTATTTTGCTACTGTTTTGTTGTGTCTTGGAAGTTGTTACTACTGTAGCAACCTCTCCTTATCTTAGTTATGTTGCATTGTTGTGCCAAGTAAAGTCTTTGATAGTAAGGTTCATACTAGATTTGGATTACTGCGCAGAAACAGATTTCTTGTTATCACGAATCTGGGCCTAATTCTCTGTAGGTAACTCAGAAAATTATGCTAATTTACGTGAGTGATCCTCAGATATGTACGCAACTTTCATTCAATTCGAGCATTTTCGTTTGAGCAAGTCTGGTGCCTCTTAGATATTCGTCTTTACAGACTGTTCTGTTTTTGACAGATTTTGCCTTTTATTTCGCATTGTCTGTTTTGCTATGCTTGATGGATTTTTCTATTCCATTAACTTTCAGTAGCTTTGTGCAATGTCCAGAAGTGTTAAGAATGATTATGTCACCTCTTAACATGTGAATTTTGATTGTGCACTAACCCTCTAATGAGTTGTTTTAAGTTTGGTGTGGAGGAAGTTTTCAAGGATCAAGAGAGGAGGATGATACAATATGATCAAGGAGAGTGAAAGCTCTAAGCTTGGGGATGCCCCGGTGGTTCACCCCTGCATATTTCAAGAAGACTCAAGCGTCTAAGCTTGGGGATGCCCAAGGCATCCCCTTCTTCATCGACAACATTATCAGGTTCCTCTAGTGAAACTATATTTTTATTCCGTCGCATCTTATGTACTTTGCTTGGAGCGTCTGTTTGTTTTTGTTTTTGTTTTGTTTGAATAAAATGGATCCTAGCATTCATTGTGTGGGAGAGAGACACGCTCCGCTGTTGCATATGGACAAATATGTCCTTAGGCTTTACTCATAATGTTCATGGCGAAGGTTGAATCTTCTTCGTTAAATTGTTATATGGTTGGAAACAGGAAATGCTACATGTAGTAATTGGTAGAATGTCTTGAATAATGTGATACTTGGCAATTGTTGTGCTCATGTTTAAGCTCTTGCATCATATACTTTGCACCTATTAATGAAGAAATACATAGAGCTTGCTAAAATTTGGTTTGCATAATTGGTCTCTCTAAGGTCTAGATAATTTCTAGTAAGGGTCGAACAACAAGGAAGACGGTATAGAGTCTTATAATGCTTACAATATGTCTTTTATGTGAGTTTTGCTGTACCGGTTCATACTTGTGTTTGTTTCAAATAACCTTGCTAGCCTAAGCTTTGTATCGAGAGGGAATACTTCTCATGCATCCAAAATCCTTGAGCCAAACACTATGCCACTTGTGTCCACCATACCTACCTACTACATGGTATTTCTCCGCCATTCCAAAGTAAATTGCTTGAGTGCTACCTTTAAAATTTCCATTCTCTACCTTTGCAATATATAGCTCATGGGACAAATAGCCTAAAAACTATTGTGGTATTGAATATGTACTTATGCATTTTATTTCTTATAAGTTGCTTGTTGTGCGATAACCTTGTTCCTGGGGACGCCATCAACTACTCTTTGTTGAATATCATGTGAGTTGCTATGCATGTCCGTCTTGTCTGAAGTAAGGGCGATTTACCATGAGTTGAATGATTTGAGCATGCATATTGTTAGAGAAGAACATTGGGACGCTAACTAAAGCCATGATCCATGGTGGAAGTTTCAGTTTTGGACAAATATCCTCAATCTCATAAGAGAAAATTAATTGTTGTTGAATGCTTAAGCATTAAAGAGGAGTCCATTATCTGTTGTCTATGTTGTCCCAGTATGGATGTCTAAGTTGAGAATAATCAAAAGCGAGAAATCCAATGCGAGCTTTCTCCTTAGACCTTTGTACAGGCGGCATAGAGGTACCCCTTTGTGACACTTGGTTAAAACATATGTATTGCGGTGATAATCCAGGTAATCCGAGCTAATTAGGACAAGGTGCGGGCACTATTGGTATACTATGCATGAGGCTTGCAACTTGTAGGATATAATTTACATGATGCATATGCTTTATTACTACCGTTGACAAAATTGTTTCTTGTTTTCAAAACCAAAGCTCTAGCACAAATATAGCAATCAATGCTTCCCTCTGCGAAGGGCCTTTCTTCTACTTTTATGTTGAGTCAGTTCACCTATTTCTCTCCATCTCAAGAAGCAAACACTTGTGTGAACTATGCATTGATTCCTACATACTTGCATATTACACTTATTATATTACTTTATGTTGACAATATCCATGAGATATACATGTTACAAGTTGAAAGCAACCGCTGAAACTTAATCTTCCTTTGTGTTGCTTCAGTGCCTTTACTTTGAAATTATTGCTTTATGAGTTAACTCTTATGCAAGACTTATTTATGCTTGTCTTGAAAGTACTATTCATCAAAAGTCTTTGCTATATGATTCAATTGTTTACTCATTACATTTACCATTGCTTTGGACCGCTGCATTCATTACATGTGCTTACAATAGTATGATCAAGATTATGATGGCATGTCACTTCAGAAATTATCTTTGTTATCGTTTACCTACTCGGGACGAGCAGAAACTAAGCTTGGGGATGCTGATACGTCTCCAACGTATTGATAATTTCTTATGTTCCATGCCACTTTATTGATGATACCTACATGTTTTATGCATACTTTATGTCATATTTATGCATTTTCCGGCACTAACCTATTAACAAGATGCCGAATAGCCAGTTGTTGTTTTCTGCTGTTTTTGGTTTCAGAAATCCTAGTAAGAAAATATTCTCGGAATTGGACGAAATCAACGCCCAGGATCTTATTTTTCCACGAAGCTTCCAGAAGTCCGGGGAGGAAACGAAGTGGGGCGACGAGGCGCCCACACGCTAGGGCGGCGCGGCCCAGGCCCTGGCCACGCCGGCCTATTGTGTGGGGCCCTCGTGGCGCCCCCTGATCTATCTCCTTCGCCTACTTAAGCCTTCGTCGATAATAACTCCAGTACTGAGAGCCACAATACGGAAAACCTTCCAGAGACGCCGCCGCCGCCAATCCCATCTCGGGGGATTCAGGAGATCTCCTCCGGCACCCTGCCGGAGAGGGGAATCATCTCCCGGAGGACTCTTCACCGCCATGGTCGCCTCCGGATTGATGTGTGAGTAGTTCACCCCTGGACTATGGGTCCATAGCAGTAGCTAGATGGTCGTCTTCTCCTAATTGTGCTATCATTGTTGGATCTTGTGAGCTGCCTAACATGATCAAGATCATCTATCTGTAATGCTACATGTTGTGTTTGTTGGGATCCGATGAATAAGTGAATGCTATGTTATGTTGATTATCAATATCATCTATGTGTTGTTTATGATCTTGCATGCTCTCCGTTGCTAGTAGAGGCTCTGGCCAAGTTGATACTTGTAACTCCAAGAGGGAGTATTTATGCTCGATAGTGGGTTCATGTCTCCATTAAATCTGGGGGAGTGACAGAAACCTCTAAGGTTGTGGATGTGCTGTTGCCACTAGGGATAAAACATCAATGCTATGTCTAAGGATATATTTGTTGATTACATTACGCACCATACTTAATGCAATTATCTGTTGTTTGCAACTTAATACTGGAGGGGGTTCGGATGATAACCTGAAGGTGGACTTTTTAGGCATAGATGCATGCTGGATAGTGGTCTATGTACTTTGTCGTAATGCCCAATTAAATCTCACACTACTCATCATAACATGTATGTGCATGGTCATGCCCTCTTTATTTGTCAATTGCCCAACTGTAATTTGTTCACCCAACATGCTTATTCTTATGGGAGAGACACCTCTAGTGAACTGTGGACCCCGGTCCATTCTTTTACATCGAATACAATCTACTGCAATACTCGTTCTACTGTTCTCTGCAAACAATCATCATCCACACTATACATCTAATCCTTTGTTACAACAAGCCGGTGAGATTGAGAACCTCACTGTCACGTTGGGGCAAAGTAATTTGGTTGTCTTGTGCAGGTTCCACGTTGGCGCCGGAATCCCTGGTGTTGCGCCGCACTACACTCCGCCGCCATCAACCTTCAACGTGCTTCTTGGCTCCTACTGGTTCGATAAACCTTGGTTTCTTACTGAGGGAAAAATTGCCGCTGTACGCATCACACCTTCCTCTTGGGGTTCCCAATGGACGCGTGCTGTACGCGTATCAGTCAACCTTTGAACTCATTGGCTATTCGGATTCCGATTGGGCCGGTGATAAGGTTGATCGGAAGTCTACCTCCGGGGCTTGCCAATTTATTGGCCGGTCATTGGTGAGTTGGTCATCCAAGAAACAAAAATCCACCGCTTTATCCACCACCGAAGCCGAATACATATCTGCGGCATCTTGTTGCACTCAATTGTTATGGATGAAGCAAACCTTGAAAGACTATGGTGTGTCTCTTGGTACGGTGCCTCTTCTTTGTGACAATGAAAGTGCAATTAAGATCGCCAATAACCCGGTTCAACATTGTCGCACCAAACATATTGACATTCGCCATCACTTCCTACGTGACCATGTTGCCAATAAGGATATTGATCTCACTCATGTGGGGACAACCTACCAATTGGCGGATATTTTCACTAAGCCTTTGGATGAAGCCCGGTTTGTTAACTTGAGAGGAGAACTTGGTATTCTTGATCCTAAAAACTTAGATTGAATAACTTCTTGCACTATATTCTTTCATTTATCTTCCTATCTAGCTTAGAGGCATAGCACATATGGGGATAGTCATCTTACCATGTCTTGGTATGATGCATACCTATGTGTGCAACATAAATAGACCCAATGTCATTATATGGACCCAAGCATGTCTCTTCGAGGTCTCATGACATTTGCGCTTTCACATAGGGGGAGTAATCCCCTGCCCCCTCATTGAGCCTCAATTACAACTTGATTTGACTATATAAGGCTAAATGATCTTATTGCAAAAATCACTTCAAAAATGACTTATGATTCTTGATATATATTTCGAAACATGCCCATTGTTGCTATTTACATCTTGTTTGGATCTTCACTCCAATGGGTATGCCTAGAGAACTTTGTGTTTCTAACCCCATGTCTATGCTCATCTCATCATCATCTATCTATCTATATGTACATGTCATCATCTGAGCATTCATACACATTTACACAAAGAATAGGGGCAAAACGAGGCAAAACAAGACAAAACTGGGCAGAATGACCCTGGCCGGTCTCTGCCCGGTTGGACCGGCCTCTGCGCCGGGCCAGTCGGCGCCAGGCCCGATCGACCGGGTGGAAAACCGGCCGTGCAGCTGGTTATGTTTGGAGGAAGTTACCCCTTGGGGGTCTTCTTCCTCACTTCCCCCCTCCACCCTCTCCACCATTGCCGCCGCCTCCACCATCCCCACCTCTTCCTAGGGCCTTCCCACCACTAAAAACCTCCCAAACTTCACCAACTCATAGATTGGGCCCTTTGCATCATCTCCACCAAGGGATTTGGTCCCTCTCAAGCTACTTTGGGAGATCTTGGGGATTTGGCTCTCAAGCCCCACCTAGGTGTTCTTCTTGTTCCCTTGAGCAAGGAGGACCATGTCTTCGGGTAAATTGTTCTCTCTTTCCCTCTATTTCCCAGTCCTCATCACACATTGCACATCTTTGAGAAAAAATTGAGGAAATTTTAGGGTTAGGGTTAGGGTTTGTAAGTCCTCATGCCATTAGAGTGTCTCACAGCACTATGCACATATTCCACTCTATTTCTATAGTCTATGTTCAAGTTTATGAGTTTTTGCATGATTTTGTGGTAGAAATTCTGGGCAACACCTCACAATTCGACAGACCCGGTCAACCGGCCTCTCAACCGGCCGGTCCGGCATGCCGCCCGGTCAACCGGATTGGCAACCGGCTAGTCCGGTCTGCCGTCCGGTTGGGCCGGCCTGTGCGCCGGATCGCCCAGTTCTTCGCATAATCTCATCGAAACACTTGAATATATGCTATGCTTTTTGGCTTCCCTACTTACTGATGACATGTACACTTATCCCACTGCTATCCTCGCTCTATTTTGCTCATTCACAGGAAGTTGGAGTGGTGAAGAACGTGGTACTCTTTCCAAGAGAGGAAGGCCTACGGTGCCTCCACCCCGCCGTTCTAGCGGCCGCATGCCCTCTAAAGCACCTCAGACTACTGACACTGGCAGCTCAGTTGGGGGAAGAACCAAGACAGTTGGCTCTAAGAGGAAAGACAAGGACGCAGCCCAAGAGGATGATGAAATAGTGCCAAACTTTAATGTGGGAGAAGCACATCGTGGTGATTGGCAGAGTTTGAGGAAGGAGAATCCGTATCGCTTTGAGCAATGGACTTACACTGGTGGGGACAAGTTCTTCTGGACCAAGACTCAAGCACACCTATGGGAAGATTTCTATGACACTAGAGAATTTATGAAGAATGGTGCTGTTGTAATGCCCAAGGCCATCAACCCTGAAGAGCTTGCCTTGCATGAAGCCACAAAGTACCGCTTTGTGGTTGATACCTTGAAGGGTATGGGACTATATGATCTTGTGTGCCTTAAGCCCGATGATGACCAAATAGAAGGCACCTATTGTCCCCTTCTAGTCCGTCAATTCCATTGCACCGTATTCTTCCATGATGATGAGGATCGCACTATCACTTGGATGACTGGCAAGGAGAAGTACTCATGCACCTACACTCAGTTCAGTGAAGCCATGGGTTTTGGTGGTGGCCGTGCTCAAGGGTTCAAGATTCATTCTCGGCCTAAGCTTGTTAAAGGTGACATCTCCTTTTGCTATCCCTCGAACCCTACAGCTGGGCCTCCCACTATCTCTGGGATGTACTACTCATATCTTGTCCTTGCTAAGATGTTCCGTGAGAGTCTCATCAGCAAGTCAGGCGACACCAGTGAAGTCAGGAACTACCACCTGAATCTGATGTACTATTGCCATCCTGACAGGATAAGGAAAATTGATGGTTGTGATCTCATTCACTGTGAACTGAAGCGTTCTGTTATGGGCCGCATGACTCCCAACTATGCCCAGTATGTTCAGCGGCTCATCAACTACATTGTACCTCCTCCCAACAACACACTCGATCAAAGGATCATAATGGAATCATTCAAGTTCCCCACTCAGGACACTCGTCCGGACGTCCCTGCCATGATGCCTTCTGAGCGCCGT